>NW_022900933.1:39076244-39103670 GCF_012274545.1 Fukomys damarensis | reverse complement strand
TTTATAGATATATACACATATACACACACATACACACACACACATACACACACACACACACACACATATGTTTTGTTTTGTTTTGTTGGTGGTGGTGATCTCTGCTCTTAGCTCCCAAAGCCCTTGTTATTTTCTAGGACTGCTGAGGAGTTTTAGGCCTCAAGAAGCAAAGCTGTCTCCTCTCTCTGACTTTTTTCTGCCCTCCTTCCACCTGCACCTGTTTCTCCTCAAGGCAGATCACAGAAACTAGAATTTCTCTTCTTTAAGGAAGGTCATGGAAACTGAAAATTTACTCTTCTCTTCTCTGCCTTCCTGTCCTGGGGCTGGCCAGAGAAGCCTGGTCTGACAGTTTAAGCTTCCCCTTTCAGAAAGGTCTTGCCCTGTGCTGGAGGAGGAAATGCTGCACAGACGGGCTGAGAGGGAGGTGGGCAGCTGGCCTGGCTAGGTTCCCACTCTGTGCATTAGCAGCAGACCCAACCTTTTCTCTTTAAATTCATCCATACGGTTGCCCAAGCTTCAGTTATGCCTACACAATGACGTCTCCCTGAAACCCAAAGGACGGGGTTTGGGGAGTGCTGACAGCTGGACCACACGGGGACTCAGGAAGGCAAAACTCCCTCATTCATGTGCTGGTAGAGTGTTGTATCCCAACCTCCGTGGGGACAGACGCTCCTGCATTTGACACCGTCCAGACCTTGCCTTTCTAATAAACTGGAAAATGTAAGTCAATTTCCTGAAGACCTGTGAGCTGCTCTAGCAAATTTGTAAAATCCAAGTAGGGAATCATGGGAACCCCAGTTGGGAGCTCAGTTTGTTACTAGGTTTGACATGGAGGCAGTTATGGGTGACTGAGCCCTCAACCTGAGGAACTGGATGCCACCTGAAGGTGGACAGTGTCCCCAGTGGGGATCTGCCACAGAATTGCTGGCTTGCTTGCTGGTTAGGAGAATTCGCCACAGTTTGGGATCATAGAAATGACCTTTGTTGAGTAGGAGAAACTGCTTGAACTTGAATACAAAAGTGCTTTCAGAGTTCCATGTACCTCCTCTCCACTGGGCACAATTTCCCCTGTGATTTCCATCTTGCTTTAGGATGGTACCCTTGTTACCATTTGTGAGGCAATCATGACATGTTTTTATTAAATTTTCAGCTCATTCTTGGGGCTGAACATCTTAGAGCTTTGACGAGTGAGAAATGACAGCATTGCACTTTCTAAGGCAGTAATTTTGCTCCCCTAAGAGGGTCCCACTGTCATCTATTCATCCTTCCCTTCTCTCCTCCTTCACCTGGAAACCAGTGACCTTTATGTAGTCTCCATGGCTTTGCCTTTCCCAGAATGTCATGCAGTTGGGAACGCACAGTTCGCAGCCTTTTGAGATTGACTTCTTTCATTTGTAATGTGCATTTGAGGTTCCTTCATGTATTTTCTTGCCTTAATAGCTCATTTCTTTTTAATATGGAATAACTTTCCATTGTATGGATGTTTGACAGTTGTTTACCCATATATTTGCATATCTTTGGTGAAGTGCCTTTTCAGGGGTGTTGCCCATTTTTAATTAGGTTTATTTTTTTTTGTATTTTCTTATTGTGGAGCTTTATCTATGTGTTTTGTGGAGTTTCTATTCATGTGTTTCCAATAGAAGTCCTTTACCAGACATGTGACTTAAAAATATCTTTCCCAGTATATGACTTGTCTTTTCATCTCTTAGCAGTATTTTAAATTGTAGTAGAGTCTAAATTATCCATTTTTTCTTCCATGGGATTGTGCTTTTAGTATTATATCTAAAAATTCATCACCAAACGTGCAGATTTTCTCCTACGCTGTCCCCTAGGAGTTTTATAGTTTGTGGTTTACATTTAGGTTTATGATTCTTGCTGAGTTAGTTTTTATGAAGTGTGTGAATCTTTATCTATTTTCATCTATTCACATGTGAATGCCCAGTTGTTTGAACACCATTTGTTGAAAGGACTGTTTTCCTCTCATTTAATCACCTGTGCTCTGTGTCAAAGATCTGTTGATTATACTTATGTGGGTCTATTTCTGGGCTCTGTGATTTGTTCTTTTGATCTACTTGTCTATTCTTTTGCCAGTATGAACTCTTGGTTACCATCACTTTAGAGTATGTCTTGAAGTTCCCTGGCTTGTGTCCCCTTAAATATTGTACAAGTCATTTTTAGTCTTGACATTCCATATGACTTTGAGAATGAGCTTGTCCACAAGCACAAAATAGCTTGTTGGTTGTTGATTTGCATTACCCTGAATCTATATCATGTTGGGAATACTGATTTTTTTACTACCCACAAGCAGGGAATACCTCTCCACTTATTTCAGTCTTTTTATTTATTTCATTAAATCTTCCCAGGTTTTCTTGTCTAGATCTTGCACATATTTGTTAGCTTTGTAAAAAAGCACATCATTTGTTTGTTTGTTCTTTTGGTACTGGGGATCGAACTCAGGGCCTTGTACTGTGTGAGGCAGGAGGCAGCACCACTGAGCTAAATCCCCAGCTCATTTGGTTTTTAATATCAAACTCCAGTTTTTCATTATTGATATATAATAAAGCAGTAATTTTTGTATATTAACCTTGTATTCTGAAAACTTTCTATAATTGCTTATTAGTTTCAAAGGCTTTATTTTTGGTTCTTTGAATTTCTTTATATAGATAATCATGTCATATTTAAGAAAAGAGTTTTTACTGGTTTCTTTTAATCTACACACTTTTTATTTTCTTTCCTTGACTTATTCTAGCACAGGTTGAAAAATAGTAGTATAAATGTATACAATTAGCACTTGTCAACTAAAATAAAAATTTAAATAAATAAAAGAAAAAAAAGCAGCATTATGGTCTAGATTTAAAATGCTCTCCAAAAGACTCATGTTCAGAGGTGTGGCCTAATCAGAAGGGGCATACAATGGGGAGATGACTTGGAAAGGTGCATTCTCATGGCTGTTCCTTTCTATCTCTGCTTCCTGGCTGTCATGCAGTGAACAGTTTTCCACCACCATTGTTCTGCTATGCCATTTCTGCCTTAGAGCTAGGTGACCATGGACTGAAATTGCAGTTGTTGAGTATTTTGTCCCAGCAATGGGAAATCTGACTAATACAGGAAACTGATGCTGAGAGTGGGGTCATTGTTGAGATTATACTTGACCATGTGGTTCAGAAGTCTTTGGAACTTATTTGTGGGAAGTTTGGACAAGCAGGCCAGAGAAGTCTTAAAATGGTATAAGCTGAGCTTGACATGTGACTCTTATTCAAACTCAGAAGATTAGCCTGGTAATAGGAATGTGGACAATCAAGGCCAGGGTCAAGAAGTTTCAAGACTCCATTGGCAGTTGGACTAGAGGTCATTTGTGATATATATTCTGGAAAAAAAGTGGCCATATGTGATATATACTTTGCCTTTTGTCCACGTAGGCTTTGTAAGAAACTGAGATTAAGTAGATCAATTGATTTCTTGGAGGAAATTTTAAGAAAGCCCAACATTGAAGCAGTGGCACGGGTACTGCTGACTGCTTTTGCAAGATCTAGTAAGAAGCAAGAGAAAAAAGAAAATGTTAAAACTTTGCAGATATACCCAAAAAGAAGTACCTGAAAAATTGAGGAAAAGGAGAGCATGGTTGCTGAAAAGTTTATCATTGAAAAGAAGTCAAGTATTTTGTGCAGGGACAAAAAGAAAGATGCCTTAAAAAACATTTCAGAAATCAGACCCAACTGTCCCAGGTTCAAGGGAGCAAAACTGTAAAGCTTTCATTTGCTAGGAGAATGCCTGGGGCACCTACTCACTCAGAGACATTACTCACTCAGGGCTGCTTGGGTAAGTATATCCAATCCAAATTCAGCCACCCACACACTTAGGGCTGCTGCAGCCATGGTCCAAGAAGGCCTGGCTACTGCTCAAGCTGGTAGGAGATTTTGGCATTACCCAAATGGTGCTGGTTTTTCAGGCTTACTGAATTCAAGAGTGACGACATCACAGAGGTATCCACTCAGATTTCAGAACATTTCAGAAGATAGCCTGGCAGGCCGGGCAAAAATGTAAGACAGGGTCACAGTTCTTGCCAAGAACTCATGAGAGGTAATGCACAAAACTGTGATAATGAGTCCAAAGGTGCAATGGAGATCCCAGGAAATTGGGGATGCCAGGAACATGAAACGTCTGCTGAGGAAATTCACAGGCAGTCAGTGAAACCAGCACCAGAGAAAGATCATTAAGGCTGCAACCGGCAATGCCATCAGCATGGCTGCTAGTCTTTGGGGGTTCTAGCCCATATGAATTTCCCTGGGTGCTGGGCATTCATATCTTCCCAGGATGTCATATTCATCCTGATAGCTTTTGCTCTTGTTTTGGCCTCATTAGTTTCTCTCCCCTACTCCTCCATTTTAGAGTGGAAGTGTGTATCTTGTGCCCTCTGTATGCTTGACTTTCACAGAGACTTATAGTGAAGAGTTTGCCTGGAGCCTCAGAGATTTTGGACTTGAGCTTTTCAGCAGTATTAGAACTCTTAAGACTTCGGTGACACTGAGAGATGGATTATATGTGTTTTTCATAAAGTTGGGATGAGTCTTTTGGAAGGCAGGGGCAGAATCTTATGGTTTTTGATCTCAAGTATCCCTCAAAGACTTATATTTGGAGGTGCGGCCTGGTCACTGGGTGGAGGAATGACTTGGAAAGGTCTATTCTTTCTTCTGTCTCCTTCCTCCCTCTCTGTTTCCTGGTTGTCATGAGGTGAACAGATTTCCTCTACCATGCCGTTCTAGTATGTGGTTTCTACCTTGGATCCAGCTAAGTATGGACTGAATCCACTGAAACCTCTCCTCCTTTAAGTTGTGGGTGCCAGATATTTTGTCCCAGTGATGGGAAAACTGACTTATTCAAGCAATGATGACGGGGACAGCCTTGTTCCTTCTCTAACAGGACAATCTCCAAGTTTCTAACCATTAACTATGAGCTGGGCTGTTTCTTTTCTTTCTTTCTTTTTTTTTTGTAGCTGATCTTTATCTTGCAGAAGAACATTCCTTTTTCCTAGCTGGCTGAGAATTTTAATCCTGAGCAGGTGTTGGGTTTGTCAAATAATTTTCCTGAATCTATTCATATGATTATATAATTTTTCTTCTTTAGTCTGTTGATGTGATAAATTATAAGGATTGATTTTAAATGTTGAGCCAATCTTGTGTACCTGGATAAATTCCATTTGAGTATGGAGTTTAAGTGTTTTGATACATTGTTGAATCTGATTTGCTAATATTTTGCTGAAGATTTTTGCGTTATGTTCATAAGAGATATTGGCTTTCTTTTCTTATTGTCTCTCTTCTGGTTTTGGTTTTAGAATAATGCTGCCCTCGTAGAATGTGTTAGGAAGTGTTCTGTTTGCTTCGATTGTCTGGGAGGGATTGTAGAGAATTGCTGTCATGCCTTCCTTAAATGTTTGGTGGAATTAATTAGTGAACCCATCTGGACCTGATTGATGCTTTCTGTTTTTAGAAATAATTATTTATTAACTTATTCATTCAATCTTTTTAACACACACATATTACACTTACCTATGTTTGCTTAGCATGATGGTGCACACCTGTAATCCTAGCATTCTGGGAGGCTGAGGCAGGAAGATTATTAAGTTTGATCCCAACATAGAAATTTTAATGGTTTGAGTTTGTCTCAAAATAAAATGCAAAATAAATAAATAAATAAAAAAAATTGGGGAATACAACTCACTGTGAAGGCCCTGGTTTGAAAAAAAAAAGCTATTTCTTGCCATGTGTTTTGGCACATGCTTGTAATCCCATGTAGGCTGAGGCAGGAAAATTGCAAGCTTAAGGTCTGCCTGGGCAATTTAGGAAGTCCCTGTCTCAGTTAAAAAAAAAAGGTGGAATACAGGGGTAGGAAGGTAGTTCAGCACTTTCTGCTTCAACCCCTAGCACAGCAAAAACAAAACAAAACAAAAATCTTCTTCATGAGTTTTGAAATAGCTCCTGTCTTGAAGGAATTGGTCAGTTTCTTCTAGGTTATTAAATTTGAGAACATACAGTTATTCATAATATTCCATTAGTGTCTTCCTCTTGTCCATGAGGTCAATAGAGGTGTCCTCTATTTCAATTGTGGTGTTAGTAATTAGTCACCTTTTTTTCTTTCTTTTTTTTTTTTTTTTTTACCAGGGATTTAACTCAGGACCTTGAGCTTACCAGGCAGGCTGTGTCACCACTGAGCTAAATCCCCAGCCCTAGTCATCCTTCTTAATTAATTGGCCTCAAGGTTTATCCACTTTATTGATCTTTTAAAATCGTCAGTTTTTTTTTTTCTGACATTCTGGAGGCTGAGGCAGGAGGAACACTGTGAATTCGAGAACAGCCTGGTGAGTACAGTGAGTTCCAGGTCAGTCTCAACTACATAGTGAGACCCTGTCTCAAGAACAAAAACAAAAACAAAAACAAAAAACAAAAACAAAAAAACTAAATAATCAAAGAGTCATGTTTTTATTTTAATTTTTTCTGATTTTTTGTGTTTGATTTCACTGCTTTTGCTCTGGTTTTACTTTTTTCTTCTCCTTACCTTGTTTTTAATTCATATTTTTCTAGTTTCCTAAACACATAAATGATTTATTTTTAGACCTTTCTTTTCTACAATGAATTTCATATTTAAATTTCTCAGTACTGTTTTTACTACATCTCACAAATTTTAATAAGTTGTCTTTTTATTTTTCAACTTATTTATTAATTTTTCAGGAGGCTTCTTTTTTTGGTTCATGTATTAGAAGTTTATTTTGTAATTTGTATGTAGTTTTGGCTTTTTCAGCTCTCTTTTACTGATTTATAGTTTAATCTTATTGTAGACAGGAGGTTCTTTGTTATTTCCATTTTTTTAAAACTTGTTGGACTGTGTCACATCTTAAGAATAAGTTTATCTTAATGAATGTTCTATGTGAATTTGCTATTGTTGAATCAAGTGTTCTATAGACATCAATTAGATCCAGTTATCTGCTGTTATTTTTTAGTTCTTCTGTGTCCTTGCTGATTTTATGTCTGGTGAGTCTGTTCTTTTCTGAGAGAGGGGCACAGAAATCTCTAAATAGAATAGGGGACTCATCTCTTTTTCAGTTCTATTGGATTGTGCCTCTTGTATTTTGATATTCTCTTGTAAGACTCACATATTAAGGATTGTTATTTCTTGGAGAATCAGCTCCTGTGTCATTATGCAATGCCCTATTTTTTTTTTTTTTTTAATACTGGGAATGGAACTCTAATCCTTGCATTTACGAGGTAGGTGGCAGAACCACTGAGCTAAATCCCTGGCCCACCAATGTCTTTATCTTTGATCATTTCCCCTGCTCTGAAGCCTGCTTTATCTGAAACTAATGTGGGAACTGCAACTTTCTTCTGTTTGGTGTTAGCATGGTATAACTTTCTGCAACCCTTTAATTTTAATTTACTGATGTCTATATTTAAAGCAAGTTTCTTGTTTTTCTTTTAAATCTTCTGTGTCAGGCTGTCTTTTAATTGATATATTTGAACCATTGGCCTTTAAGGTCATGGTTAGTACAGTTGGATTAATATCTACTATATTTATTACTATTTTCTATTCTTTACCCTTGTTTTAAAAATCTCTTTGTCTTATCCTCTTTTTCTCCCTTTTTTGGTTTTAATTAAGCATTTTGTGATTCATTGTCTCTCATTGCTTACTAAGTATACTAAGTATACTATAAGTATTTTTCTTTGTGCTTTTTTAAAGGGGCTGGGCTAGGATTTGCAGTATACCTGCTTGGGAGATGTGGTGTGTGAAAGGCTGGTACCATGAGCAGTAAAAGAATTTGCCAATAATCAAGGAATACAGGAAAGTTAAGAATTTATTGATGTACCACAAGGGAGCAGTGGGCAAGTCCAAGAAGGACCATGCCATTAGGGTGAGAAGCTGAGTTTTTATAAGGGGTTGAGGATGTGGAAAAGGAGTGAGGTGATCAAAATAAGCATCAGAAAGGGCCATTGCACTCTGTGTCACAGAGCACCTTTATTATAAGAGCTACACGTTACAGATGCCACCGTGTCAGCACCACTACTCCAGTCCTCAGAGAAGGCTCCCAATAAGGACACCTATGTGCATCAGCTGAGAAAAGGGCCATGGGTCCCAGGGAAGAACATGAGTGTTTGCCATCAAAGTCACACGTATTGTTTACTTTTATGTGTCCTTTAGCCTTTGCAGAATGCTATGGTCATTTAGTATTCACTGGTTCAGGACAGCTGATGGTTCAGGAGGCTCTGTGCTGTCACTGTGGATCAATGCATTGTCTGCCTATTTGGCCTCTACATTTTCTCCTCCGGCCAATCAACCACAGCGGATCTTTGACACACTAGCGGGGCTCTCTTTCTTTTGTATCTGCTTCCTGCTGACAGTGGGCAGTGAGAGGAGGAAGGGGCCCAGCTGAGACTGCAGAACCATGAGGGGCCCATGGGGCAGGGTTGGGGCTTGACTTGAGGCAGCTGCTCTACAGAAGTGTAGATTGAAGGGTCAAATGGGGAGGACAGGGGTGCTGCTGGGTCCTCAACTGTGCATTGGTGTCTTATAGCTCTGTGAAGATGAAACTCACAAGTGTATTAAGTAGAAGTGTACCTGAGAAAAGTTGAATTTTTTACTCACAGGCCTGCTAGATAATGTTTAGGTTGCCTCAGGATGAGCTTATGATTTGGGCAGTCTTTAGGGACAGTTGTCATCAGGTTGTTATGTGTAAGAACCCTTTCTCACAACTCCTGCTCTTTCTCTTTGGTAGTGACTGCATCACGATTTTGACCAGTCTCATACTTTCCTTATGACCCTTCTTGTCCTTTTCCTGAAGCTAATCACTGATCAGGCGTCATTTTCATTGTTCCTTGTGTGGTCACCACTCTCCTGGTTGTTGGTCTTATCTGGGCTCACCTCGTAGGGGAAGTGATTGACAATTTAGAGTCAGTTTCACAGCTCCATTTTAGCCACATTTGAGCAACAAAAAGGTTATTATTAAAATACAGTGATACTTTGATTCATGAACTTAATTGTTTTAGAATTTTGGGGAAGGTGGCCTTGGTAATGTTGCTCACCAGATGTGGAGTTTGTGACCAGAAGCAAAATTATGTTGAATGGTTTCGATTGTTAACCAAATTGTTCACGAACAGAAGAGCTCATGCACCATGAACTGAGGTATTCATGTAGTTCTTACGACGAGTTTACTAACAGCCCACTGTTAAATTTGGCTTTATTGGTTTTATAGGTGATGCTCAATATCTCAAAATGGTAGATCAGATCTCTTTGTTAGGAGTTGAAATTTTTTAGGATTTGAAGAGGTGACAGTTACAAGGTTTCAAAAGGAAAATAAAAAATAAAACCAATTGGAACAAAACAAATTGAGTTTGTAGAACAGTTTTGAGTCTTTTTCAAGAATTTGATTGCAAATGCTTTAGAGAAGGAACATAACTGTGGATGACAAAGGACTTAAAACAGTCAATGGCTAGACTTCTGAGTAGTTTAATAATTGATGGGATAATTTAGTTGTTTTAGATAGCACTTAAGATAACAATTATCACTGACATTATGTCAGGACCAACGGACTCCTTTTTGTTTACAGGTGTATTAATGTCTAATCCTTTTGATTATCAGAATGGTGTTGTCTTTAAACATTTCATATAGGTTAATATTACTGACAAAAATAAAAGAATGGCCTGAGGGCTTTTACATATTTAGTAAATCATGTTAATGTCTGCATTGCTACCTGATATGTGAGTGAGACAGACCAGCTTGGATTTTCAAATGCCTGATGCATTTTTTCCTTTTGTCTCCCAGTGAACTCACAGATGTTTACATTTCAATTAGGAATGGCTGAATAGCAGACTTGCAAGTAACCTCACATAGTACATTATCTTTGTACCTGCAGAAAGAGCAAGTTAACCTTATGACTGCAGTTTGAGAATAATCCCAAAGTTGTTTGCAAATGTTCTAGGCCTGACACTTAGACAAAAATATCAATTTAAACCATAGGCTTGAAAAGCAAATTTATCCATCAGTCATGATGCACCCCAGTGGACCTGCAGTTTGTCAGGAAGGTTCATTCACCCTCCCTTGGCATCCAGAGGTGGGAGTTAACCCCAGCCTCTCTACCCACTGGGACCTGGTGCCACCTGAGAGTCACATTTTCTGCCTCGTCCCAGCATTGCAGCCTGACTCACTCCAGACAGCTCCATTCAGGATCCAGCTTGAGCTTAGTCTGGTGGGCCAGACCTTTTCTCTCCTCCTCCATTTTTCTGGTGACTTTTACCCCTAGTGCTGTGGTGGGTTAACCCTAGTGCCCTTACTCTGGTACTACCTTGGCATGGGCTTGAGCTTGGAGCTCAGAAAGAGCCACCCAAGGCCTCTGGGGTCTTACAGAGACATTTGCTTTTCTTTAAATCATACTGTTTACTAACAACAGCATTTCCCCTAATCTTGGGGGTTGGGCAGAGTCCCAGGAAGTGTGGAACAAAAAGAAGAGGTGGCTCTTTTTAAATCTGAGGGTCAAATTTAGGGCAATCTTCAAGTAAGGATCAGAAGGGTGAGTAGGAGGAGTAGTGGACCCAGGGTGCAGTGTCACCCAAGAGTGTCCCCAGAGGTGACAGCCTTCCTACCACTCCCAGGGGGACTTGAGGCATCTTCTGCTGTGTCCCTGAGAATGAGCTGGGCTGGATTGTCCAGTTGGCAGGGCTGGGCCTACCTCAGGGAAGAGGCTCACACAGCGAACCTGGCTGCAGCCTGGCTGAGAGTGGGAGGGAGGTGTGCTCTCCCTGAGAAGCAAGGAGCCTGCGAATTCCGAGGTCAGGAATCCCCAGCAAGAGGGAAGCAGAGGCCCAATCCTCTGGCAAGAGAAGGAGAGGGAGAAAAGGAGGGAGACAAGGACAGAGTCCCCAGGATGGCCACCACAGTGCCCGGTGAAAGGCTGGTATCATGAGTGGTCAAGGAATTTATCAATAGTCAAGCAATACAGGAAAGCAAGAGATATTGAGGCTCTGCAGACAGCAGCGGGAGCATCCAAGGACTGTGCTGGTGGGGTGAGAGGCCGAGATTTTTATACAGGGTTGAGGATCAAAACAAGCACCAGAAAGGCTTTCTTTAGGGCTCCTTGCTCTCCTCACCCCACAAGGACCCCTGTGTGATATTAACTGGTACCCAAAAAGGAGCCAGTTTGCCATGGTCCAGTACTTTAGCCCTAAGGCTCACCACAAGGGCACCTGTGCGCAAAAGAAAAGGGTCACAGACCACTGGGACCTGTTTCTACAGACTTGTGTGTGTCCATGTGGCACTCTGTGCTCGTGGTATGAGCTGGTTCATTGAAGCCTGACGGGCAAGTAGCTGGGTTTGCTCTAACTGTGTTGTCTCTGTGAGGTAGGATAGAAGGACTGAGGGTAGAAAGAAGACGAGGAAACCATAACTAAAAAACTCCTTTTAGGAAGACTGCTGCTTCCAGGCATTGGCTGGAGTTACACAAGGTACTGCGTATCAGCATTCCTTGGTTAAATGCAAACTCCCTCCCTACCAAACCCATCCCACCCCAACTTCCTTAAACACTAAAAGTCTGTAAACTGGCTGGACTGGGAAAGTAAGGAGCAGGGTCCTGATCCCAGGATAAAGGAGCAGGTTGAGTGAACCTAAAGGATGTTTAAATTTCCCATTAATAAAAAAACAAAAGAAAAAATAAAAACAAACAAAAAAACCATACCTGTAGCATGGGCTGATACCCTTCGAGAGAGAGGGGACCCTTTCCCGAGATTTTCCACCCCTTTAAAAAAAATGTAAGTGTTCTCAGCTCCAAACTGGAATGTGTCTCATTTCTCTGAGCACACCGTTCTTGGGTGCACCCTAAAGCTCTAATAAACCCTAAACCCTTCTCTGGCCTCCTTCCAGGAGTCTTGAAAATTCTTTTTCTGTGACGGGAGTTGTGGACCAGGCCACAAAAAGGGTGGGTTAGGTTCCTTATTTCAGCTTCTGGAATCTCTCAGACCCAGTCCAGTGAGAACTCTTGATTAACTTGTTTTCTGCCTATTTGGTCTCCAGGATACCTTTGCAGAGTTAGCAAATCCATGGTCACCTTCTGCTACAGTGTTTCACAGAGGTGCAGGTATTTAGCTCCGCAGTCCTCCCTCCTGTGTTTGTAACATTGTTGCCCTTCTCCCACTTATCCACAAGTGGTCCCTGAATACATTGTTGCCATTATTATTATTTTGAACAAAGTGTTACTTGTTAGACTAACCAAGAAAAAAAATTAAAGATCTTCTTTTATAATTATTCATTCATTCTCCTGTAAGCGTCCCTTCTTTATCTAGATTCATGTTTCTGACCTGTATCATTTTCCTTTACTCTAAGCAATTTTCCTTCAATATCTACTAGGTTATGAACTCCTTCAAATTTGAATTCAGGAATTATTTCTTCTGCACTTTTCAACTATTACTGAGTACAAAATTCTAGATTGCTGGACTGTTTTCTCTTTCCACAATTAAATATCTCACTCTACTCTCTCCTTTCTTGGTTGCTGAAGAGGATTCAGTGTAATTCTCAGCCTCTTTTTTGAGTCATTTTCTAAACATGTGTTCTTCAGTTGCTGAGTGAGAGAGGTTATGGAAGGCTTTTCTTATTTTTTCCTTTCTTCTTTTAGCCATGCCAGGTTTCTGCTATACAAATTTTAAAGCTCAGTTATTAGGTACATACATATGTTTGTTGTCTATGTCATTTTGTTATTTTAAAAAGAATTCTGATACATTGTTTCCTTTCTCTCTAGGAATATTCCTTTCCCTGAATGCACTTTGTCACTGATTAACGTAGAAACCCCAGTTTTCGTGTCATGAGTGCTTATGAGTTGTCTCTATTTCTATTCTCTAGTTGCATCTCTATACTTAAAGTGTGTTTCCTAAAAATAGCAGAGTTTTCTCTCCGTTTAGAATATCTTGTAACTTTTTTGTCAGAAGCCCAACAAGATGTATCTGGTAATAACCTGGGTAAACCAACCTTAATCCTAAAGTTGCTTGTTAACTGGGCTGGGACTTGACGTGTGCTTAGTGTGTGCTGCCATTGTAAATTCCAAGATTTCAAATTCCTTGCTTTTCCTGTCTCCTGTTGTTTTTAGGTTTCTCAGAACCACATCTTAGGGTACAGTCTGTGCTCTGTGGTTCTTTCCCTTGGAGCCCCTTGTGTCCTGCGGAGAGCCTTCTAACTAACTTCAGCTATTAATGGTCCTAGTTGCTTGAGCTGAGTGAGGCCATCCCAAGTGAGTTCCTGTTTCTTATCCTCTGGTTCCCGTTTCCCCCACTTAGCTGAGACAGGAAGGCTACAGGGAACTGGAGTTGGTAATTGCCCTTCCTCAGAGCTGAAGTAAGTCTGTGATAGTCTTTCCCCTGCAGAGTAGGCTTTTATTATGGAGATGCTCTGAAAGTATTTCAAAATGGTTCAATCCCCCTGTCTCTTCTTGAGACGGGAGAGGGTTTTTCTTGGCTCTTTTTGGTTCTTTATGAGATCACCGGGAATCCTCATTCTGCTTTCAGCCCACACACAGCCTGCAAACCTGCCTGTCCCAGTTACCACAGAAGAGTTCAGGAAGCTCTTGCCCTGCCGTCTTCTGATACAGGTCTGTAGATCCCGCCCTGACTCTGTTCCTGTCTCTCTCACATCCCAGGTCCTGCTGACCCCTCAACCTCAGTTCTCTGATGGGCCCAAGACACTGACTTTCACCTTATTCAACTTTAATATTATATCATTTTTTGTAGTAAGGACAGAAGTGACTATTTGTAAATAAGTTAGACGTCTGAGCTGAAATTGGAAATCTCTTGTTTTTTAAAACCTAGTCTGATAATCTTTGCAAAAGTAATGGTTAATTTAGACCATTTACATATTTAATTTAATATTTAAATTAATATTTAATATTTATTTCTTTCCTTGTCATACACTCTTGCGTTCCCTCTCTTTTTTTCTGTATTATTTTGGATTCATTATTTTTACCATTCTAGCATTGTATCTCCCCTATAGGCTTATATATAGTTCTTCTTTATGTTTTAAGAATGATTTATGATAAGAACACAATTTATTTCATGTACGTTCAAAAACTTTTACCATTTCATGTATTCCATAAAAATAGAAACCGTATATTTCAATTTCCCCTTCCTGTCCTCTATGTGTATTATTGACCTCCTTGTGTACTTCTACAAACTCTTACCAACTCCACAAAACACTAGTATGACTTGTGTTTTGAACAGTTATTTTTAAAGGAAGCCTAAAAATGAGAAAACATTGGGTTGGGGTTATCGCTGAGTGGGTTAGCCCTCAGCTAAACAGCAGGGACAGAGCCCTGGATCCCATCCCTGCACTGGAAGGGAGGGAACAAGGGAGCCAGCAATGCCTTTCATATTTATTCACATATTTGCCAGTTTTATTACTGCTCATTCCATTGCGTAGTTCTGAGTTTTCATCTTGTACCATTTCTTTTAGGGCAGAGATCTGGTCATTTCTTATAATGTGGATTTGCTACTGGTGAATTTTCTTAGCCTTTGCTTCTTTCAAAGAGTCTCAATTTGTTTGATTTTTGAAGTATAATTTCAATGAATGGAGAGTTCTAGAAGAATAACATTTCATCCTGTTATGGAAAGGTTATTTTTCATGATCTTTTAGCTTGCAATGGGACACTAGTAACCATTTTATCATCATGCCCCTGAATGTGCCTTTTCTTTCATTTTGTTTCTGGGTCCTTTGAAGACTTTTTCCTCTATCACTCACCATCCACCTCCAGCTTTATGAAGGTGGAATTAACCAACAAAACTTGTATGCATATCTGCTGATCACTTATTCAGAACTATCTGCTGTGAAGGCATCCGGTGGATTTTTCATTTCAGATACTTTTTATCTCTGTAAGTTGCATCTGTCTCCTTTTCATAGTTTCAGGTCTTTCCTTTTTTGTTCAGGTTATCCTTTAAATCCCTGGCCATATTTCTAATGGACATTTTAGGAAGTGATTATCTGCTATTTCCTACCATTTCTAGCTTCATTTCCCTTTGATTTTTCTCCTCTGTGTGTGGCTCATCTCTTCCTGGTTGTTAATCTGCTGCACAATTTTTAATTGGATGCCGAATCCTATGCATGCTAGATTACCGTGTGTCTAGATTGTGTTGTCTTCTCAAAGAATGCTGAAGTTTATTTTAGCAGGCAGCTAAGTTGTTTGCACATCAGATCCTTTTGAGGTTTAGTTTTAATCTTCGTGGAGGCACATTTTAAGACTGCCTTCTTATGCGGTCAGCTGGCCATTTCATTGTGCCTGTTCTGCAGGCTCCTGGTCATCCTGGGTCCTGTCCTCAGGTTGTTCCACTCTGGTTCATCTGATGCCCATTTGTGCCAGTCCCGAATGAGCTCTGGGAATCATCCAACCCATAGCTCTCAAGCACTGTTTTTATCAGCTCCTTGGAGCTTCCCTTGTACATGGGGAGGCATAATTGCAGCCTCGTTGGTAATAGGAAATGGATTGGAAGCAAGTGAAGTCCACACACACACACATACACACACACACACACACATTTGCATCAACATGGTTACATCTTGGAAATGTAATGCTGAGTGCAACAGCATTTATGAAAATGTTTTAAAACATGCTGCAAACAACACTATGAATTATTCATGGATGTCTCTTTCCGTAGGTGTAAACAAAAAACTGCACTGGAAAATCACACCAAGTTCAGGAGGGGGAAGTTCTAGTTGCTTATTGTGAGAACATGGCCTGGGGGCTGAGGATGGGGCTGCAGCTTTATCTGAAATATTCTTTTATGAAAATGTCAATTGATTGTGACAAAATATGAATCCTTGTCACTGGAGGTGGTGGTTGCATGAGTCTTTAGACTTTTAATTTCCTAGTAGAGAAGGGACCAGACAAGACAATTCCGACTGTGTACATAAAAGTGTGGTTTATTTATTTATTTTTTAAAGTGGGACAGGCAGAGGCAATATCCTATGGATGACCCTGGCTCTCTGATGACTCTGACTCTCAGATCTGGGCTACTCTCCTCTCCCAGCAGCCATTGGGGGAGAGATGCATGGTTCCAAAAAACCAAGGGAAGTTTGTTCAGGGGAACAGGCTGTAATATGTGAGGGGGTTGGGGAGGAGGAACAGAGAGTTTGCATTTTATGAGGGCTGCTTGGAGGCAGGAAAAAGTTCTGAGGTGTTCTAAGCATTGATTTGGTAGTGTCACGGCAGTGTGAATGGACTGCCTGCCATCAAGCTGTATGCTGAAAATTGGTCATAATGGTCAATTTTTATGCGATGCAGATTTTAGCCCAGTAAAAAAAGAGTGCATGGCATTGAGGAATAGTAACTATTATTTCACAGCCTTTCTTTTCATGCATTTAAACAACTGCAAACTCAAAACCCTGCCAGCGGAAGACAGGAACTTCAGAAGGCCCAAGAGCCGAGAAAGGAGGCTGAAGCTGGCTTCATTGATCACCCTACTTCCTTGTGTTTTTAGGGTTTGGGGTCTGGCCCTGACTGGTCTGCTAATAGTCCCGTTGTGGGGAACCCAGCATCCTCTACCTCAGTTACCCAGGCAGGAGAATTCCAATTCCCCTTCCCTGAAGAAGGAGCTGCTGCCTGATTATGACCATTAGTCTGCCGGGCTCTCAGTAGCGCAAGGTGGAGAGAGGAGACTGTGGGGGAGGCCGTGTGCGTTTTGCAATTTAGGTGGAGGAGGCTGTGTGATGGTGCCAGGGAGGCACAGACGCATTAGTGGAAATGAGAAGCCTCTCCACCCCCCGGGCTGGAGTGGGAGCAGCGCAGGGGCTGGCGGAGAGTGCATTGCGCGGTGGTCTCCGTGCACCACTTTGTCAGGGCCCATCAGACAGAAAAATCAGCCTGGGGCTTTTAAAGTGCAATTTGGAGAATTAGTTTCAATTAGTAGAGAGACATTTTAAATCTGGAGATATATTCATTCTGCCTTCGCGGACTCCATTTAGCATGTAAAACCCACTCTCAGTATTAACAGGATCCTGGAGTATATAAAACTGGAAAGGACCTCAGAAATTGCTTCAGGCAGCCCTCCCAGCCCACGCAGAGCTCCGTGGAGAGGCAGGGCTGGGTCTGTGAAGGTCAGCCTCCAGGTCCCTAAGCCCAGCTTCCTGCGCTGCTCAGACAATCTCAGCTGTGTGAGGGGTTGTGCATGTGTGAGCACACACATGTGTTTGCCATGATTTGTGTACCGGGTACATGGCTAGTGACCCTCTTAGCCAGCCACACCCCCTTCACTGACCTTTAGCGACCTGACAAGTCAGTCTCAGCTGGGGCCAGGGTGCAGCCAGGCACGGTGTGGTCCAGAAGGCACTGACACAGTTTGTCCCCAGCATCTTGAGCTTGCGGCCTTTTGGGATCCCTCAGCTGTGTCTACCTACCTCACAGGACACTTGCTTGGTGGGAAATTAAGTGACAGAGTCAAGCACAGAGTAGATCCTTAGAAAGGGCCATGGTTCCTCTCTCTGTAAGAAGTCTCCTGAGCAGCTTCTGGGTCCTCAGTGCCACTTTAGTGCGTTTGTGGCATCTGGAAGCAACACTGTCCAAGCAAAGCAGATCCCACTGTCCGAGCCAAGCAGATCCCACTGTGGGAGCAAAGCAGATCCGACTTGTTTATTCCCTGCTCACCACTGCCTCCTTTGCTAAGGGCATGATTACTTCTTTTTCTTTTTGCCTAGAGGCAGTGGCTTGTCTTTAATCAGCAGAAGGTAATTTAGTAACCCTTACATCGGTCTGCCAGGAAAAATAAGCCATTAATTTCCTGGAGATTCCAAGAAAATGTTTCTATTTGTTATACTACAAGCATATCGAGAGTGCTGTATTGAAGCAAAACTGTGCCAACTCCCTTGTGCAAAGAGGCTTGGTAAAAATTAACCTCAGAGATCAAGATTATCTTTTTTCTGTTTGAGGTTCAACTGATGAACTAGGGTGTCACTGGGCGAACAAAGCTCAAACATGTTTACGACCAATATTCCTGCAGAGGACCTGTTTCAACTGTACATTGATGGGACTGGGTTGTGCAGTGGTCAGCCTGGGAATTAGGTGGGTAAATAAAAAACAAGACCTGTTTTATTCTGCCCTGATATTGCCATGGTCCCTGCCTGTCAGTGCACCGTTTTCTTCTTCCTATAGAAACTTCTAGTAATGGCCTCTAGCCATCCCTGCAGCCTTTCCAGGTGCAGACACCTCTGTCCCTCAGTCCTGCCCTCCTTGAAGGAGGAGCCTGGGCAGGTAGCCTGTCTGGAGCCCAACTTCCCAGTGGACAGAGCACGCTCCCTTCTCGGAGAGGCAGCAAGTGACCTCAGCCGCTGCATGGTGGTGGCCTGGGGCTGCCGAGTCTGTGGGACTCTCTGGTGCTTGGAAGCTCCTCTGCTCTGTGGGGAGCTTTGGCCTGGCGGGTACCTCTGGGAGGTTTGTCCATTTCAGGGCCTGGGGTCGGGGTGAGCAGGAGGGGTGACGTCACTGCCTACTTTTCCAGCTGTTGCTGGAAGGGAAGAATCCGAGCGCGGGGAAAGGCGGAGAGGCCAAGCCGCGCTCAGCGTGAATGAGTCACTGACACGCTTTCCTGCTACCGGGGTGGCTGTCAGCTGGTCAGCCCTCCTGGCAACTGTGCACTGCACAGCCTGGGAAAGCACAAGGGACGGAAAGCAGCCGTCCTCCGTGCTTTGTCACTGATCTCAAGCCATGGGGTCCTCGGGGAGCCAAGCACACTCAATTCAGGGTTCCACTGTATCATTCCCCAACCAGGACCAAGGCAATTACTATAGCGAGTGGGGCTGCAGCCATGAGACCCACAGGTGGACTGGGCAGTCCTGCTGTAAGGAGCCTTCTCCCTCTCCCTCTGCCCAGGGTAGCCAAGGAGACCCTGCCTCCACTTCTGGTGCCCACTTCTTGCTCTGGGGGCACCATGGCAATCCCAGCTGCTCCGGCCTGGCCCAGAAGAGGGCCAGGTTTGCAGCCTCTCCTGACCCTCTAGTGAGCGCCATGAGCGAGGTTAGCAGGCCACATGCTCTTCTCATTAATGCAGCACAAACAGGCACACGCTCTTTTCATTAACTAAGCAAAAAACAAACTTGAGGAGAGCCGGGAGGAAATGAGGACAGATAATGCGAATGGAATAGCCCCAAAACACCCGGCCTGCACGGGGCAGGGCCTATTGCTGCTGTGCCCAGCTCCCTCCTACCTCAGGTAACTGGGATCCCAGACCTCCTGGGCCACATGCTGGAGACCCAGGGCTGCACTGGGGGAAGCAGGAAAGGGGGCAGCAGGGGGAGAAGCCCACCACAAAACTGCGCTGCCCTGGAGGACCGGCGAGGGCTGATTGTCTTGTCAGGAAAGCGAGACACATGGCCAGGAGAATGGCTTCCGAAACTATCATTTTGGTTTTTTGCCGCTTTTGTCAATTCATGCCCTCATTCACTGCTGAGCACGGCACCCGACCGCGTCTGCTGCAGCGCTGGGAATGCAGTGATTGCCACCAGCCCTGCGTGGCTGTCGCTCCTCTCTCCTCCCAGCCCTGCAGTCCTTCTCATCCCCCTTCCTCTTTCTTTCCTGTTTAAGGGCCCTCAGTGTTCATGGGAGCCTCCTTACAAGTCCAGGAGTAGGATCTTTTCTCTCTTTTAAAGTTAGCTGATTAGCAACATTAATTCCACTCTACTTAATTGCACCTTTGACATATGAGTAACATACTTACAGGTCCAGGGACTCAGATGTAGACATCTTTGGGGGTGCATGACTCTGTGCCCCATGGCTTCCCGAGGGGGTGGCATCTCACTGAGTCTGCTAGGTGGGGGTTGGAGCTCTTCCGGGACTGGGGGAGACATGGGAGACAGAGGCCTGGCTGGACAAACCTCTTTCCTGCCTCCATTGAATCAGGAGTGCTGGTTGTGTGCGGTGGACAAGGGTGGGAAAAGAGCTGGCTCTTGGAAGGGAGACCAGATTCAGCAGAGAGCAGGCTGCAGGCCGTCAGCAGGGACCACCAGACCTCACCACGCCCATGCCATGATAGAACTGGCTTCTGGGGGACACAACCCTGGGTAGGCCTTGGGCAGCCGGCTGCAGGGCAGAGGGAGTTCCTCCCTGTTGTGCATTTGGGAGCTAGGAAGGGTGCTGGGGAAGCCGGCCAGCCATCAGCACTGATGGGGACCGCACAGCATGACGCCAGCCGGGCCGTGTCCAAAGGCACGGACTGTACTCTGGAGCCATTCTGCATTTTGCCAAAACCCCGGGGTTCGAGCCAGAAAGAAAACCTTAGAGGTGGGGGCGGGGGTGTGGCCAGGGCAGTGGGTATTGCAATTGTTTCATAACATACTAAGTTAATTTATTTGTTTTGACTTGTGCCTTTTAAATAGGGTTTCATCATTGAATGTGTTTTCCATCTCATCCTGTTACCCGGGCAGGAGACCTCATAGTTGTTTCCCTGGGGAGCTCTCAGCTGGCCCATGGTCCCAACCTGATCTGCTGGGTAGGAGATAGTATTTTGATAGCTCGTGCTTTCTGGTGCTGCGCTGCCTCCTCCATCGTCACAGCCCTTGTTGAATTGAACCCCCACCACATTTTCTCCATGACTCTCACACCAGGGCAAGTTTGTTCCAGGCAGGAGCAGGGATGCGCATTACCCTCTCTGTTCCTGCCACCATCCTGCAGTGCCCTGCGTGTGCCCTGTGTGGACAGTGGGCTTGATGGCTCCCAGGTGCTGCTGAGAAAAGCTCAGAACCGGGCTCCCCCACCCACCCATGCAGGAGCAACTTTCACACATCACGTCACCGAGCGTCCTGCTGAAGTGTCTTCCTCTCCTGACTCCCACCTGCCTGACCTCTCCTCTGCCCTTGATATATAGGTATAGTTGGAGTTGAGCGTGACCAAGGAAGGCTTTCTTCTTGAGTATCTGCACCCATTCTGTGGTCCTGGGCAATAGAAGGGAGCAGCACTGAAGTAGCTGAGATCCCAGCCCTCAGGGAGCCAGAGCACCCTGGATGTGGAAGCTGGAATCAGTCCTGAAAAGAGGGCAAAAGCTCAAGGGGCTGAAGATGCAGGCAGTGTCCGAGTGACCTAATCCTTAGAGCTGGGGGCTTGGCCTCTGGGACAAGGAGGAAGAAGACAGTTGTATGAATCACCAGCACTAGGGGCAGAGAATGGTCTTTCCCACTTGGTCCCCCCACTAGGTCAGTCCCACATTGTTGGCACGGTCCAGTACTTGAGAACCACAGGCATCGCCTCCAAGCTGGAAACGGCTCTCACAGAGAGTGGAGCAGAGGTGCCAGCGGTTGGCACAGTAGATGCCCAGGTAGGTGTAGACATCTGGCTTGGAGGTAAGTAGGCATTTAATACCTGCTCAATGGATGGTTGAATCTGCCTCCAGTATACCCAAGCGGTCTGTGAAATCCAGTGTAAACACAGATGACCTGGTGCCCACCCTCTTTGGCCTGTGGGTTCACCTTGGCTACCTGAAGCTGGCCCTCAACCACAGCTCTGGCAATGCCAGCCCAGGCATGGTCCAGCTTGAAGCCAGGTGCCAGGTGAATCAGCCACTTGCCTGTGAGCACATGGTGGGTGATGGCCAGCTGGTGCAGGGTACCTGGTGTAATGGGCCGCCCGCTGGTCTGCAGAGCCTCCCATGCTGCCTGCAGGCCCTGTCATCACCAGAGTTAGTGGTGTATCCCCGCCCCTAGGCTGCAATCCAGCCCACAGGCTCTGAATTGGGTGAACCAGGGTCCCCATAGCAGGTAACTTGTGACGGTGGGTACTTGGCCAACCAGGTGGCCAGCTCAGGGGCAGATGTGGTTTGAGCATCAAACACCAGCCAAGGGTCCATGTCGGCTGCCACGGCCTCTGCTGCCAGGTGCTCAGTGGTGAAGCCATCCTGCCGACCACCTGGTGAGTTTTCTTCCAGCTCCTCACCTGGCTCTGGCCCAACTCCAAGCCGGTTCCTCTCCTGCTGGGGTGCTGAGGAGCAGCCGCCCGCAGTGCCCCGGCCCTACCACAGCTGCAGCCGCTGCCACCATCTTAGCGCCCACCACCTCAATAACCTTGCTTATTTTGTTTTGCACAAACAAGATTGTTTGTCTTATAATTAGATTATAAGGATTGTTTACATATTCTAGTATACATAGTCTATTTTAAAATATACGTCTTGCAAATATCTTCTCCCACTCTGTGGCTTCTCTTCATTTTCCTGACAATGAAACTGTTTTCTTCTTTCTACTTTTTGTATCTTATTTAAGAAATCTTTTCCTAAAAGCTGAGGTCACAATTTTATCCTATAATTTTTATACTTTTAGATCTATGACCCATCTGAAATAACAAGTATAGATTAAAAAGCAAACAAAAAAACAAAGACAAAAAAACAACCAAACAACCACCACCACAACAAATATATATATATCCTTGCAGAGGAACATCTTCTCAGGAAGAGACAAAAACACCCAGACAGGTATGGTGGTGCACACCTGTAATCACAGCACTCAGGAGGCTGAGGCAGGAGGATTGCTGTGAGTTTGAGGCCAGCCTTGGCTACACAGTGAGTTCAAGGCCAGTGTGAACTATATAGTGAGACCCTGTGTCAAAAACACCCCTCCCAGATTATCCATTCCTCCTTTGGATTGAGTTGAAACCTTCATTAAAGGACAGTTAACTACACATGTATTGGTCTATTTAAAATTTCTCCTTCAATTTGCATTATTCTATTTGCCTATGTTTATGCTAATACTTTATCACCAACTTTATATACCTTTATACTGAGCACTGAAATCAAATGGCATAAGTCATTCAAATCTATTCATTTTGAGAGAAAAAGTGGCCATTTTAGTATCGATTTGTCCATTTCCTCAAAAAGAGCCTTTGGTATTTTTACTGTGATTACATTGTATCTCTTAGATCAATGTGGGGATAAATGACAACTCCGCAGTTTTGAGCTGCCTACCCCATGAATACGGTGAATCTTTCTATTCATTTATGTCCTCTTTAATTCCTGAGATGTTTCATAGATTTTACTGTACAGATATTAGGTGTCTTGGTACATTTATCCCTAACACTTCATATTTTTATGCTATTTTAAATGGTGTTTCTCAAATTCCAAGTTCAGTTTTGCTGCTAATGTATAGAAATGCTTGTGCCTGCCATTGTATCCTGTGATCTTGCTGAATTTACTATACTAGAGCTCAGGTAAAATGGAAGAAATAAAGGTAGGTAGAAAGGAAATGAGAAAAATTATAAGTTTAAAATTGTACTTTAAAAAACTGCAGTTTCAGGACATAGAGCTACCCAAGGCTGCTACTCATTCCTAGTTTCCCAACTGTCAGGGTGGGGCCAACACCTTGCCCCTGTAAATGGGCTCTTGTCATTTGAGTGTAAATTGTGTGTATCCTTTCCTCCCTTTACTGTAGATGAACAAATTCCATCCATCTGCATCCTAAGCCCACATTAGAAAGCCCAGCCCAGACCACAGTGAGCTTGTCTGTTGAGGGCCCCTGCCCTGTTCTTTAATTCTGCCTAATAAAACTTTTTAAAAATGCATCTTATTGACAAGTCCTGGAAATTCTTTCTTCCCTGGAGTCGGTAAACCTACAACTCCTTCCATGGATTGAGACCCCGACCTTCTCTTTGGGGACTTTCCTTCTACCCTGTCTGGTGACAGAACCACTACTACAGTTTATCAAGTGATATTTTTGTAAATTCCTTTGGACTTTCTGTGTACATAATTGTGTAGAGTACAGATAGAGACAATTTACTTTTCATGCTCCATGTTTTTAAAATTGCTTTGTTTTGTGGTTCAGACTCCATTGAATAAACAAGTTGAACACAAATGCCCAGACAGAGCACCTTTGCTCTATTTCTAATCTCAGAATTCGTCCTTCACCACGGAGTGGGTATTAGCTGTGATATAGTGGTACTGCATTGTGGTTTAAGCTGAATTTAAACACAACAACTGACACTGAGCATTTTTTGGTATTAACCTTTCACAGATATTTAAAGTGAATTGTTTATCCGGATACATGGTTAATTTTTGCCATTTTCATTTTATGACCTCTTCTGATTGTATTGTGAGTCTGTTTCTATGAGAGTGACTCGAGTTCCTTAAAAGAACTCTGCGTGGTTTGTCTGGGTTTCTTCCAAGCGTTTGACTTGTCTTTTCATTTCCTTAATGGCAGAGTAAACATTTAAAACTTTGATCAAGTTTAATTTATCAAATTTTGAGTTTATACATTGTGTTTCTGGTATCTTCTTTGAGAAAAATTTCCCTAGCTTCACATCACAAAACTGTTCTATATTTTTATCTAGAAGTTTTATGAGTTAAGCTCTTACATTTTAGGTCTGTGTCTATCTTTATACTAATACTTAGTCATACTGATTTTTAGTAAATTTGGAAATCAGCTATTTTTAATTTTCTCCAACTTTGTTCATCTTTCGGGTATTTTATATGCTTTATATTTCTGTATGAACTTTAGGATCAGGCTGAGAATTTCTCTTAAAAACCTTCTTGAGGGCCAGGGATTTAACTCAGTGTTTCCACCACCTGCTTTGCAAGCACAAGGACTGAAGTTCGATCCCCGGTAAACAAACAAACAAACAAGAAAAACATTCCCGAGATTCTTGAGGAAAATAGCACTGAATCTGCACACCAATTTGAAAAAAAACTTCCATCCTATGAATGTTGAGTCTTTTAATCCATGAACATGGCATAGCTTTTTCTTAATTAGATCAAGTTTAATTTCTCATCAATGTTGTATAATTTAACAGTGTAAAAGTATCACATTTCTATTGTTAATTAAAACCCCATTTTTTCCCCCAGTACTGGAAATAGAACTCAGGACTTTGTGTTTGTGAGGCAGGAGTGGTGCTACAGAGCTAAATCCCCTGCCCTTAACCTTATTTCTTAATGTATTGTAAACAAAAATGTTTTCTTAACTTTATCTTCAGATTGAATGTTGATAATATTTAGACATATAATTGCTTTTTCTGTAATTTGAGCTTGTATCCTGTGTTTTTACGAAACTTGCTTATTTGCTTTAGTAGAAACTACAGATTTCTTAGTATTTTGAACTTTTAATGTCCTTATTGCATTGACTAAAATCTCCACAATAATGAAAGTAATGGTAATTACAGGGATTTCTGATTTCTTCCCATTCTTAGGGGGAAACATTCAGTTTTTCACCATAAGCTATAGGCTTTGCATAGATGTACTTTATCAGGTTGAGAAAAGTTCCTTCTATTTATCATTTGTTGGAAACTATTCTCAAGAGCTGATATTGTGCTTTGCCAGGTGATTTTATTACATCTCTCATGTCATCATTTTCCTGCATTTATTTTCTTAATGTACTGTGTTACATCAATTGACATTTGGATGTCAAATCAACTTTGTATTTGTGGGATAGAGTCTTTCTTATCTTGTAAATTGTTTTCATTTTTCCTTGAATCAGTTTGCTAATATTTTGCTAAGAAATGTGAAATCAATTTTCATGAGAGATAATGTTCTACAGTTTTATTTTCATTCTGTGTCCAAGGTTTTAGTCAATGCAATAAAAGTTTCTTTGTCATTCTTTGATACCAAGGGAGCACTGTCTTTGCAAATTGAATTGCAAATATTTTAGATTTTATCATCTGAACTATTTAGAAAAGTATTAAAGATTAATTTTTCCTTAAATGCTTAATAAAATCTACCAGTGGATATATATTGGTCTGGACTCTATTTTGGGGGAAAGTTTCACAATACTAATTCAATTTCTTTATATAGGTCTATTGAAATTTTTTCTTTTTATTCCCTAATCAATTTTGATAGTATTTCTTCTAGTAATTTTTCATCTCACCTAAATTGTTTAATTTTTGCATGTTTTTTCCTAATATTTTCTAGAATATTTTTACTTCCTGATCTTCTGCAATGATATCTCCTCTCATTCCTGACCTTGTTAAGTTTTCATTTCTTTTTTTTTTCTTTTTATTGAGTTTATTGGTACAATCTAGGTCTATAATACAGTTACATTCATTACTGGGATCCTGTACCTTCACATGACAGGTCTTGGTTCTCATTTTTTCCCCTTGTCCCTGCCCTCCCTTAACCCCCTCCTCACCTCCCCATTAACAAACGCTTTATTTCCATTTTTTCATTTTCTCATATTTTTTCTTTTCCCTTATTTCCTTGCCCTTACCCTTCCCCTTTTCCCTACACCTTTAGCCCTTTTCTTCCTATTTCACACTCTTAATTATCCCATTAGGATCTTGTGTACTATTATAGTTTTTCACACCAGACAAACTATTTGGTATATACACACATGTGTGACTTATTTATTTCACTTAAAGTTTTCATTTCTAATGTAAGATTCTAAAGCTAAAATTTCCAAGTAGCTTCACTGGAAAGCTTTTAAAAAAAATTTTAAATTGAATGTATTGGTACATTCTAGGTAGACAGTACAGTTACATTACTGGGATCTTGTACCTTTACATGCCAGGTCTTAGTTCTTATTTTTCCCCTTGTTCCCACCCTCCTTCACCCCCTCCTTCCCTCCACACCTTCAAACACTTTAATTCCATTTTTACATTTTCTCATATTTTTTGCCTTTTCCCTTATTCCCCTTTCCCTATCCTTCTCACTGTCCCTACACCTTTGGTCCTTTTCTTTCTATTTCACATTGCTAATTGTCCCGTTAGAATCTTGAGTACTATTTTAGTTTTTCACACCAGAGAAACTATTCGGTATTTGCTTATGTGTGACTTATTTATTTCACTTAGGAGTATATCCTCAAAATGTACCCATTTACCTATGAATGAATCTACTTTCTCATTCTTTATGGCTGAGTAGTAGTCCATTTTATAGAAAAACCACATCTTCTTTATCCAGTTTCCAACTGATGGGCAGATGGGCTATTTCCAAATTTTAGCTATTACAAACTGTGCTGCTATAAACATGGATGTGCATATATAACTGTGGTATGATTCTTTTAACTCTTTTGGAAAGATACCCAACAGAGGGATGGCTGGGTCAAATGGAACCTCTAATCCTAGTTCTTTGAGGTATTTCCATATTGACTTCCACAGTGGTTGCACCAGTCTGCACTCCCACCAAATATGGAGAAGGGTTCCTTTTTCCCCACAACTGCACCAACATTTGCTGTTGTGTGATTTCTTGATAGCAGCCATTCTTTGTGGGGTGAGGTGAAATCTCAGTGTTGTTTTCATCTGCATCTCTCGAATGACCAGCGATGTGGAGCATTTTTTCAAATATTTACTTGCTGCTTTTATTTCTTTGTCTGAGAAATGTCTGTTAATTTCAGATGCCCATTTTAGAATTGGGTCTTTATATTTGGGAGGGCTGATTGTTTTGAGTTCTTTATATATTTTAGATAATAGTCCTTTGTCTGAGGAGCAGCTGGTAAAAACTTTTTCCCACATTGTAGGTTGTCTCTTAGTTC
>NW_022900933.1:39072346-39075941 GCF_012274545.1 Fukomys damarensis | reverse complement strand
CCAGTACCATGCTGTTTTTATCACAGTGGCTTTGTAGTATAGTTTCAAATTGGGAATTGTTATACCCGCTGCCATGTGTCTGTTGCCTAGGATGGCTTTTGCTATTCTAGGTCTGTTATGGTTCCAGATGAATTTTTGGATTCTTTTTTCTAGTTCTGTGAAGTATAGTGTTGGGATTTCAATTGGTATTGCATTGAATCTGTATAGCAGTTTTGGTAGTATGGCCATTTTCACCATGTTGATTTTTCCTACCCAGGAGCAGGGGAGATCTTTCCATTTTCTTATATCCTCTTTGATCTCTTTTTTCAGAGTGCTGTAGTTTTCAGTGTAGAGGTCTTTTGCTTCTTTTGTTAAATTGATTCTCAGATAATTCATTTTTTTGGGTGCTATTGTGAAAGGAATTGTTTCCCTAATTTCTTTCTCAGTGAGTCTGTTGTTTGTGTACAAGAAGGCTATTGATTTTTGGGTAGTGACCTTGTATCCAGCTACTCTGCTAATAAGATTACTGACATTTAGAAATGGGAAGAAAGGAGCTAAAGGTGTAGGGAAGGTGGGATGGGTAGGGGAAGGGTAATTAGGGAAAAGAAAAAAATGTGAGATAATGAAAAGATGAAAATAAAGTGTTTGTCAATGGGGAGGGGAGGAGGGAGTGAAGGGAGGGCAGGGGTAAGGGGTAAAATGAGAATCAAGACTTGTCATGTGGAGGTACAAGATCCCAACAATGAATGTAACTGTACTGTATCCCTAAAATGTACCAATAAACTCAATTAAAGCTGAAAAAAAAGTGTCAATTAAGTCGAGAAGTCTTTTGGTGGAGTTTTTTGGGCCTTCAATGTAGAGTATCATATCATCAGCAAATAATGACAGTTTAACTTCTTCCTTTCCTATCTTTATTGCTTTAATTTCTTTCCCTTGTCTAATTGCTATGGCTAATGTTTCCAGAACTATATCAAAGAGGAGTGGTGATAGTGGGCATCCTTGTCTTGTTCCTGATTTTAACATGAAGATTTTCAGTTTTTGGCCATTTAATATGATGTTGGCTGTTGGTTTTTCATAGATAGCCTTTATTAAGTTGAGACATAGACCATCTATTCCAATTTTTTGCAGAGTTTTTTTTTTATCATGAATGGGTGTTGAATTTTGTCAAATGCTTTTTCTGCATCTATCAAGAGGATCATGTGGTTCTTGTCCTTGACTTTGTTAATATAGTGCATTATATTTATTGATTTACATATGTTGAGCCATCCTTGCATCCCTGGAATAAATCCGACTTGGTAAGGATGTATGATCTTCTTGATGATCCTCTGTATTCTGTTTGTTAGTATCTTATTGAGGAATTTTGTATCTATATTCATTAAGGAGATTGGCCTGTAGTTCTCTTTTTTAGTTACATCTTTCCCATGTTTGGGAATCAAAATGATATGAATGAATTTGGAAGTATTGCTTCTCTTTCAATTTCATTGAGAAATCTGAAGAGTAATGGCAGTAGATCTTCTCTAAATGTCTTGCAAAATTCAGCAGTGAATCAATCAGGACCTGGGCTTTTCTTTGTTGGTAAGTTTTTAAGTACATTTTCAATTTCACTGATTGTGATTGGAGTGTTTAAAATATTTTTATCTTCTTTGTTCAACTTTGGTAATTCATAAGTATCTAGAAATCTTTGCATTTCTTCTGTGCTTTCTCTTTTATTAGAGTACAGGTTCTCATAGTATGTATTAATGATCCTCTGGATTTCTGTGGGATCTGTTGTGACTTCACCTTTTTCATTCCTGATTGCATGAATCTGAGCCTTTTCTTTCCTTTTTTTGATAAGGTTTGCTAAGGATTTATCAATTTTATTTGTTCTTTCAAAAAAACAACTCTTCTATTCATTTATTTTTTGTATCATTTTCTTAGTTTCCATTGCACTGATTTCTGCTCTAATCTTTATAATTTTCTCTCTTGTTCGAGCTTTGGGTTTTTCTTGCTCTTGTTTTTCTAGGAGTCTAAGAGTCATCATTAGGTTGTTTATTTGAGCTTGCTCTGTTTTCCTAATGTGGGCATTCAGTGCTATGAATTTTCCACATAGAACTGCTTTCATTGTGTCCCATGGATTCCTGTATGTTGTTTTGGCATTTTCATTTATTTGTAAAAACTGTCTGATTTCTTCTTTAATTTCCTCTGTGATCCATTGATTGATCAGGAGAGTGTTGTTCAATTTCCATGTGTTTGTGAAGTTCTTACAGTTTCTTATGCTATTGATCTCCAGCTTTACTGCACTGTGATCTGATAATATACAGGGAATAACTTCAATTCTTTTGCATTTATTCAAACCTGTTTTGTGAGCTAGTATGTGATCTATCTTGGAGAATGACCCATGTTCAGCTGAAAAGAATGTATATTCTGATTTTGTGGGGTGGAAGACTCTATAGATGTCTAATAAGTCCCTACGTTCAAAAGCTTGGTTTAGTTCTAGTATTTCATTGTTGATTTTTTGCCTAGATGATCTGTCTATTTGTGATAGTGAGGTATTTAGATCCCCCACTACAATTGTATTAGTGGTTATTTGGTTTTTCATGTTACTTAGTATTTGTTTTATATAGTTGGGGGCATTTATATTTGGTGCATATATGTTTATGATTGTCATTTCTTCCTCTTGGATTGTTCCCTTTACAAGGATGTAGTGGCCTTCTTTGTCTCTCTTAATCAGTTTTGGTTTGAAGTTTGCTTTGTCCGGGAATAAGATTGCTACCCCTGCTTTTTTCTGGGCTCCTGTCACATGCAGAATTGTTTTCCATCCTTTCACTTTCAGTCTATTGGCTTCTTTTTGCGCTAGGTGTGTTTCTTGTATACAACATATTGTTGGATTTTGCTTCTTAATCTATTCTGCCAATTTATTTCTCTTGATTGGTGAATTGAGGCCATTGACATTTATAGTTATAACTGATATGTACTGACTTATTATTGTCATGTTATTGGCCTTTTGTTGACTCTTTTTATTTTTTGTCCTCTCCTTTTGGTTTCTTGTCTTGGCTATTTGATTTGCTCTGTTGGGCCTCCTGGTGTTGTGATCTTCATTGTCTTTTTCTAGGATATTGTTTAAAATTCTTTGTAGTGCTGGTTTAGTATTCATGAAGTTTCTCAAGTTTTCTTTATCATGGAAGTACCTTATTTCTCCATCCATTTTGAAAGAGAGTTTTGCAGGATACATCAGTCTAGGTTGGAGGTTGTTTTCTTTTAGGACTTGAAATAACTCTCTCCAGGCTCTCCTTGCCCATAGGGTTTGTGTTGAAAAGTTTGCTGTGATTCTGATGGGCTTTCCTTTGCATGTGATTTGTTTCTTTTCTCTTACTGCTTGTATATTTTGTTCTTCTGTTGGGTTTCTGCGATCTTGATTATTATATGTCTAGGTGTAGATTATTTTTTGATCGTGGCTAGTTGGTGTCCTATATGCCTCACTTATCTCTATGTCTAATTCTTCCCCTCTGTTTGGGAAGTTTTCTGTCATTAATTCTTTGAACAGCTTTTTAAAGTCCTTTGCATTTTCTCCTGGTACTTCATGGATGCCTATCAGTCTTATGTTATTCTTCTTTGCATCATCTAGGAGTTGTTGGAT
>NW_022900933.1:39045819-39071846 GCF_012274545.1 Fukomys damarensis | reverse complement strand
TTTCTTTCCTATGTTGGGTGTTCATTGTTTCCATTTCTTTCTTATGCTGGGCCTTCATGGCTTATATTATGTTCCTAAGCTCATCTATTTTTTTGTCAGTTTGTGTTCTGGAGTCTCAAATCTTGTCTTTCATTTTGCTCACCATCTCTATGGTTATCTGGGAAGTAATTTCTGTTTTGAATTTTTCTAGAGCTTGATTGATCAGTTTTTTTACTTCCTGTGCTGTGAATTCTGAGTGTCCTGGAGGTTTACTATCTGATTTTTCATCCTCCTTTGCCCTACTGTTTGCCATTGGTGGATTGGAAGTCTGTCTTGCTTAAGTGTTTTCTCATCTTTACTTTTGCTGTTGGGTTGCCCTCGATTCAATCTCTGGGTCATTAAATCTTCCTGATATCGTTGCATCCCAGTCTTTGATTCTCTAATGACTTATAGACATTCTCGTTTTCATAATTGAGAAAACAACTCATCAAATCAATCCCTATCCTTTATCCCTATTGATACAATCAGGAACATAATAGGATCAATCACCACCCTTTATGGCCTGCCATGTCTCTGCAGAGTGCGTCCAAGGACTGGCTCAATCAGGGGATCTAATAGCGGGGTGGGGGGGTGCTCAGCAGCTCTCGTGTGGCTACCCTCCTGGTGCTGTGTCAGAGCCAATCAGCGGGGCCCACTGGAAATGGTGCAGCTCCAGAGGAGGCCTGTAGTTTGGGTCGGGCCGTGCAGCAGAGGTGGCTCTGAGTCCAAGCTGGGCCATTGGAAAGCTTTTAAGGTCCTGTTTTTTCATTTTTATTTTGTTTGTTGTACCTTTCAATTTCTTTCACCTCAGGTTATTTAGAAGTATAATGTATATAATTTCCAAATATATGAGTATTTTCTAATTTCTTATTGTTGTTGATTTCTAATTTAACTATTTTGACCTGAGAAGGTACTTTATATTATTTTAATTATTTTAAATGCATTGAAAAATTTTCTAATACTTTTGAATATGATTCACTTGGAATAATGTTGCAGCTGTGCTTGGAAACAATGTATGCCTTCCATTGTTTGATTGTTCTGTATGTGTTAGGTCAAGTTGTAGTGTTTTTCACATTTTCTGTTTGTTTTAATTGTTCTGTCATTTACCAAGAGAGGCTTATTTAAACCAATTATATTAAATTCAAGTATAATTATTGAGGTATCTATTACTCTCTTCAATTCTGTCACTCTTTGCTTCATTATTTTAAGTCTCTATTTTGGAGGGCATGTGCAATTACAACAATTATCTCGCCCTGGCATACTGATGTTCTTATCATTGTAGAAGTTGTCTTTGGTTCTGGAGTCCTAAAGCCTATTTTGTCTGATATTATTATGACTAATGCAGCTCTCTTCAGGTTACTGTTTACATGGTATTTCTTTCCCATACACCCACATTCAACTTATTTTGTGTCTTTAGATCTAAAGCATGCACTTTAAATTTATACAACACTTAGTTAGATATTTCTTTTTATTTAGTTTAACATTTTCTACTTTTTAATTGTGGCAGTTGGTCCAACACATCATAAAATTATCATTATTATTGGACTTAGATCTTCTATTTTACAATTTGTGTTTTATACTACTCAAATTAATTTTCTTTTCTTTTGTGTAGGGACTCATAGAAAGCTGATTATATGTCACTTTTTTGTTACTTAAAATAAATTCCTGATACCTGCAACTTAAAGGAGAGAGGCTTCATCTGGTTTATAGTTTCAGAGGATTTAGTTCATGGCTCTCTGGCTCCAAGGCAGATCTGGCATTGAAGAACGTCATGGTAAAGGAAAGCTGCTCAACTCATGGTGTCTCAAAAGTAAAGAGGGAAGAAGAAACTGGGGACAAGAATGTAGTCTTCCAGTTTATGTCCCAAGTGACCTTCCCCCTTTGACCCGGCCCCATATCTGAACAGAAGACTTCTGGGTGACATTTAGACCTAAAACATTATATTCTGTTGCTGACTCCCAGAGGCTCATGTCCATCTCATTATGCAAAATGCATTTAGTCTGTCTCCAAGAGTTTCCAGAGTCTTAATAGTGCCAGCATTGCTGAAAAGCCTAAGTTCAAAGTCTCCTGAATCTTAAGCCAAACTCTCAGCTGTGAATTCCTATGAAAATAAAAAAGAAATTTACACACTTTCAACATACAGTGGCACAGAATATACATTCCTGTAGGACCTAACCTATGAGTTTATCCCAACGTGAGAGGAGGGGGTGAACAAGGAGTAAAGACTAAAGACAAAAATATAATTTGGAAGGGCCAGGGATTTGGTTCAGTGGCACCATGCCTGCCTCACAAGTGCAAGGTCTCAATTCGATCCCCAGTACAAATAATAATTAATTAATTTGGAAGAGGAAAGACAGAGGATTCTTCCCCCCTGTGAACAATAAGCCCCAAACTAGTGGTACTCCTCACTTTTATTAGACCCTCACAAAGGAACAAGCAAGTTTGTGGTCCATGGTTTGGGGAAATTTCATCAGGTTCTCAGTTTATAGTCTGCACTGAATGTGTATTTTCTTTAATCAGACTTCAGCTGTGGTTGACTTTCTCCTTGAAACTGCTAGTGAACAGACCTAAGGGAGGGACAGCTTGCTATCTCCTCCCCCATCTCTCAAGGAGAAGTCAACTCAGGTCTCAGTCTTTACACCTGGTTTCCCACACATTCCTATTATGAAAAGGAGAAATGGGGATAGAAAGGAATTGGACCAAAACAAGACTGAAACCCAGCAGGGCTAACAACAAATCTTGCAGCTGGTTATCCAGCAGTTGGGGCAGGTTGTAATGAGACATAAGCTCCTAAGTGCTTGGGCAGCCCCATCCTATACCCTTACTGGTTGCGGCTCACATTGCCTCTATCTTGTGCTGGTTCTGGTCCTTGCTTGTAGTTTTCCTCAACATAGGTTCCACGTTCCAGGCATCTCCTACTTCTTGAGGTCTCCACTGCAGCTTTGCCTTCATCCTCACAGCTTTTTCAGAAACTCTCTTTGCGTGTGTGCATGGGGTTGTGTGGGTTGTTTTTATTTTTCATTTAATTATGAAGGATAGTTTTGCTAGGTATAGAATTTCAGGTTAACAGTTTTACATTTTTCAGACATTAAACATGTTGTTTCATTGCCTTCTTGCCATCATTATTTCTGACAAAAAAATTAATCATTTTTTCCTTGTACACAATAAGTCATTGGTCATTTTTTACTTTCCAAAACTTCTCTGCCTTTGACCTTTATCTGTTTGACTCTGATGTCTGTAGGATATCTTTACAGTTCCAGTTTGGGCTTTTTGAAAAAAGTTCCTGGATCTGTAGATTAATGTTTTCATGAAATTGCAGGAAGCTCTCAGATACATGTTTCTTTGAATATTTTTATTCCCCTTTTCTTTTTTCTCTTATTCTTTGACATCCGTCACATAATTCATTTCTTTTTCCCCTCAAGATTAATTGTATTATATGCCTATTGTTCAAAATCAGAAAAACTATTTGATATATTTTGTCCCATTTTTAAATTTAAGGCAAGAGGAAACATTCTGAGACCTCCTTTTCCATCATGATTGGAGGTGGAAGTATTTCAAAAGGTTAGAAGTTGCAGGAGGGAAATCTCAGAAATCAGGAAACCATAGTAGGGGTGCCCAAGCTCCTGAGTGCAAATTGCCCTCACATTTTTGTCTGACACCCAAACTGTGCAGCTATGGAACTAAGACCCAAAAATTCAATGGAAAAACAATATCTGGAAAGATAAAACTGCTAAAGGAATTTCAGCAGTTTCCCAGGGTCAGGGCATGTAAGGAAGGAGTTCTTCATAAATAGCTTGAAATTTCTATTAGAAACCCAAAATGTCTTCCTCAGGATCAAGATGCACATTCTTAGACTGAACTGCCCCAACAAAGCTTGAAAACCAAGTCTACATGGGATTTAGGTGACTCACAGTTACTTAAATTAATATTCTTCATCCAAATGAACAGTCTGTATAGATGTCACTCATGATGTCCAACATAGAATAAAAATTTAATAGACATAAAAAATTTTAAAAAACTTGTCTTACAATCCAGAAAAAATAGTTTGGGCTTAATATAGAAAATTACATTAGAAACCCAGATCTCTGAATCAACAGATGATGACTTTAAAATATCTATTGTAACACAATAAGTAATCTCCAGAAAAATAGCTGTAATGTGTGAAGTAATGAGGAATTTTAGAAGAAATGGGAATCATAAAAAAAAACTACATGTAAAATAATATCTGAAATTAAATGTTTATCAATAGGATTAACTTCATATTTGATATCCACATACAGAAAATAATAAGTGAAGATGAAGATATGTCAAAGGAATTTTACAAACTAAATTTTGGTCAGTGAGCAGAGCCTCAATGACCTATGCAACAATATTATGCAGTCTATAATATGTGAAATGAGAATTTCAGAAGGAAGTAAGAGAGAAACAAGAAAAAAATTGAAGAAATGGTGCCAGAAGTTTTCCAGGTTTCTTTTTATAAAAGAAGAAAACAGAGAAACATCTCAAAAGTTCTTTGAAAAAAAATTGTCAACATGGATTGTCATCCAAAGATAAAGCTATAATAAAAAACACTTCCATTAAATGAAAGCTGAGAAAATGAATTGCTAGTAGGACGATACTACAGGAAATGTTAAAGGAAGTTCTTTAAGATAAAGCTATTTAACACTAGATAGAAGCACAGACATATAGGAACAAAGAACACCCAATATAAAAATATTTTTCTTCATTTATTTAAAACAAGTGATTGCGTATATAACAATGTAATACGGATTTTATTGCATGTAAAAAAGAACTGCAAAAAGCATGGAGAAAGTTAAACAAAAATACACTGCTCTAAGACTGTAGTGAGTGGCATGACTTGAGGTATATGAATCAACTCAGAGCTGAATCTTGTAATTCTTAAAGTAACCATTAAAAGAGATATTCCTAAATATCTAAAAGAAGATATCAATTGCTTAAATACATTTGATTATGGCAGGAAAGAAGGAACAAAAGAAAAAGAGCAAAGATGAGAAACTAGACAATAGCAATGCAGTTTACTTACATCATCAGTAGTTATAGAAGTATAAAAATAATCTTCCAGAAAAAAGGACATTTCATACTACAAGTTTCAATTCATTAAGAAATATAGTGACTGTAAATGTGTGTGCACATTATAACAGAGCTTTGAAATAGAAGGCAAAACTAAAGAGGAATGGTGTCTTAGTCGTTTGCCTCCTCAGTAAGACAAAAATGCCTGGCACCTACAACTTAAAAGAGGGAAGTTTATATTTGGCTCACGTTTCAGAAGGTTCAGTTCATGTTCAGCAGACTCAAGTGCAGAAATGTCATGGCTTCCCAGGGAGAAAATCTACTCAGATTGTGGTGGCCAGGAAGCAGCAAGCCAAGGAGGGAGACAAACCTTTCCAGGTCACGTCCTCAGTTACCCACCTCTTTTGACCAGGCCCCACCTCCTAACAGAGAGTCAGATATAGGCTCCAATAATCCAATCACCATAATCCAAGCACAAAAGTTTTCAAAAATTTAAGTCAAGATTGTAATATTCCTCTTTCAGAAATTGATAGAGCAAGTAGACTCTGTAAGACCTAGAACATTTGCACATTCAACTATATTGATACAATTGACATTTCTAGAATACTACTTCCAACAAATGCAAAATGTGCATTCTTAAGTGCCTGTGGAACTTTACCAAAATGGAACATACATTCTTCCATAAGACAAATCTCAATATATTTCAAAAGGTAGACTTAATGGAGAGTACATTCTCTGATTACAATGGAATCAAGTTAGAAATCAATACCAAAAGATAATGGTTGAAAATGGTTGTGGCTTTTATCTAACATGTCCCCCAAATTCTCATGTGTGTAGAAGGTGATAAGATTATCAGAATGCTATACTAAATGTGCTGAGGTGGGGCTTGGTAGAAGTGGGTCACTAGGGTGTGACTTGAAAGATCGTATTCTTGTCCCCCACTCCTTCCTTTGCTCTCTGCTTCCTGATTGTCATGAGGTAAGCAGGTTTTCCTCCACTAGGCCCCTATGCTGTGTATTTCTGCCTTGGAGTTAGCCAACAGTGGACTAAAACCATGAGTCAAAATCAACCTCTTCTCTTTTATATTGTGAGTGCTGGATATTTAGTCTCAACAAAGAAAAGTGACTAAGACACAAATCCTCAAATTTGAGGAAATTAAACAAATTAAACATACTTCTAAATAACCAGTGGGTACAAAAAATATGATCAAAATTAGAAAAGCTCTCACATGTAATGGGAATAAAAATATAACATACCAAAATGTGTGGTGCACACACATTTGCAACATATTTGACCAGTCTTCCATAGAACTATTGAAATCATCAAAAACAAAAAAGCCTAAAAAACAGTCCAGGTTAGAAGTACCTAGAAAGATATAAAGTCTAAAAGTAATGTTTCCTGAATGGGATCCTGGTTCATATAAAAGGTTATTAGTTTAAAGCTAAGTAAATCCAGACAATATATGCGCTATAGTTAATCATCATGTGCTAGTATTTGCTCACAGCTGTGGCAAATCTACCAAAAATGCATATGTATGTCTATGTCATATATGCAAGGTATTATCAATGAAGGAAATGGGACATGAAGTGTTTGTAAGCTTTCTGTACTGTATTTGCAACTTCTTTGTAAATAAAAAACTATTAAAATTAACATATTTATTTAAAACGTGACATAGAATTCAGTAAAGCCAATTTTAGAGGAAAATTACAGGTGGAATGTTTATATTAGAAAAGAATAAAATTACTGTTAATGACCTTATATTCTACTTTAAGAAGCTAGAAAAAGAAGAAAATATCAAACCTAAAGTAAGTAAAATGAAGAACTTTAAAGATAAGCTTGGGACGCTCTTAAATAGAATATGGTCAAGCAATACAGAATATCAACAAACCCAAAAGCTGGCTCTTTTAAAACATTGGTAAAAATGATTTTTAAAAATCTATCAAAACTGATTTAAAAAATAGAAGAAAAGTAAATCACAAATATCAGGAATGAAAGAGGTAATATTGGTACTCTTTTACATTACAAGGATAATAAGGGAATATTATGAGCAAATTTATGCAAATAAATTCAACAACTTATATGAAATGGAAAATTCCCTTGAAAAACTCAACTTACTAAAGCTAAGACAAGAAGAAACAGAAATATGAAAATCCCTATATTTATCTATTATGGAACTTGAATTATAATTTAAAGCCCACAAAGCAAACTACAGGTCCAGATGGCTTCATTTTTTATATCTATCAAACATTTAAGAGAGAAATAATACCAATGTAATATGAACTTTTTCAGAAAATAAGAACAAAAAATTTCCTATTCATTTTATGAATAGGGCAAAGGTGATACCAAGACTTGGAAAGGGAATTAAAAGAAAAAGACAATTATCAATCAACATTGTTCAGAAACATAAGTGAAAAAATTTGTCTACAAAATAGGAGCAAATTAATACCAACAGTACATAAATGATGATATAGAGTGACCACATTACGTTTTACCTCAGGATACGAGATTTGAAAAAATTCAATATTAGTCATATTAATAAGCTAAGGAGAATAATTGTAATCACCTCAATGCAAAGAAAGAAATTGCAATATTTAATGCTTGCCTATGATTATAAAATTAAAAAGGAGTGCCCAGGTGAACTAGAATATAAGGAAATGCAAGCCTGAGGTCCTGAGTTTGATCCCCAGTACAAAAAAAAAATTATATATGTATGAGAACATTCCCCAACTAATAAAGGGATTGTATAAAAAAAATCTACAGTCAACTAATGGTGAAAGTCTGACCTTTTCCCAAACAACAAAAATAAAGCAAAGATATTCATTTCTATGACATCCATTCTATATAGTTCTGGGTTCATCACCAGAGCAACAGAATAGGGGAAAAAAGAGATATAAAGTTCTGCAAAGAATAAGTAAACTTTCTTTATTCTCAGATAACATGATTTCACATACGAAACCTAAAAAGAACCCACAAAAATAACTTCCAAAATAATAATTTACAAGGTTTTAGGATACATAGTACACAAAAACTGTTTCTATATTTTAGCAAGAATCAATCAAAAAAGGAAATTTCTGTATAATATTTTAAAAATGGCATAAAACTTTAATTTATTAGGAATACATTGAATAAAATAAAATTTTCAAAAATATTGCAATCATAATAGAAAGAAAACCTGTTTTTCTTGGGGGGGTTATACCACATTCATAGATTGGGAAAGTCAATGCTATGTAAGATAGTGATCTATAAATTTAACACAACCTCAATCAGTGTCCAAAGAAATTGATAAAACTCATCCTAGAAAAATTGATAAACTCATCCTAAGTTTATGTAAAAACTGGCTTATACTTTCATGTAAGATGAAGTAGCAGAGATCAAATGTATTCTCTGATCAGAAATAAGTATTTTTTTAAAAAAAGACCTCAACATTGCTTCTGAAGACCATCAGTAAAGGACAATCATCCCTGAGAGATGAGAAACAAACTAGGTAGACACAACTCATTTTTGAAAGAGTGGATGAGGTGGGTGCAGAATGGAGGAACCCAGCAGAACTGAGCAGATTCCATGTTGAAGGGTTCAGACTAAGGGCCCGGGAGGATCAAGGTAGCAAGGGTTCATAATGTAGAGCACAGGAACAAAGAAAGCATGAAGAGAAGGAACCCAAGATACCAGCAGAGGCTCCTCTAGCCTTGGTCTACTGCTGATTGTTAGCTGAGGAGCGAATGATTTGAACAGTTTAGGAGCAGCAGCATCTGGTGTCCATGCAGGGCTGGGAATAATGTTCTATTCCAATGTCCTGACCAGAAACCCTCATAATTCATTGAGTTTTGAGTAAAGTTCATGGAAAGATTTTGCCTCCATAATGGGAAACAATTAGTCCTAATCGGGGTCAGGACTAGGGTGAGGCAATAAGACTTCTCCAGCACAAAAGCAAAGGCAACCCTGAGAACAAACTCTGAGAACAAACCTCCTTAGACTCTGCACTTTCAGCACCTTTGTCCAGCCCTGGTCTTGGGTTAAACACTTCTCTTGTCTCATTTAACACATTTTAAAGGCAAAACTCAAAAGATTAGACTGTTTAATGGCATCTCAGAGAATAGCTTGGGAATATTTATGGAAACCCAGCACCCAGAAAAGTGAAACTCACAGTGTATAGAATCCAGTGAAAGAATATCCAGCATACAAAGAAGCAGATAAATTAGAATTAAAAAGATGTTAGAATTAAAAGACAAGGACCACGAAGCCACTTACAACTATGTTCCAGCTGTTCAAAAGTTAAGTAAAGAAAGTCATGGAGAATATTTTAAAAACCAACAGAACTGCTAGAGATGAAAACTGCAATAGCTTTGATGAAGAATATGCTGGGTAGAATTAGCAGCATATTAAACCTTGAGGAAGAAATGTGAACTTCCGGTTCTAGCAATAGAAAATACTCAACATGAAACACACAGAGAAAAGATGTAAGCAGAAAAACATTCATGTGTCACAGGACAGCTCCAGGCAGTCTAATATACATATGATCAGAATTCCTGATGGAGACGTGGACCAGAAAACTCAAAATTGATGAAATTCTAATTCAGCCCATATTGATCAATAGATTTAATGCAATCCTAATAAAAATCTCAGTAGGTTTTTTTTTTCATTTGGTAGGAATTAAAAATTTTTAAATTTGTATGAAAATTCAGAGGAACAAAAGTAGGAAAAACAACATTAAAAAAATAAAAGGAAGCTGGATGCAGGAGCACATGCCTGCCAGCCTAGCACTCCTGGAGGCTGAGATAGAGGACCTCAAGTTCAAGCTCAGCCTGGGCAATTTAACAACTCAGGGAGGCTCTGTCTCAAGATAAAAAAATAATTTTATAAAAGGGTGAGAAGTAACCCAGTCAGTGCCATGTCCCTGGGTCTAATCCCTAGTACCTAACCAAATAAATGTTACAACAAAGTTGTAGGGCTGACTGACCTGATTTCAAGATTTACTCAAAAGCTATGTGAGGGTATTGACTGCAAGATAGACAAATAGGTGAAGAGAACAGGATCCTGAGTTCAGAAATAAACTTAAAAAAAAATATCCAACTGGTTTTTGATACCAATGCAAAGGTAGGGAAGTGGATGGTGGCAAGTGATGGTGGGGTGGACATCCGTATCCTGTAAGTTAAACTTTGGCCCATTAACTTACGCCATATACAAAAAATTAACCCAAAGTTTATCCTGAGCTTAAGTGTAAAATGTGAAACCATGCATCTTCTAAAACAAAAGAGAAGAGAAAAAGAAATCTTTGTGAGTCCAAATTAGGCCAGTGTTTCTTAAATGTGTCATTTAAAGTACACTCTGTAAAAAAACTAATTGATAAAATAAAAGCAAAACCTTGTGCTCTTCAGAAGGCACTGTTAGGAGAATAAAAGATGAAGCACAGACTAGAAGAAAATATTGTTAAAGCATGTATCTGACAAAGAACTTTTATCTAGAATATGTAGAGCTCTTGACTCAATTATTAAAAGCACAATGCAATTTTTTTTTATTGAGTTTATTGGTACATTTAGGGATACAGTACAGTTACATTCATTGTTGGGATCATGTACCTTTACATGGCAAGTCTTGATTCTCATTTTTTCCCCTTACCTCTGCCCTCCCTTCACCCCCTCCTCCCCTCCCCATCTACAAACACTTTATTTTCATCTTTTCATTCTCTCACATTTTTTTCTTTTCCCTTTTTGTTCTTCCCCTACGTATCACACCTTCCCTACACCTTTAGCTCCTTTCCTCCCATTTCTAAATGTCAGTAATCTTATTAGAATCTTATGCATTGTTGCAGAATATTCACACCAGGGAAACTATTTGGTATTTACACATGTGGGACTTATTTATTTCACTTAGGAGTATATCTTCAATATGTATCCATTTTCCTATGAATGAATCTATTCTCTCGCTCTTTATGGCTGAGTAATATTCCATTTTATAGAAAAACCACAACTTCTTTATCCAGTTTCCAACGGATGGGCAAATAGGTTGTTTCCAAGATTTAGCTATTACAAACTGTGCCGCTATAAACATGGGTGCACATACTTCTCTGTGATATGATTCTTTTAGTTCTCTTGGAAAGATACCCAACAGAGGGATGGCTGGGTCAAATGGAACCTCCAGTCCAAGCTCTTTGAGGTATCTCCATATTGATTTCCATAGTGGTTGCACTAGTCTGCACTCCCACCAACAATGGAGGAGGGTTCCTTTCTCCCCACAACCCCGCCAACATTTGTTATTGTGTGATTTCTTGATAGCAGCCATTCTTTGTGGGGTGAGGTGGAATCTCAGTGTTGTTTTCATCTGCATCTCTCGAATGACCAGTGATGTGGAACATTTTTTCATATATTTTCTTGCTGCTTTCACTTCTTTGTATGAGAAATGTCTGTTCATTTCGGATGCCCATTTTTGGATCGGGTCTTTATATTTGGGGGGACTGATTGTTTTGAGTTCTTTATATATCCTTGATAATAGTCCTTTGTCTGAGGTACAGCTGGTAAAAATTTTTTCCCACATTGTAGATTGTCTCTTAGTTCTGCTAATGGTTTCTTTTGAAGTACAGAAGCTTTTTAGTAAGATGAGATCCCAGTTGTTGATTCTTTCTGCTAGTTCCCGTGCTACTGAGGATTTGTTCATAAAGTCTTTTCCTATACCAATGTCTTCCAGAGTTCTGCCTAACTTACTTTCCAGCAAGTTTAATGTTTCTGTTTTAATATTTAGATCTTTAATCCATTTGGATTTTAATTTAGTGCATGGCGAAAGATAAGGGTCTAATTTTAATCTGTGGCAGGTTGATATCCAGTTTTTCCAACACCATTTATTAAAGAGGCTATCTTTCCTCCACTGAGGATGGTGAGCTCCTTTGTCAAAGATGAGGTAGCTGAGTACATCTGCATTTGTTTTTGTGTCTTCCAGTCTGTTCCATTGATCCTCAGGCCTATTTCTTTGCCAGTACCATGCTGTTTTTATCACAGTGGCTTTGTAGTATAGTTTCAAATTGGGAATTGTTACACCTGGTGCCATGTGACTGTTGCACAATGCAATTTTTACAATAAAACAATGTTTGAAAATTTACTTGGTCGAAGAAGACACACGGGGATGTCAGCTGTGCTTTGTGTTCGGTGACACCGCTGCAGGCCTGTTTGAATGGCTAAGATTGGAGAGATTCACCGCACCCAGTGTGGGTGAGAAGAGAATATAGAGCGGCGAGTCCGCAGCACTGCTCCAGGAGGACCAAACCACGTGACCCCTTTGAGAACATTTTGCAAGTTCCTTAGAATGTTAAACACGAACATGTCCTGTGTTCCAGCGTTCTTCTCTGAGGTGTTTGCCCAAAAAAGAGCAAGCGTTTCAGTTTGAGGTGGTATCACAAATGCTCCCAACTGGGTGACTTATCAACAACAAATAGCTGTTTCTTTCTGATCTGCAGGCCAGGAAATCCACGGTCAGAGGACTGAAGATTTGGAGTCTTGCGGCTCCTCACAGATGGTGCCTTCTGCACCCTTTCCAAGCAGGACGGTAAGTGGCCTTTCTTGGTACTATGAAAGTGTCAAATGCTGCCATTACGTGGAAACTTTCGAGAATTTTCTTTTTCTTTCTTTTTTATTTATTTTTTTTGTTTTTTGGTACCGGGCATTGAACTCGGGTCCTTGTGCTTGCAAGGCAGGCCACCGAACCGCTGAGCTAAATCGAGAATTTTCTTTTTCTTTCTTTTTTATTTATTTTTTTTGTTTTTTGGTACCGGGCATTGAACTCGGGTCCTTGTGCTTGCAAGGCAGGCCACCGAACCGCTGAGCTAAATCGAGAATTTTCTTTTTCTTTCTTTTTTATTTATTTTTTTTGTTTTTTGGTACCGGGCATTGAACTCGGGTCCTTGTGCTTGCAAGGCAGGCCACCGAACCGCTGAGCTAAATCGAGAATTTTCTTTTTCTTTCTTTTTTATTTATTTTTTTTGTTTTTTGGTACCGGGCATTGAACTCGGGTCCTTGTGCTTGCAAGGCAGGCCACCGAACCGCTGAGCTAAATCGAGAATTTTCTTTTTACAAATTCTACATGTTTATGAGTTGTCGTGTGACATTTCTTATGATCTTATAGATGTAAATGTACACTTACCTAGTCGTTGAGCAGTTCTACTCTTAGGTACTCTCCTGAAAGAAATAAAAACATAAATCTCTAAATTTTTAATATAAAATCATACATAGCCATTTTATTTATAATAACTAGAAACCAGAAGCAGTCTGCACGTCCTTCATTATAGGCTGTTCAGGAACACAATTCCATGCCACCATGAACATCTGACTGATGCATGCAACAGCCTGAATGACTATTACGGTTTAGATCTAAGATACCCTGGGAAGTCTCCTGTGTTCAGAGGCTGGGCTTTTGGAAAAGGACTGGAGCATGGAGGTGCTGAGCTCATCAATGGATTAATTCCTGAATGAGTTCATAGCCGAGTGTGCTTCTAGGAGGTGGTTGAAGCAGGTGAATAACTGGAGGCCTGACCTGGAAGGGAACTTTTTTGTCTCTGGCCCCTCTTTTCCTCCCTCACTACTTCCTGCCTACCATAGGTTTAGCAGTTTTCCTCCACCAGGCTCCTCCACCATGCTGTTTCTGCCTCACAGCCAGCCAACCATGGACCAAACCCACTGAAACTGTGAGCCAAACAGACCTCTCCTCTTTGAAGTCACAGGTATGTGGTATTTTGTGCCAGTGCCAGGAGAGTGACTAATACAATCACCATCCATGGAACTGGGCTGAATAAATCTAGACATGAATGAGAACAGCTCTCTCTATATGAAGTTCTCCAGCAGGCAAGCCACGCTCTGGTATTAAAGTCAGAATGCTCACTGGAATAAGGCCTCATCAAAAATATTCTAAATACTGATTCAGAAGTTGGGTATAAAGTAACATTTAGAATATTTTTTTATAAAATGTTCCCCTTAGGAACTGATAGACTGCCATTTCAATCAGTAAAAAAAAAACAAAAAAAAAAACAAAAAAAAACAAATATAGAGAAGATTATAGTAACATAATGAAAATGAGTTCTCAAGATTTTGAAATGGCAGTCAGGGCTGGGTCTGTACCTCAGTGGGAGAGCACTTGCCTAGCCTCGTATACATGAGGCCTGGGGTCTGGATCTAGCAGCAACTACAGAAACAAAATGAAGAAAGGAAGAAAGGAAGGAAGGAAGGAAGGAAGGAAGGAAGGAAGAAAGAAAGAAAGAAAGAAAGGAGAAAGTTGAAATGAGAAAGACATTCCTCTGAAAAATTAACAAGCCTAGAGAGCTTTACATACGAATTCTACTAAATATTAAAGGATCCGATCAGATAAAATACTCTTAGAGATGCTCTTTCCAGAATAATGAAAATAAGAGAAATCTTCCTAACTCATGTTATGAGGCTAAACTAACCTGGATTCCAAATGTGGGTTTGGTTAATATAAGAAAAAAGAAGTCTGTTTAATTTATAAAAATTGTTGCAAAATTCAAAATAAGCTTCTAGTTAATTAACCCTATGGTGTATCTTGGAAAATGATCTAGTCAAGCATATTCTAGAAATGCAAGAGCAACTTAATGTCAGAAATCCCATAAATGTGCTATTGACTAGGACTAAAAGAGCAACTGAGAAGTGCTTGGTAAAGTTCAACATAAAATGGTGATTTGAAAACAGAAAATTTTCTCAAGTGACTTACCAACTCAGCGAGACCCTGTCTCAAATAAAAAAAAATTTTTTTTTCGTACTGGGTATTGAGCTCAAGTCCTTGAACTTGCCAGGCAGGCGATGAAACCACTGAGCTAAATCTCCGGCCCTCAAATAAAATTTTAAAAATGGCTGGTGGTGCAGCTCAGCAGGAAGGGCCAGAGTTCACTCCCTAGGACTGCAATGCAAACAAGGAAACAAACAAGCAAAACAACTCAGGAAACTCAGTAGGAACAAATGTCTTTGTTGTGGTAAAGTCTTTGCTGATTAAAAATGTCAGCAGAAAACAGGTGTCCATAGATGTGCTTAAGATTCATTCGTTCCCTTGCATTTGTGAAATAGGACAAGTGGAGACACCACAGCTATTCAGCTCCAAGCAAAGTCTCAGACGGGGTCCCTGGACAGAGAAAAGAGGAAGGGGGTAAGAGACAGCTGTCAGCCCACACAGATTATATGTCATCTATATAGAAACCCAACAGAATGAACAGAAAATTTATTGGAACTAATAATAGAGTTTAGCAAGACTGCTGAATACGAGATCAACTTACTAAAATTAGTGGCTTTCCTCTACACCAGCATTAACCAATTAGAAATATAATAGAAAAAGACAAACATTCACAAAAGGAACCTAACTGATGAAGGATCTAGAAATTAGGTCAGATATAAATGCAGAAAACCTTTTAGGGTAAAAGCCCAAATGTTCTTCAAAATGCAAAGGACATAAAAGAAGACATGAAGAAGGGAGAGATAAAATTGAAAGCACCAAAAGGACATAAAGGAATCCAGAAACAAGTAGAGAGAGACCATTTCATGGACGCTTAAAATTGTCAAAATGTCAGATCTTCCCACATTAATCTATAAATTTCATGTAATTTTGTTCAAAATACCAGCTGGACTTTTTGAGAGACTTGACAAACTCATTCTAAAATATATATAAGCCATAATGTCCACAACTTGCTAAGTTTATTTTAAAAGGAGAGCTCAGGATTGAGGGTAGGGAGGAGGTGGACTGGTCCTGCCCAACATGGAGGCATCCTGCAGAGACAATGCATTCATTTTCTTTTACTGTGTATCAGCTTTTGTATTTTTGTTTGGGGTTCTGCAGGTCAGAAGTCTGCTGGGTGCCATGGTGTGTCTCATCACAGACTCCCTGGGTGACCGTTCGCTTCCAGGTTCATTCTGCAGTGGGTCCTGTTGAGTTTGGTATGGATGAGGATCTACTTCCTCACTGAGTGCCCACAGGAGGCCACTCCCAGCCCCCAGCCCCCCCACCCTCTGCCAGGCAGCTCTTTCTTCTGCAAAGCCCCAGACAGAGACTGTCCCCGCCACCTGACCCCGTATTGAATGTCATCCAGGAAGACCTTGGCTCATCTCATTCAGGTCACAAGGATAACCTCCTTTTTGATCAACTCTGAGTCACCTGGTTAGTAGCCAAATCCTAGGGGTGATATCCCATGGAGGATATGGGTGGCCCTCAGATTAGTGAGAGGGTGTTCTCCACTGTGGGGTATCTTGAAGTCCCACCTACCATGCCATGGTGATAGAAAGAGCACAGAGAGATTAAAACCATACCCTTTTCAGGAAGAGGCATGGTCTAGTCATCCCTGGACATTAAAGGGCAGGTTCTAGCGTCCTCATGGATGCCAAACTCTGAGGATCCTCAAGACCCTTGTATGACATGTAGCTTTTGTAGGGAACTGTACAAATCCACCCGTATTCCCTCATTGGCTTTAGATGATTTACAGAACCTAATACCATGTAAGTGCTATGTAAATAATTGTTATACTGCATTGTTTGGAGAATGATGTCCAGAAATGGAAAGCAGGCCATCTTTTAAAACTTATTTGGTCTAAGACTAGGAGATACAAAAAAAAAAACCAAACAAACAAACAAACAAAAAAAAAAAAACAAGTGTAAACACTTCCAGGGGAATCAGAAACCAAAGGGGAAGGTATAAATTTATCATCCCTTCGGAAAACTGGCTCTCTGTATACAGGAAGAATCAGGTGGATTTCCTCACACTTCATACCACAAGCCTGGAAAGTGTGGGCAGGTTAAATGTAAGCAGTTCTAATATTACAGGTGAAGAGAGAAGCTATTACATGAATTAAACATGTATGGAATACCTTTTGACCTTCAGGTGCAGGTGGCCTGGTTAAGATCTAACCCTCAGGAGGACTTGCCGGCGGGTCTGCCTATGTCAAAGTTAAAGACACCGGTCCATGGGAAGTGAATTCCAAGTTAAGAGCAAAGGCCAGGCAGTGCTGTCATATTTACAACAGGGATATTGGTGCAGGACTGCCCTCCAGATCCCAGGGGAACTCAGAAACCAGTTGGGCAGTGTGCAGAGCACAACAGGCAGCTCAGAGAAGGAAAACTGGCAAAGCTAAGGGGTAGGCAAAGAGATGCTCAATGCTAATTGTAATCTGGGGTGAAAATGTAAAACTGACAATGAGATACCAGTTGTGTGAAGAAAAAACTAGGCTGGTAACGCAAATATGGAGAGAGATGCGAGGAGGGGAAGGTTAGTTCTTTGCTCTTGGGAGCCACAGGGACAGCCAGTCTGTGTGGCATTGCTTTCCTTCCTGAGTGCTGAGGATGAGCCCATGGCCTCACGCCTGCCAGTGTTCTGCCCACACCCAGCCTGTGTGGCTGTCGACTGTGTGGCCTCCCTCTTTCCTATGTGCCAGAGAAACTCAAGGGAAGGCCCAGGGGCTGGGCCCACAGAGGGCCTCATTGAGGCTCTGAGAGCCAGAGGACACTGGGGGAGGCTCCTCAGGGCCCTCAGCTTGGTGCAGGGGGAAGACAGTCCATTCGTGTCCACCCCAGGGCACCTGTAAGTAATGGGAAGATGCAGAACGTGGAATTCTGGATCTTGTCAAAATCACTGAGCTAGAAGCACATAATGCAACAAGCTTCGTGGACAGATTTGTAAGGCATATTGTTGAATGAAAAAAGTAAGAAACAGGAGCTAGAGAGCACAACAAAACATACTTACAGTGGAAGCCACGCTTGCACACAAAAACAAGAGCTCCGCCTGTTTCAACCCATATCCAAGAGTGTAGACGAAATCTTTTGGTGGGTACTTTGGGGCACTGGGTAAGTGGGTATGGGGGTTTTGTAGTAGGCAGTTGATAATTGTGGGCCAGGAAGTAAGGAGGAAGATATGAACTCAACTGTCTGAAACTAAGAGGTAACTTGAAAAATATATATATAAATGAGGAAAATGAAGACAAGGAAGTGGCTGGCTCCCTGGGAGGGAACTGGTCCTCCCTGGGCCTCATGTGTCACTCTCAGGGACAGTGATTTCCTTCCAGAGCAAAGGCCTATAAACCCAGAGTGAGGACCAGGCCACTGTGTGGATCCTGAGCACAGACAGGGAGACTTGCTGAGCCGGGCATGGGCATGGTGGTGAAAAGTCTGGGCTGGGTTTGGGGGGTCCTAGAGACACAGGCTGCTGTCCCTGCTCCAGTGCAGCCCCTGCCACCACTGCTCTGTAACTCAGAAGTTCTCAGACTTGGTAATAGGCTGGAGATACCGTAGGTTCTGACACTCTTTCTCTTGGAGTGGGCCATTACCCGAGATGCTCGTGAAGGCTCGTGTCCATGAGAGCGCGGCGGTGACAGCCGCCCACCAGCTCTCAGGAGGTGGCTGTCAGATCCCTGCAGTCTCCGGACATGAGAAGGAGGCTTCGTGTGAGTCCAGAGCAGTGGAATCCATCATGATGAGGGCCCTGGAGAACAACGTTAAGGGCCATGACTCAGGTCCTCCCACCTGAACTGCAATTATTTAATTTTCCTGGGAAATCGGCATCATCATGATGAATACTTGGCTGATTTCAGGGCAGATTAATGCATTCCAGATGAAGTACTTTCCCATTTATCTTTCACTGTGTCTTGCTGAGAGCCTGTCCTGATTAAGAGGCCAGGTCTCACGCCTCATCACGACAATGGCTCGCTCACCACCTCCAGCCCTTGGGGACCCACGGGTGGGGGAGGATGTTCTTTGGACTTTATGTTCCTTGTTCTTCCTGTTCAAATGCTGTAGGTTCAGCACTCACACCTTGTTGGGGGATGGATTGTGTCTGGCCCATGAAGCTCTAACACCCAGGGCTGTGGCTGCCTGGAGACGGGTCTTTGGAGAGGTGAAGTCACTTGGGGGGCTCCTAACTGGGTATGGCTGGTGCTGTCCCAGCAGAGAGCATTAGAAAAGGCACAGGGCGGGTCCGAAGGCCAACAGCTGCCAGGCAGGGAGAGAAGCCTTGAAAGAAGCCAGCCCCATGGACACTGAGACCTGCCACTTCCAGCCTCTGGGACAGTGGAAAATAATGCCCTCTTGCTTAGGCCTGGTCTCAGGGCTTTGTCATGGCAGCTAGTGCATCCTCCACTGACCCCACATTGCCTGGTCTACCCCTGCTGACCTTTCAGACCCTGAAACATCTATCCTTCCCATGGGAACCTGCCTATTTCCAGGGGGTGCGTCCAGAAGTCCCGGCAGCCCTTTCCACCTACAGGTGTCCTGTCCTTCGCTGTATGCACTGACCAGTTGCTGGCCTGTGTCCCTGCTTGGGTAGGGCCGTCCCTTCTCAGTGCTGCTCTGTACTCCAGCACCGCCCCCGAAAAGGGGGAGCGTGATAAGGACTTGTAGGGACTGAGCAAGAGGGGAGGGCACTGGACCCCCAGAGCGGCCTCGTGACACACTGTCTTAGAGACGTGCGTCTTCACCCCTGGGAAGCCCGGGAGGCGGATGGTCCTTCACAGCATGGGGCAACTCTGCATCCAGGTTTGGCTTGCGCCCTGGGAACGGAGGGGCGCCACAAAGCCAAGCCCATAAAGCCAGCTGCCAGCCTGTTCATGCTCCATCACGCGGCCGGACACTTGTGTGGGCAGGACTCCTGTGTTCGCGGGGGCTGGACATCCGTGGGAAGGTGAGTCAGGACCAAGCGTTGTCCCCCTGGCACGGAATCAGAGCCAAGATGGCAAGCACCACGGGGCAGTTGTTTACTGGCAGCAGACAGAAATAACTCAGCGAGCTGTTGCACAACAGTCGGGCCTGCCAGCATGGCGGGAGGGAGGTGCCCGGACATGGGCCTTGCTGCCCGCCATCCCAGAAGCCCTTGGGCTCTGTCTCCCCACAGCCTCCTCCCCTCTGCCAGCTCCGGATCTTCTCTGATGACAGTGACTCTCTGACAGCACGGCTGACTAACCTGAGGCGAGCCATGCGTGTCCATCAAAACCTGCGTCTCCTGGGCTCCCCATGCTGGTCTTTGCTTGGCCTCCCAGAAGCAGCCTTGTTGTCTTGTTTCTGTATCTGGGGGCTCTGGGCTCCCCCAGCCAACTGAGAGCAAGAAAGAGTGGGATCTGAATCCAGATGTCTGTCACAGGCACGAGTTGGTGAAACCTAGGAACCCAAACTTCCTTCCTCGTCAGTCACGTGTGGGTGGCTATGCCCTTGTCACATGAGTGTGACCACTGCCCCTCTGCCCAGGGGAGTGTGTGTCATCCAGGCATGTACTTCTTGCCACTGAGAGAGTGGAGGGACAAGGGGGGTGCACAGGGGGAGCTAGCATTCCTAGTTCTGCTCCTTTGCTAACCTGGACATATCTCCTGGGTGAACTTCTCATGCTGTCCACACGCCTGGGGCAGCTACACCTCCTGGGGCCTGAAGGACAGGCACCGTGCCCAAGCCGCATGGGCTGTGGAGTGACAGGACTGCTTGGTGCCTGGGGTCTGTGGCCACCAGCCCCAGGTTGTAAGGCAGCAAGAGGCCGCATCCTGCCTGCCTTTGTGCTCCCAGATCTTGGCTGTTTCTCTAGACTGACCACCCTGGGGTTTCTACACTGCCTGAGGGGGAGGCAGGTGCGATGTTGCCCAAAGCCCTGGGATGCTGCGAGGTGACTCAGGCCCAGCTGTGTGGGGTGCAGGGGACAGCGGCAGGACCCTGAGCTCCACCTGTGGCTCTTGGTCCAGGACCCCGGAAGCTCCAGAGGCAGCGGGACAGGGGTGGATGTGTGAATTGACGCACACTGCTTCTGCTTTACTACCCCACCGTGGGGGGCTGGACATGGCCAGAGGAGCCTGTCCACTCTGCACGCTGCCCACCCTTCTGCCTGGCTCCAGAGCCAGGATCTCCAGAGCTGCAAAGCCCGGGGTCTCCCCTGCTCAGGCCCTGGCATTGTCTGCACCCTGAGGAGCTCAGATCCTGCCAGCCCCCTCCTGATGGCCAAGCCTGCCTCCTCCGGAGCCCACATCATCTGGGTGTGGTCAGATGCCTGGTTCACTGTGCCAACAGCTTCCTTCCCAGGGCCTGCCTTCGGGGGCAGGCAGAGAAATGACCTAGGGTTAGCTCTTCCTGGGGCCCTGGTCTTGCTGGGAGCCATGGTCTGGGAGAGGAGCCCCAGGCCGGACCCTCTGCTGCTCTGGATGAGGCCTTGGACAGCGCAGTCCCCAGGGCCAGCGACGGTGCTGGCGTTTGAGGCCTGCTCTACACTTGGCTGCTCTGCAGCCTTCACTGGCCTTGGACTATGGGGAACTTCCTGCAGTGCCCAATGTTGCCCGGCAGGCTCCCTTGCCCACCTGTCCATGCTTCCTGCTACCGGAAAGACTGCACAGCTTGAGGTGGGGCTGGGTGCCAGGGCTGGGTGCCACAGTGTGCCAGGACTGGGCCCTCACACCCGGTGCTGACACCCAGAGAGAAGGGGAGGCGGACTGTCCCCTCGCACATGGCCTCATCTGGAAGTCTCTCGGCCACCGTTGCTGTGCTTGGAGATGGGGTCCCCTGTGCCCAGGGTAAGGCATGGCCAGGGGCTCCTAGACAGAGCGGAGGCCAGCACTTCTGACCCAGCCTCCCGCTTTGTTTTGTGGTTAGGCAAAGCATTGCTTTAAAGAGAATTTATTTTTCCAAATTTCAGAACAAAGAACACAATGTTTAGGAAGAAAGCACATTGCTTACATTTGAAAAAAATTAGCAGCATTATATAATGAGAGACACTTTCAAGTGTTGACTCACCCGGGCTGACATACATCTTTGACTGGCTTGTGAGATACTCATAAAATTACATCCTGTTAATTTAAGGCTTCTTATGCTAATTTTCAGTCAATTTTATTTGCCTAAGAAATTTATTGGTGGCCTCCAGGGTAACAGCTGGGTTGGCTCCAAAGATGAAGGATCCTTATTAAAAACATCATGCAAGGAGAGGAAAGGAGCTTAGCGTCAGGGCTGAGGGTGGAGGACAGAGTTAGGGAGGGTCCTGCCTCCTCGGTGTCCCAAATCCGTCCTTCCGGCCGAGGCAGGGCACTGCTGGCCCCGAACCCCTCCTCCAGGACAGAGTGGCCCTGGGGCTGAGGAAGGAGAGGCCCGGGGGGGGCGGATAGCTCCCCACAGTGAGGCCACCGAAGAGTCTCGATGTACCGAAGATGCTCGTTGGCAGGAGGAGGTTGTTCCCGAGGAAGAATGTTTGGGTGATGTGTGAACTTATGTAACAGTGAGAGGCCATTTGTGTAAGCTGGCACCCATCTCTTTGGGCAGGGACACGAATTTCTATTTGGGGCCCCAGGCTGAGCCGGATCCGTGGACCTGCACCTGAATCCTGCTCTGTGGTTTAAGTTGTCGCCGTGGCTGGCATGAACTTCTTAATAAGGAACCCCAAATTGCACTGTGCCCTGTGCCCCACAGACCCCATAGCTGGCCCCACTCCAGGGGCAGATGTTGGCAGAGGATAGCCAGGGGACTGTCGTGCTGGCAACATACCAGGGCCTTGTGCATCCTAGGCAAGCGTTCTACCTCTGAGCTGCACCCAGCCAGTTCTAACAACACTGCCTTCTTCTCTCAAAGCGGGCACAGGGACCTCCTGGTGAAGGCCAGGTATGGCGTGGTCCTGCAGGTCCGGGGGTGCTCACAGTCCAGTGGGGGGCTCTCCTCACAGCCTCCTTCCCACGACCTTGACAGAGCAGCCTTGCCTGGCCCCTGGAGAGGCACCGTCCGCCCCGCTTTATACCCAGGCTAAATCAAAGGAGGACAGCAGTATAAAGCCATTGTGGGCAACCTCAGGCAGGACCACTGCCCTGGGTCGGGCATCTGAGGACCTGGCCCTCCTCTCTGGTGGCCACAGCAGGCAGCAGGGGACCCACAGATGCACAGGGATAGTTGGCCACCACCGTCTGGCGAGCACTGGAGGCAGGACAGTCCCTAGGAGAGGGATGCAGCTACTGTGACCCCTGCACAGGCCTGGCAGGTGTGGAGGGGAGGGTGTAGGGCCTGCAGGGTAGACAGGTGTCACTTTAGGTCACAGTGGCTGTTGCTCCAGGAACAACTAGACCCTCCATGACGGTGCCAGCATCAGCCACCCTTGCCAGGTCCAGCCCACTCCCATCTTTCTGGGCCAAACTACAGTCACACAAAGCTTCCGTGGCCCTCGGCGGCCCTGTTTCTCACTCTTTTGTGTTCTTCGGTTCCCTTCTTGTCCGCTCCTGGCCTGTCTCACCCATGGGCCAGGCCCCTACTGGGGACAGGCTGCATCTCCCTCTCTGGGGGCTTTGGGGGTGGGGAGGCTCCTGTCTGCTTTGTCCCTCCCTGCCCCCCCTGTGTCCCCAGTGGGTCTCAGCTGGCCTTTGCTTTAGGAAACTGGTGTGTGTGGTGTCTTCACCTTCCTGTACTCTTCTTGGTCTTCTGTACCTCTGTCCACCCACTTGCTCTTCCCCACACTCCTGCTCAGCATCAGGTTCCTTTTTTTAATCATTTTTTGAGACAGCATCTGGCCATGCAGTCCAGGTTGGCTGTGAACTCTCAGCGATCCTCCTGCCTCAGCCGCCCAAGTGCCGGATTACAGATGTGTGCCACCATGCCAGGCAGCATCAGGTTTTGAGGCCCAGGAGCAAATGGAGAATAACAAGACTTGGACCCAGACCTCTAAGTGCTCCTCTATAGATGGGCAACCGAGGGCTGGAGCTGGGAGGAGACTTGTCCTTCAGGGGCCGAATCTTCCCACTGAGGCATGGAGAAGGCCGCAGCCAGGGCAGAGCTGGTGTGGTCTAAACTGCAAGTCTAGGGAGGCCGCAGAGGGCTGGAGAGATGGGAATGGTGGGCAGATTCCAGGGATGGAACACAGATGAGAGTGCTGATGTCTGGGATCCGTGCCTGAACCAGGGGGACTTGGTGGGTGGACAAGAGTTAGTGCACTGGCCTGGACCTAGCCGGGCATTCGTGTCCTCCTTCTGCCGTGGCAACGGGCTTCTGGGCAGAGGCGGGGAGCAGAGGCCGTGGCAGCACAGTGGGCATGGGGGACACCAAGGAGAGGCTGTGAGGAGGGGAGGGAACAGAACTGGGGGGATGGGCACTGCAGTCACACTCACAGGAGGCCTTGAGGAGATGGGACAGCGCTGTCACTCCTGGACACGTGCAGTGGGATGGCCACCAGGGTGAGAGCACTGGGCTCATCCCAGGGTGGGCTGAGTGGGCAGAAGCAGGTGGTTCAGGAAGAGCCTGTGGCTGTTGGGGCGTCACTGGGCAGTGGTGCCTGTGCCCTCGGAGACCGAGCACAGGGCCACAGGAATGGGGGAGGCTCTGGGGTCAGATGCAGGAGGCGGGAGGCCTGTAATCCCAGAATCCTGGGAGGCTGAGGCAGGAAGATCTCAGGTTCATGACCAGCCTGAGCAACTTAGCGATTTATGAAGACCTTTTCTTGAAGTTAAAACAAAACAAAACAAAACAAAAAACCAAAAAACAAAACACTCAGAAGGGTCAGAGGTTTAGCAGTAACACTACAAGATATTTAGAAAAGGAAATCTAGGTCACAATCTTTGGGACCTAAGAACTTGGTGAAGAGTTCTTAGATGTGGTGTCAAAAGCACAATTTCTAAAAGGAAAAATAAAGTGGGCTTCATCAAAAGAAAGAACCCGTGTCCTGTGCAGAAGCTCAGAGAGGAGAAAGCAAGGGTGGCCTTGCAGAGTGCATGTGCTGCACCAGGCCGTGTCTGGGGCGCGGGACCGGCTCTGTGCTCCCCAGTGCGAAACCCGGCGGCTGGAAGTGGGAGGCAGCTAAACTAACAGCTCCCCAAAGGAGGGCAGGTGGTGAACAGGTTCATAGTTAGTGAATTGCACATTTGAAGGTGGCGGGAGGTGGGGATGCGTCAGTCAGAGCTCAGAGCAGCTGCCATACAGGGATGGAGCCCCAGAGAGCCCTGGAGTAACACACCGCAAACCCACCCGAACAGGACGGGAACAGAAGTGTGGCCATAGCAGCAGTGGCTGACAGGCTGGAGAGAAGCCAACCTTGCACATGTGGCTGACAGGCGTGGAAGGTGGCGTGGCCACCCTAGAAAAGTTTGGCATTCTCCTTAACAAAAGAGAGTCTTCATCTGACCCAGCAGTTACACTCCTGGGAATTATTCCCAGGGGAACTGAAGCTCGCATCCCCCCAAACCTGCACATATGTTTGCAGTCACTTCCTGGGTGATGGCCCCAAACTAGAAACCAGACGCCCTTCGGGAGTGGGTGAGCAAATGTGGAGAGGCCACGGATTGGAATACTAGTCAGCCGTAGAAAGGGACAGGCTGCGGATGTGAGGGACACTGTGCAGAGTGAGGAAGCCAGCCACAGACGGTTCCACGTAACACTCCAAAAGTGAAAAAGTTATGGAGAGTGTTGGGTGCTAGGGTTAGAGATGGAGGAAGGGATAGCAGGCTGATCCTCGGGGCATGGAACTGTTCTATATTTTCACTGTGGCGGTTCCTAGACTCTACCTGAGTGATGAAATCGGGTGGAACTAAGCACACACACACACACACACACACTCCCAGGGGATGGAGATGAGTTGGGAGGCCATGAGTCATGGGTGGGCTGGTGCCGTTATAGGAGACACTGGAGAGATGGCCTTCCTGTTCCACATGAGGGCCAGAAACAGCCAGGGTCTTGCTCTCAGGCTTCTCTGCAGGCTGGCGAGAGTAGAGTGCCGGGTGTGACACAGCAAGGCCTCCTTGAGCTGCTGTGCTACTTCTGTGCACCATGCTGCCTCGGACAGGCCGGTGAGGAGACGGAGACTTCTCTGCACCATGAGCAGAGGAGAAAGGGTGGGGACAGGGTCCTGGGGACTCACAGTTGGGCTCAGGGCTAGGAAGAGCTGCGGAGGCCTCTGGGGTCAGGTCCAGTGGACTGGGTTCTGTGGAGGTGAACTGAGGCAGGAGGAAGGCATGGCCCGGGACAGTGTGTGTGTGCGGCTGGTGGCTTCAAGGGCCAGGTGGGGACCTACAGGATCCGCATGGCCTTGGG
>NW_022900933.1:39009615-39045632 GCF_012274545.1 Fukomys damarensis | reverse complement strand
GAGGGAGATGTTGGGAGGCCATGAGTCATGGGTGGGCTGGTGCCGTTATAGGAGACACTGGAGAGATGGCCTTCCTGTTCCACATGAGGGCCAGAAACAGCCAGGGTCTTGCTCTCAGGCTTCTCTGCAGGCTGGCGAGAGTAGAGTGCCGGGTGTGACACAGCAAGGCCTCCTTGAGCTGCTGTGCTACTTCTGTGCACCATGCTGCCTCGGACAGGCCGGTGAGGAGACGGAGACTTCTCTGCACCATGAGCAGAGGAGAAAGGGTGGGGACAGGGTCCTGGGGACTCACAGTTGGGCTCAGGGCTAGGAAGAGCTGCGGAGGCCTCTGGGGTCAGGTCCAGTGGACTGGGTTCTGTGGAGGTGAACTGAGGCAGGAGGAAGGCATGGCCCGGGACAGTGTGTGTGTGCGGCTGGTGGCTTCAAGGGCCAGGTGGGGACCTACAGGATCCGCATGGCCTTGGGAAACCCTGGCCAGAAGGAGCTGCATCGGATCACCTGCAGAGCCGGGGCGGGGGCTTCTGGGGCTTCTCGGAGCCTAGCCTGGGCTTCCCAGCAGAAAGAAGTAACTAAACAATCTTGCTTTGCACATTAGAAGCTGTGCACAGCCCACTCTTCCCAAGTTACATGAGGACACAATTTATCTTTAGCCTGAAGCCACCTGCTTGCTAATCTGTTTCAGTGTACCCGATTGATCCCGCCAGCCTGCCATCGGCTGGAAAAGCGGCCGGTTATTTAAAGCAGTCAGCCACTCGGACAGCCTGGACGGGACGGGCATCCATTGTGGTCCCCATGCAGGGCCGCAGCCCCCAGCCCCCTCCGGCCACTGAGGGTCTGGCACCAGCACTGAGAGAAAGGCTGAGGCCGAACCAGGGCAATGGGCAGCACACGGGTTTGGGTTGAGAATTTCGTCCCTTTTGGTCCCTAAAGCCATTCTTCATTTTTACACTGCGGCAGACAGATATTCGAGTGGGTAACGGAACTTCTGCAAGCGTTGGTGCCCAGCGCTTCAGGTGTGCCGTGAAATGTAAATTGTCTTCACACCTCTGAGGCTAGGATGGAGGGGACAGAGCTGCTTCGTGCCCTGGGTGGGCTGCTGGCCGCATCTGCATGGATCTGTGCTCTCTGTCTTCCTCCAGGGAGTGTGGGACCCTGCTCTCTCACGCGGAGGTCAGGGCTGGCTGAAACAGCTGCCATATGGTCTGCGTTTAGACAGCAGGCAGTGCGCTGCAGCCGCCGAATGCTGTACTCACTCAGAAAGGTTTAAAGTTCACTGCTCAACAGTCTGGAGGAGCAGCGTGGACGGGCGGGTGTCTGCGGGGGAGTCCGGGTGGGCTGAGCCTGCTCGAAGTTGTTTCAGGAGGGTGGCCAGGCGAGGTGGGGCCACCTGTAGGAGGAGGCGACGTGCAAGCCTGTGCACGCTGACAGAGCCTGCAGGACTCCAGGTCTCTCGACACAGTCAAACAGAGCTAACCAAATGCCTCACCACGAGGTGCACATAATTTCATTGCCTTGTTCTTTTGAGTTTTTTTGGTTTGGTTTTGTGGTAACGGAACATAACAAAAACAATTGCCATTTAAACCATTTTAAAGTGTATAATTCAGTGGCTTAAATACATTCACATTGGTGTGCAACCATTTCCACCATCTGGTTCCCACTTTTTCATCACTCCAGATGAAAGCCTGTCCTCATTAGCAGCCTCTCCCCGCTCCTCCCTCCCTGACCAGCAACCAGCAGCTGTGCTGTCTCTGGGCATTTGCCCAACCCCCAACATTGTGTATGAATGGCTGCGTGCAGTATGTGGCCTTTGTGGATGGCTCCTTTACTTGGCCTCCTGTCCTTCGTCAAGGCCCATCCCTGCTGTAGCCTCTGTCAGAGCCCCGTTCCTTTTTTATGGCTGAATAATAGTCCAGTGCATGGACAGACCGTCTTGCTTATCCATCCACTGGTTGAGCTGTCTGCAGCATGTAGGTGCCTTGAGGGGTGGGTTTATCCTTGGAGGGGCTGAGGATCTTGGCTATAGGAAGCAGGGACTTCGGGTGACCTTCATGGCTGCACCCCAGGATCTAGCACAGTGGCTGCCAGGCTGGTGCACAGAGAGTATTTGCAGAATAATGAATGAATGGATGGACGGAGGTATGTGGGAACAGTGAAAGCGTTTGTGCTCTGAACTCCCCAAGGCCAGAGGGCAGCCTGGTGCCAGGCCACTGTCTGTTGCCACTGTTGGAAAGAAAAACAAGTGCTTTGCTCTGCAGCCTGAGCACTGGGCCAGGAGTCAGGAAGCCGGTGGCGGAGCCATGGCTCCAGCAACACATGGGTTTTATTATCTAGGAGGCCCGGTTCCTGCCTATCACTGCTGTGAAATTAGCCAGCACTCAGTGGCTTAGAACAACACAGATTTATTACCGCACAGTCCTGAAGGCAGAAATCTGACACGGTCATCCCTGCCCCAGTCTCCCAGGAGGCTCTGTCCTGGCTCTACCAGCTTCTAGAGGTGCCTACAGGCCTCGGCTCCTGGTGTCTCTGTGAGGCTGCAGCACCTCTCCGCCCTCTTCCCATCTGCACGCCATGCTCTTTTCCTTTTTAATTCTTTCTTTCTTCTTTTGAAGACAGGGTCTCCCTATGTAGCCCAGGCTGGCCTGGAACTCCCAGCGACCTTCTTGCTTGCCTCAGCCTCCTGAATCCTGGCATTACGGGTGAGCACCATCTCTCCTGGCCCGTACATCTCTCTCCAGCCACAGCTGGCCAGCTTCTCCATTTGGAAGAGCTGAGGGATCAGTTTCCCACTCTGAGCAGGCAGGACAGCCCGCCCCAAGCCTCTCCTAACTCCTGACTCAGGCCAGGCTCTGCTTCCCACCCTTCATAGGCCAGGGACACAGGGACGGTCCCCAGGGGGTGGAGCTCAGGAGGCCCCGCTGCAACTGCCCAGCTCTGAAGCAGGTGGAGTCCCCCACTATGCCCACAGGATTTGGGTGGAAAGCAAACATTTTAGGACACTTTGAAAAAACCCAGTGAATTTTGCATATGTAAAATCGGTCCTTTGAGGCAGCTGAGACCCCTTAATGCAGCCACTCACTGAAAAGTTTTTGAGATGGTCTTTCTCATTAAAGAAAAAGAACACTGTGGGGCAGGTGTGGAGGGTGTGGCAGCTTCCTGGCCTCTCGGAAGCACTTTACCATGGAGGAGACTGAGCAGGAGCTGTGTGTAGGTTGCAAAGGCGGAAACCCAGAAGCCTCCTCCCTGCACTTGAGGCCCCAGGCTGTTTGCATGGCAATGAATGGCCTAGAAGATGCAGATTGCTGCTGCTCTTTATCCAAGACAGGGCTGAGGCACTCTCTCAGGAGATCAGCAAGCTCCCAGCCATGGCACTGGTACTTGGTACTTCTGTTAACCAAATCTTCCCTTCCACCCAGGCCTCTCCTGTGGGCAGCCTGGAAGGACTCAGGCTCTGAGTGGGGAGCAGGGAGAGGGCAAAACTTCGGCTGGTAAATCTTTCCATCAATAGCTCAAAAGGTGCTTTCAAGGGGCAGAGTCCTTCACAGTGAGGCTGGGCTGTGTGCAGGGTCAGAGCCCTGCCCATCTGCCTGAGACTCTGCAGACTCAGCTGGTTGGCATCTGAGGAGAGCTGAGGGCAGCAGTACCAGGGTCACTCCTGCCAAGCCAGGTAGGGGGCAGGAGGGGTCAACCGGGGATCCAGGTACAGAGAATGGGGGACCCATCACCAGAGGGCTGCGTGGCTGCCATGGGGGTCTCTGTGCTGTGAGCCACAGGTCTGTGTCCTGTACCAGCCTCTCCAGGGGAGGGTTTGCTCCTTCCTGTATGGGAACTCAGTACAGAGTGAGTGCTTGGCAGGCACGAGTCCGTGGGTTCCAGAGAGCAGGGAGACAGGGCAGAAAAAGAAAGGGAGTCAGAGAGAAAGGGAGTCGAGCATCCTGCCAGCAACTCAGGGTGGGAAGTGAGTGAGTTGCCCTCTGCCCTCCTGAGCTCAGCCGAGTCGAGGCTGGGCGGCAGGAGCTCCCAAGTTGCCCGTGATGAGCAAGCTTTGCTTGTCGCTTTCTTCATTCATGTGTCAAGGGCCTCTTGCAGGCAGCTTGTGTGCCGGAGCCAGTGGTGCTCACCAAGGACGAGGCCCTGCCAAGCAGTTAAAATGTCAGAGAAAATGTCAAATGCCTCCCGCAGAGTGGTTCGAAGACATGAACCTTTTGAATCACTGTGGAAACAGCTCATTTGTTGATGAAAGATGGTGCATGCTGCAGAGGAAGTCGCTTGTCTGAAACTTTTGGGTGGGTACCCAGGGGTCAGGGTGGTCTGGGACACTGCATGCCTGTTATGGACCAGAAGCTGGGTTTCCGGAGGGACGAAGCCACAGGCCACGCTCTGGTTCCACAAAACTTGTGCTGAGTTGGAAGAAATATCATGGAGTGGGGCTCTGACACTACCACCCACCCACCTACCCAGTCGCTGTAGCATGTGCCTGGAGCTTTTCTGGATGCTGTCAGTTTGGCCTGGGTTTCTCTACTAACTTGATAATAGAGTGACTCCTGGTGATCTCTGCCTTCTCTATGACTTTGGTGCTACTGAGGTCTGGAGGAGCTTTGCTGCACAAATGGACACCCTGAAACAGGACAGGGATGCTGGCTAGACCTGGATCAAGGGCACTGTCAGGTACCACTTCCATGGTCGGTATGGCCCACAGGTCCCTGGGAACCCAGCCAATTCCTGCCCTTTAGACATCATTGGTTTTAGGGTTTACAACAAGATGTCCCCCAAAAGGCTCATGTACTCAGAGGGGGGGCTTTGGGAAGGTGATTGCATTGTAGGGGTGCTTGGCTGACTGGCTGTCAGGAGGTAGGGTCTGATCAGCAGAGGCAGTCATGGGGAGCCTGAGAGGCTGGGCCTCCCTTCCCAGCGCCCTGCTCGCTGTGCTTCCTGGTCACCATGAGGTGAGCAGCTGTCTCCCAGCAGACCCTTCTATCTCATCACTGCTGCTTAGAGCCAGTTAACCATGCAATGACCCAGACCTCTAAAACTCGCCCCACCTCTTTTAAATTGGAGGCATTGTAGGCATTGGGTATTTCTTCCTGGCACCAAGGAAAGTGACCAAGATGATCAGATTCTTTCAGTGTTTTCCTCTTGGGAGTGGCTCCCATGGCAATAGTGTCACCTTCTCTGCTTAGCAACATGGTCCGCCCAGGAAGTGGCACTGTGGAATTCACTTGATCATTAATTAAAAGTTTCCAATACAGACTTTCTGCATTTAAAACAGTAGAGATGGAGGGGGTGGTCAAAGGGAGTATCATGGGTTGCATTAGATCTCCCCTCAAAATAAAGATGCATCAAGCCCTAACCCCCAGGACATTAAGATGTGACTATCTGGGGAGAGGGCTGAGGCCATCGGTTTAATTAAAGGGAGTCAGGGCTCTCTCTTTCCCTCATGATGACAGGTGTCTTAGAGCTAGAAGGCGGGGCAGGTAGAAACCTCAGGTACTAATAGTTCCATTGTTTAATGAAACACCTTTGATACACTGGGCAGGAACAGCGAGCAGCCTGAATGGTTACATTTTTGGGACAGAACATCTTGTGGGGGAAAAAACACAGGGGCAAGGCAAAGTCCTGTCCTACTGCACCCCATTGCTACATCACCAAGGTGTAGACAGAGCTTGTTAGCACCTCTACACGACTGAACTTCCTCCAGTTGCTCTGGGCCTCGCCCTGAAGCCCTTTCACCCTGCTGCCCCCTTCCCTCCACACCGGTCCACCCCATGCCTCCCCTGTCACCATCCTCACCTCCGGCAGGCAAGAGCCCAGGTCTGCCCTGCTTAGGAGGCCAAACTGACACCTGCTCCTTCCCTGACGCAGCCGCTGAAGTTCTCGGGGGCAGACAGCTGAGCTCCTGAAGGGGGGCTGTGCGGGGAGTGAGGGCTGCGTCCTGCCAGCCTCCAGGCCCCATCGGGGCCGAGCTCTCGGGGAGACCACAGCAGCTGCCACTTTTCCACACTCAGCTCCTGCCACGCCCAGGAAGTCCCAACCTCTTCTATTCCTTCAGTGGCCTGCTACGAAGGAATTTAACAGATGCACAGTCCATGTTAAGACTCCCCATGTGTCTACATAGTGTTCTTTACTTTTATTCTACCTAGAGTCCACCCAAAAGATGTACACTTGAGGGAAAGAAAAACCTGCAGAAATATTTTAATACTAAATTTACTGAGAAGCATGAGGTTCATACACATTACCTTTGGCCTCTGCTGTGACAAGAGGTGCTCAGAGTGGTATCCGTGAACCTCCAGACCCTTAGTATAGGACGAGCTGCTGAGTGTGTCGACGTCTTTTGGCAGACTCTGTATTTTACATAGAAATATATTTATATATTATTACATAGCGTATTACTGATTACATTTGAAATTAAAACAAAATATTAAACGTTCTGTAATTGACAAGATCGCATTATTTGTTCTATGGTAACATGAGGAAACTGTGACTCATTGCACAATTACACGCTGTTGAGTGCACACACATGGCCAGGCAGTGTAACTCACCACATGTGTCCATAGTCTGTGCCCAGCAGCCTCGGCCTCCTGATGCACAGAACAGCAGGAGAAAAACTCTGCCCTGAGAGCCAAGACAAATGTGGGGTGGATGAAGCTGCTGCCGGAGAAGGATGATCCTGTGCCACCAACATTGGTTTAAATTGGAGCACAGTCTAACAGAAGTGATGTGGTGTGCTGGGGCATGCCTATAATCCCAGCACTCTGGGAGGCTGAGGCAGAAGGATCCCAAGTGTGAGTGTAGCCTGGGCAACTTAGTGACTTAGCAAGACCCAGTCTTTAAATTTAAAAAGGAGGATATAGCTCAGTGTAAAGGCACTGGGGTCCAATCCTGAATAAAAGAAAAAAAAAAGAAGAAGACAGAGAGAAGAAAAGGAAAGACATGTCCAGCATAGTGACTGTAAATTACACCCTGCAGTGCATGCTGTGTCCAGAATTGTACACACTGGGCTTTTACTGCCTGGTGGTGTGTTTGTTCACACCAGCCTCACCGTAAACACACAAGGAGGCGCTGTGCTGTGAAGTCTCTGGTATAGGAACCCTCCCACTCCCTTAGGATCCAAAGGGGCCACTGTCATGGCTGTGGACGCCGCCCATCAGCAGGGTCCACATGTGCTGCATGGCTGCTGTGATCACTGCACGGCGTAGCGTGCGACAGTAACTCCACGTGTGTTCACACGTCATGCCACACGGGCACACTTCTGTGTTGTACCAGCATGATCCTGGACGTCCCGTCACATTCCTTGCTGTGCCGGGGAATGGACACGCAGAGGGCCTCGCCCAGGCCTGGCCTCGGCAGTCACGGCCAGTCACGCCTCCATGTGCTCACGCCTTACGTGCACGCTGGCTCCTGGACCTCCTGCTGCCCCATCACTGTCTCTGCACCTCTGTCCCGGCAGACGGAGCTGTGGCTCCCCCAGCCTAGGATGGGGGCTGGCTCTGCGGGTGCGGCAGGAGCGTCTGAGCATTGTGGGAGCCTGGGATGCTGCAGTAGATGAGTGGGTGCCGGGGTGAGGCAGCGACGTGGGCACAGGGGTCAGACTCAGCAGGACTGGCTTTTTCCACGCCCTCGATGGTTTCCAGGTGCAGCTCTGCCCCTTGATGCAGAGGGAACCACACCTGTGGGCAAGCCCGGGGCCTTCGTGGTCATGAGGCAGGTGCGCTTGAAGTATCCCGTAAGGTCCTCAGTCCCCTGGCTCCTCCCCGAGCAGGACTGAGCTCCTGACAGTGTGCGAGGGAGGCCAGGCTGGGGCTGGAAGTGCTCACCACACTCCACGCTTGTGCATACTACTTTGTGAGCGGTCCTGCCAACCGCGGGACTCAGGGCTCTGAGGGCGGCGTAGACCTGGGAGCTCTGCCCAGGACGATGCCCTCCTGAGGAAGCAGAACCCAGCCCTGGGCCAGGGGAAGAAAACATCACTGGCAAGCTGGAGGCTGCCGGATTCTGCCAACACACTTCTGGGTTGCCCAGTTACATTTCAGATGAACAGCAAGGAGTGTGAACATGTGTACTGTGTTTATCAGAACTGGGGCACAGCTGGATGTCACGTTTCACCTGCAAACCTGGCCAGGGAGCCTGGGTTCTGACTGATCGTGGATCTGGGCTGCTGATATGTCCCCATCGTCACCCTGGCCACAGTGGACTTGCAAGCTTCTGTCCTGCTGGAAATAGCAACTCTGGCAAATGCACCCCACTGGGAGGGTGGCCCAGCCCCCAGTCTCCCGGTGCCCAGTGTTGGTGCAGGGAGGTCTCCTGTTCAGTGTGGCCTGGGTCCCTGGCTGCACGGTTCACTCCCGGGGGCCTCTTGAGGGTCCCCCATCGGGGGATTCTGAGTGGCCAGACCCTTCTCCAGCTCAGTGATGAAAAGTCAGAGTCCTTGGCACAGGGAGGCCCGGGGGTCCTGAGGCCTGACCTGGTGGCTGGGGAGGTGTTGGGGTCACTGTGTGTGACACATGATGGGCTGGGTCTTCTCTGAGCCCCCGGCAATAGGGACACTCAAGAAGCTGTCTGTTCCCTCCTGAAGACTGGTGGCCACCATCTTGCTGGGTCTGCAGATCTCAGGGGAAAACCTGCCCTGTCCCTGGAGGAGACAGAGAGGAGGGTCCTGCTGGGAGGGTACTGTGGCCCTGCCTCCCTGGGGCTTGTACCAGCTCTCTGTCCCCTGGCCCCAGGCCCTCGGGCATGGAGCATGACCACTGGGGGGCAGTGCTGGCCAGGAGACCTGGCAGGAATCCACTCTGCTGCCTACCCAGTGGGCCCTGCCCAGCGGGGGACGATGGATGGCTCTGCTGGGGTCTGGGCTTTCCCCCAGTGTCCACTGTCACACCTCTGCCCACACACAAGCACACACTCTGGTGCTCACTTCGACATGAGTCACACTCATGCACAACAATGTACCACACACACACACCTCACATGCGTGCGTGACACACAGAGGTGCTCGGTGCACACCCCAGCCACACACAGGCGGTGCTCCTGTCTGCTCCTCCCTCCATGCAGGCCCAGGCCGACTGTCCCCCACAGATGGGGTGGAACCCTCCCTTCGCCTGGACCTCTGCCCTGTGCTCCTCATGGGGCCCTGCAGGCCTCCCACAGCCCCCATGCTGGACCTTGCAATCCACCCAATGAGGGCCTGGAAGGGGCTGCCCCAGCCCCGATGTCCTCTCTGGCATCTCTGCCCTCTGGAGACCCGCATCCCACTGCTGTTCTCCTCCCGTCTTTCCTTCTTGTTCCTCGCCGTCCTCACTCCCATCGTACAATGGCGAAACCCAAACCGGGCTGAGAGAGGAGAGCCTGCCCAGCCAGGCCTGAGCTGCATCTCCCACCTGCGTCCAGAGGGGGCTCAAGCCCGAGTCCTTCCCCGCCAACTCTGGGCCAGAGGGCATCTGTGTCTGCGTCTACTTCTCCAGGTGCCTACTGAGCCTGCTGTGTCCATCACCTGCCGGGGACATCCGTGTGGCTTGGCCCTGGGGTGCAGTGCCCTTGTGCAGTCATGTGCGTTGGTGAGCTCCACGGGAGTCCCGGGTCTGGGCGGCATTGGGCCTGGATTCAGACCCTGGCTGCGGTGGCTGTGGGGGTTGCTGCCCCTCAGTTGCCCCGGTGCCTTCTCTGTAGGTGGAGTGCACGGCCCATTTCTCAGGGTGACTTTTGGGATCAGAGCTTACAGAAGCACCTGGTGAAGAGTGGGACAATGGATCGTGCACCCTGGGGGACAGGCCGGGCCCAGGGACTCTGCTCCCTGACTCCAGACCCGTGACCAGACCTGTGTCTTCTTATGGAGGCCCCTGAGTGCCTCTGGCTGAGGGCACACTTTTCTCCCAGGGCCTCTGCTTTGCAGGTGCCTGGCTGGGCTCTGATCTGTTGCCATCAGGCTTGTTCAGCAAGAGGTGGCCCTGTAGGGTGGGCTCCGGTAGGAGAGGTGCCCTGTGGCCTGGCACTCAGAGGGGACAGGGCACAGTGCACAGTGGCCCAGGTCCTGCCCTAGGAACAGCCTCTTCCCAGGAAGGGGTGTCTGCCTCGGAGCTGGGGCTTCAGACTGGGGAGGGCAGGGCTCAGCGAGAGTGCCGTACCCACTTGGGCTTTTGGGCTCTGCTCTTTCACCAGCTCCAGAACAGGGACACTGCTCTCCCCCTGCCTGCCCAGCACTGGCCCAGCACCCTCATCCATCTTGACACCCCCAGGGCCAGTGGGCAGGGCCGCCTGAGGCTGCAAATGGACATGTGTGTGAGTGTGCACCCATGCAGATGTGTGCTTGTGTGTGTGAGTGTTTTGCACACGCCTGTGCAGGGCACTATGTGAGCACCTAGGTGCACTCGGGCCAGACTTCAGGGAACATGAGGCGGGGCACAAGGCTGATGGTGCCTGTGGCAGCCGCCTGTCCTCTCCTCCTGCCGCTGGCTGCCAGGTCTCCCTGTGGCCAGAGTGCTTATAGCCCTATGGGGTGGCCTCTGGTGATTCCCACTTTGCTGAAAGGTTTGGTGAAAGCATTCAGCTGCCTGCAGTTCCTGTCCTGGTTCCCAAAACCTCCAGCCACAGCTCACACGCTCGGTCAGTAATGATACATTCATGTCGTTTCCACTGGAGTCGCCACCCTGAGAAGGTTGCTACGCTTGGAACTCAGGTGGGTTTGAGAGGCCTGTGTGCCGCAGGAAGCAAGGGGAGCCGCTCTGAGCAGCACCGCTGTGCTCTGTGGCCAGGGCCCCTGCCACCTGCCCTTTGGCTTCAATGCTCCCTGAAAGAAGGATCAGGCACCCCGTGGGTCAGGTACCCATTTCCCCAGGGATCACACTTCCTCAGACTGTGGCATTTGGAGCAGACCAGGGGATACAGTCTCTGGGAGGGAGGCACAGGAGGGGATGGAATAGGTTTTGTTTCTGGGACTGGGGAGCCAGAGGAGGGTCTGTGCCTGGTGCATGTTGGCATTTACTAAAACCTGGCCTTACTTCACAAAGGAATACCTCAGCCCCTGGGGAGAGAAGTAACAAACATGAGTAAAATATAGACATAGGGAAGCTCCCAGGACTGTGCAGATATATGTGAGAATAAGAATTAAATGAAAGGAGAAGCAGAGACAAGCAGGTTTCTAGGTCCTGTACACTGGGTTTGTTTGGTGTTTTGAATTTATCTCTGAGATTCCTGGCAGCCAAAGTGAAAAGAGAAATGTGCTCAGCTCGATTGTCTTTGTTGTCCCTTAGAATAGTGTTTCCCAGCTCTTCCCCTCACAGTGTCTGGAGAATGTGTGAGAACCCTGGGGTATGTGCATGAGGTCCCTCTTATGTCCTGGAGACAACTGTCCTATGGCTCAGTCTCTGCACTTTGGGGTTAGGAAAAGGTTGCCCGGGTGAAGACCCATCAGGCCCCTGTCTCTACCTGCAGACCCCAAGCTGGGACCAGGGAGGAGGATGGGAACCACCCCAGCTTTCCTGGCACCTGGGATTCACGGGCCAGGGGAGGAGCCAGCTGTGAAGCAGTGACACTAGGAGGGGCCGCGACAGCTCTAGGCTGAGGTTCCCACATAGGCACAACGCTGTCCTCGTGGTCTGGACACCGTGTCTGGGTGACTTGTCCTCCGAGACATCTCCCGGGCATCATCATCCTCCTCAGCATGTGCAGTTCAGGGACAATGGCAGGGGAAAAGCTGTGTGTGTTCAGCACAGGTAAAATTTTAAAGCAATGGGATCCATCCAGTCGGTGGCCCCGAGGTGGTGGACCAGGATGGATGCTGCTACTGGGTCGCAGGGTCTGGGATGAGCTGGACTGGCCAAGCCAGAGGGTGGGTCTGGGCCTGCTCCTCTGTCTCAGACCCCACTGGGGTCCTCGCAGGAGCCACAGTCCCCATAGCAAAACAACAGTGATGACTCACGCAGCTTGGGAGCGAGGCTGGTGGTGCTGTTTACCAGAAGTGCTCAATTTTGATTTTTTTTTCTTTTCTTTTTTCTTTTTTTTTTGAGATGAGAACAGGCAGAGAGAGGAAGGTGGCGCTGGCTGTCTATATCCCTCTGCAGGAGCCAGCGAGGCAGGCTCAGGGCTGAAGCCCGGCCGCTCTGGGGAGAACAGGGCTGGGAGGAGACTCAGAGACACGCAGCCGTGGACCTGGGGACTTGGGACCAACAGATTGGGCGATGCAGAAATGAAAAGACAGGGAAGTAAAGGCCGGGGTGGAAGAAGGGACTCGAGACAGCGTGAACCTGGCTGCCTTCAGGGGACCCCAGGGACAGGAGACCCTGGCTTCCACTGTCATTGTCTTCCTGGTCCCTGCTGCTGTGTGGCTGCCCTCAGGCTAGACCAGGCAGAGGTCACTCCGTGTGGGTCACAGCCTTTGCAAATGGAATGCTGGGGTCCCCCCACCTTCTGCCACCCTGTGCGGGTATGGGTGCACACCTCCCGTGTGCGGTCTCCTCCTTGAGTGTCCTGTGTCCCTGGGTGGCCTGTCTGGGGACCATCTGCAGTGGCTTCGCCAAGCAGTGTCCCGGCTGGGCCCGTTCTCTGCAGCACAGGACTCTGCAGGGCAGTCTGCCTTGCGCTGGGTGCAGCTGTGCTGGATAGCTAAGGAGGATGTGTGTCCCCACACCTCTGCCAGGCTCCCGCTTCCTTCTCATGCCACTTTGCAGTGTGATCACCCACCCTCCTCCCCTCCAGGCACCGGGCGTCACCTCCTGCCTTTGCCCAGAGCCCAGCTAGGGCTCTGGACATTCTGCGCAGGGTTTGCGGGGTCTGGTCAGAACCATAATGTGTTCCCTGGACCTGGATGGCCAAGTCCAGCCCTGCCCCGAACTGGCCGGCAGGAGGTGTGCAGGAAGTGGGGAGCTGGCAGCCAGCCACGGGGCCTCTGGGCTGGGCAGGAATGCGCCTGGCATCCTAGAAATGGGCAGCAGAGAGTGATGTGGAGGGGGCATCGGAGGGCACAGCAAAAGGACAGCGGAGGGGACAGAGTGGAGGGGACAGCACAGGGACTGCGGAGGGACTGCAGAGGGAAGGAGGCTGTGCACAGGACCCAGGACAGCCCTGAGGCCCCTCTCCCCAACATACTTGGACAGGCACCCTGAGGAGACAAAGGGGGCCCCTCTCCAGCTGCTCCCCCAGTTCCTAGAAGCCGGGTTCCAGGAAGCAGGCACAGCCGCTTGTCCCAGCCCGCAGATGCGGCTTCCAGGAAAACAGGGCCCTGGGCCCCTGGGGCCTCGGGGGGCTCATACCCGGGCCAGGAGCAGCCCGGTGGGTGGAGTCTCGGGATGCACCCGGTGGGGAGGAGGGGGAGCTCTGCAGTCAGTAGTCAGAGGAGGTAGCAGTGTCCTGTGATGACCCAGGGCCACCCAAGCAGCGGGCCCTGCCTGAGCACCCACTTGGCTTGGAGCAAGGCTGGGGCCCAGGAGCCTGGCACACGAGTGTGTGTGTGTGTGTGTGTGTGTGTGGGTATGTGTGTGTGTGTGTGTGCTGTGCCTGGGAGGCACTACAGAGGGACAGTCCCAGTTGCTGTCCCATCCCCTGGCACTGTGGCCGAACACATGTGGTACAAACAAAGATGGAGCCAGAGACAGGCTGTGCAGGGGCTGAGTCCTCCAGCACTGTCTGCAGGAGCCCCACAGCCCTGTGGCCATGGCCTGTGCAGCCAGAAGGAAGTGGAGGCCACCGTGTCCTCTGTCCGAGGCAGGTGGAGTGGTGTGCAGGGCAGTGGGGGCAGGCGGCCCAGAGGGACATAGGGACTGAGGGAGGTGCAGGCGGCCGGCCTGCTGCGGGGTCCTGCACCTCCCTGAATCCACACGGCCCTGGAGGAGGTGGAGAAGGGCTAGGGTGAGCCAGAGTGAGCCCTCTGGATGCTGGAAAGCTGGAGCAGGGCTGCAGGCCTGGGTCCACTGCCACTGTGGGCCGCTCTGTGGCTGCAACCAAGAGCAAGTTGGTTTTTCTCTAGTTGCTCCTGCGACCCCAGGCTTCTGTGGGAACACAGAGAAGAAAGAAGAGCCGTGTCTATGGGGAGAGGGTCCTGCCTCGGGTTCTCAGAGCTGGAACACACACACACACACACTCACGCACACTCACATTCACACTCACACACACCCAGGCCCCGTGGATTCATCACCCTCAGCTGCCCAAACAAATCGGGACGAAACTCCAGCTGGAGGCTTCAGCCCTGGGCCATACCTCCTCCTGCCCTGGGCCTGAGGTAGGAGAGAAGAAATCAAGATAGGAGACAAGAAAATGTTTAAATTGTACTTAAAAAACAAAAAACAAAGCAACAACAACAACCGAAAAAAACACCAAACAACAAAATCCTGCAGCTTCAGGACACAAAAGTTACTGAGGCCCAAGCCTCGTTTCTTTTCTCTGTTCTTCTCCCGAGTTGCAGCCGGGCGCTTCCTTCCACCTGCACGCTGGCCTTTTTGCCTGGGAACAGGCTCTTCTTTGCTGTGAACTGGGCTCCCTTCATCCTCAGAAGCAGCAGTGTTAGCAATGTATGGCTTTCACCTTGACACCGCCCATCAGACAGATCGAGCAGCAGGAACACACATCCCCACATCGCCCTTCTTCCAGGCACCCCTTAAAATACCACCTCTGATCGCAGAGCCTCTTTCTCTTGACAGTCTGCACTGTATTTCTGTTAAGTTTAGATTCTGCCTAATAAATCCCTTTATGTCTCTAGCTGATGCAACCAGAAAATTCTTCTTTTTTTCTTTTTTCCCTTCTTCTTTTTTTAAAGACAGGGTCTCCCTAGGTAGCCCAGGCTGGTATTGATCTCACTTAGATCCTCCTGCTTCAGTCTCTCCACTGGTAGGATTACAAGAGTGCACCACCACGCCGGGCTCAATTCTTTCTCTGCGACTGGAATCAGTGGACCTGCCCCTTCGTCCTCCGAGGAGGGTGTGTCCAGGTGTCTCCTCAGACCCTATGGGCGAAGGCCTGTGCACCTGCTCCTGTCTGGGTGGAGAAGGCCTGAACACCCCCTGCTTCTTTGGGGCGGAGACCTTGGCCCTCTGGACACCCAAACCCCTACCGCCCCTGGACCTCTGCTCCCTGGGCGTGTAGAGAGTGGGATGGGGGTGGTGGAGAGAGAGGTGTGCAACCCAGATGCGCCCAGGCCAGTGCCCACTGACCATGCTGCCAGCAGCCCGAGGTCTTGAGAGGCTCTGACCCCTGCCTGCTGGAGCCCTGAGCCAATGTCGATTGGCAGCCCAGCAGCACCACCAGGAAGCCCGCCTTGCTCCTGGTCCTTCCCTCTCTCCCCACGCCCCAGGGCTGGCAGGAACCCCTCCTCATTGCTGTCACCCGGCTTTCTCTATCCTTGACCGCCCTCTGCCCTGGTTCTTTGTGCCTTAGCTGGCCGTGGCCCCATGGCTTCTTTCTGGTTTCCTTTCTGCTTTGCCCATTCTCCATATTTCTCTACCACAAAGGCAGCCCTGGGGTTCGCTGGCCAGTGAGAAGGCCCCGCTGCCCTCTGGACATCTCTGTCTTTGTGCCCGGATCTACATCACAAAGACGCCTGAAGCCCAGCTGGCAGATAGAAAGCCTCCTGGGGGAAGCTGAACCAGCAAGGTCAAAGTTCTTTCTTCCCTGGGTGACAGGAGCCATTCACATGTTAATAAATCATATTCCTTTCCAGAATCAATGCACCCTCTTCACAAGCTGCTTTTTAACCCCACATAATTACTCCAGGAACAAGTCCACAAATAAGGGAACTGAGACATGGGGAGGAGGGTGGTACGTGACTCCCCTCGAAGCTGAGAAAGGGTTGTAACCAAGGTGTCCACATGGGCAACCCTCTTACAATCCCACATCCCGGTTCTCTAACCTGACTTCACCTTCACGGTGACCCAGGAGGAAAGGTGACCCAGACCTAGGGCCCAGTCTGACTGCACACCCGGGGCGGGGGGAGCCCCTAGGGCCCTGGTGAGGCTGAGTTGCACTGCACAGCCTGTGGGAGAGGAGTGTGGCTTAGCGGGACAGTGGTCCCATACCCCAGAAGCCCCCAGTGCTCGGAGAAGGCACCCTGGGGTGTAGTGGGCAGGGCGGCTGTTCACAGAGGGCTGAGGGCCTTGGGATGGGGGCAGTGGGGTTCCGTGGCCACCTGATTTTTGTTTTGTTTGTTGCAGTCTATCAGGATCTGTGCCTGAGGGAAAGGAAAATGGAAAGAGTGTTTTGTTTTTGTTTTTGTTTCTTGCTTTGTTTTGTTGGGGCTGTTTGTTTAAGTTTTAGAAACATTTTAAGAAACTGCTCTTGTGCAACTGAAAAACTGAATGATTTGGAACAAGTCCATGAGCTAGGGTCAAAATACTGGAGTAAGGCACAGTGTGCTCGATCCCCACTCAGCTGCCCTTCTGTCGAGGGCCCTGTGCCTCGCATGCCCCAATGACAGGGGGGACGCTGGGGCCCCGGCCTTTGCAGGGAGTCTCTTGGGGGTGCAAAAGGGATGAGTGGAAGGAGCCTGGGAGGGACACATGGCTCTGCTGCTCCCAGGGCTTCTGTGACCCAGGGACTTCGCCGCCGTTATCCTGAGTCACCTTTCATCAGAGCCTGCCCCGCAAAGGTCCTAGTCTCTCATGGATCCTTTATGGGCCCCGGGGCTGTAGCCCAGGAGGGGCCCAGGCTGGGGCAGGACGAGGGACCACAGGGAGGAGGCAGGGCTGAAGGGGCCCCAGGCTGAGGTCCTCTGTGGTTGCTGCCGCAGGCGTCACCATGCGCTGAGGGCCTTCACAGCCAGGCCCCTGCTTCTCTCGGTTCCGGACACTGGGAGCTCAAGTTGGGGCTGGCAAAGTGGGGTTCAGGTGAGAACCCTCAAGATTAGGGCTATGGCAACTTGGACAACTAAGTGGGCTGAATGTGTCCAACATCAAAAAGCCCTGTGACTAACAAGCTGAGAGAGGTATTTCCCAAAAGAGAGGGCACACACATAGACACAGGCCCCCGAGTGACACCAGGCTTGCGGCTGAGCACTGTGAGCCCACGGGGTTCAAGCCTTTGTTTAAGCCCAGCGCTGCTCCAGGGCCAAGCAGAGGCCTCTTCGGTCCTCACATCTGGCAGGAAGCTGAGCATGGCTTTCCACGGGACAGCCTCAGTCTGGCACAACACCAAGTGAGTTTTTGATAGGAAAACTGTCCCTGTGCCTAATTTTCATGAGCGGAAAGCCAGCTCGGGAATTCTGAGTACAGAGGACTCCTTCCCCTTATCCTCTGGGCTGTGAGCCTTTCTACTGCCCCCTCTCACCCTGAAGAGCAGACTTCTTTTCTATCTTCACTAAATGAAGGAGCCTGGTGCTGTTTCTGTGTCCAGTCCAGTTCTAAGGATGCCCGTGGGGCCCTTCATCCCTCCGCTAGGAGGACACAGGAGGGCCCTCAGGGACACACCCACCATCACCCATGACCTCCAAAGCCACCTCCTGCCATCACCAGAGGCTTGGAGGTTAGGGTTTTGGCATGGGAGGGTTAGAGCCCATAGCAACAGAGCTCCTGTATGAAAGGCACCCTGTGCATCTAGGACTGAGATGATGGCAACCAACGCAGAGCCAAGCTCTAAGGGCCAAAGACCTCCCTCCCCCGGGCACCAGCCGCCCTCTCTACACTTAGAGCAGCCATCTCCTGGGCAGAGCTGAGGCCTTCTGCAGGCCGGGTGCTCAGTTCCATCAAAGTCCAGTGCTACATATTTATTATGTATTTAGCCCGCATTTGCAGCATGCAATGCCTACACTCCCCTATAGAGTTGGTGCACAAGGAAGCACGTGTGTTAATTTCTTTTCCTTCCCCTCTCCCCATCACTTGATCCCTCCCCGTTTGAGAGATGGACAAGATCTCTAAGTGATCTAAAGCACCAGATGGTCAGGGAAAAGACATTCTCTAGGCAATCACATTTTCCACATCCTCAGACTGTTAGAAGGACCCCAACCCCTCCTTGACCATGTGAGTCCTCTCTTGGGAAACTCAGCTGCTGCCCCTCCTGGCCATGTCGCCCTACCCGAGGAGATGCTTCACTCTTGTCCTTGCCTTCCTCTGCGCCCATGTCCCCTGCCCTCCGCACCACCCCCCATGTCAGGGGCCGCAGACATTGGGTCCGGATGGAACAGTGAGGTGAAGGGTCCAGGATGGGGTGTGTCCCTCACGTGGCACGTGGCAGTGAGTATGGCAGGAGCTGGGCACTCTGGGAATCCATGTGCCACAGGGGCTGGGTCATGGCCAGGAGCCTGGAGAGGACAATCCAGTGACAGCAGCAGCCCTGAGTGGGGTGAGCCCTGGAGGGAGACTCAATGTTGGGGTAGAAGCACCCAGGGCAGGAACGGTGCAACTCCTGCTTGCTTGGGGACCCAACTATGGACTCTGCCCATCTCCAGGAAACCAGAGGGCGGCCAGAGCCGTCCAGCCCAGCTGCTCAGACCTAGGCCCTTGCCTGGAGAAGTGCCTTTCACATTGAATCTGAGTCCTGGATTTCGCAGAATAAACATCCATCCAGTCTGACAGCATATCCAGCAGGCAGTGACTGTGGAACCACGCTTCCCCGAGAGTGTTTCAGGCCAGCCCTGGGGTCAGCACACAGAGCCTGAGGAAGAGGGGCTCTCGGGAATCCAGGATGCGGTGGGCTGACTCCAAGGAAGAGAGAGTCTGGTCTGACCGCACTGGGGCTGGGTGGAGGAGAAGCAGCAGTGGCCTCTACAACCTGCCTCGAGTCCCCCTCAAACTGACCACAGCACCGCAGCCCTCCCCTGACTGCTCTGTTCTCCCTTCTCTGCACACGCATTGCCTTCCAGCCTGCTCCACATAATCTATTGATTTCCTTTGCTTGTTTCTTATTTTCGGGTTCAGACAATCCCCACTGTGTGCCAGCATCCGCCCAGAGGGTAGGAGACACTGTCTGGAGCATCCTGCATGCCTAGAAGTCTGCCAGAAGCTCCAGAATTATTGGTGCTTCATCAATATTTGACACTCAGTAAATATTTGATGAACTTTTACCTCTGGTCAAGGTAGAGTAATGGAGAGTAGATTTACTCTCCCTCTGGAAACATTTAAAAATCTGGGCAGAATGTGTGAAACCCACAAGTTTTAGACACAGGATGTCGGAGAGTTGAAGTCAGTTTGGGACACGGGGTACAGACCTTGCTGGGCTGGCTGTGACCGTGCAGGGTCACTGGCTGGAGAGGCCCCAGGCCGTGGTGCAGGGACACTGGGCGGAGGGGCCGTTTCTGAGTCGAGGTGAACCTGGGAGTTGGAGGAGGCTGAGGCTACTGGAATCTGCACGGCAGGAGACGGAACAAGAGAGAGGTAGAGGTGCAGAGAGGAAGTCCCAGAAGTGTGCAGAGCATCTTTCCCAGGTGGCCAGCAGAGGGCTGATGGGTACACGTGTGAGCAGAGCACAGCAGGGAGCAGAGGACAAGCTGAAAGGGTCAGCAATGACAATGCTCACATGTAGGACTGGAAGCAGTGCTGGGTCCCCAGCCGGATGTGCCACCTGAGCTCTGGGGTGCTGGGGGACAGGAGAGTCATGGCCCATAGTGGGCAGGTATCTTTCTGGACTAAGTTACATTTTCCCCTACCTAAGAGATTTTAAAACCAAGCCTCAAGCAAATCAAACTGTTTCCAAGTAACTTAACTGTGTGGGAGCAAAGCTCAGCAATATTTACAAGAATATAAACATCCAGCACCTAACAAGGGAAACTTCACCATGTCTAGGATCCAATTAAAAGATGGTCCAGTAGGCAAGGAAGCAGGAATGAGTATGACCCACAAGAAGGAGAAAACCCAGTTAATCGATACAGACTCAGAAATAACAGAATGACAGAATTAGTAGACAGATACAAAAACAGTCATTGTAATTCTGTTCTCTCTGCCCAAGAAGCTAAAGGAAAGATTAAAGATGCCAAACAGAGTTGTGTAATAAAAGAAGACAGAAGCCAAATTTCTGAGATTAAAAATACATTGCATGAGAGTAAGAGAAGACTAAATACTGTAGAAGAAAAGACCTGTCGACTTGAAGACACAATAATAGAACTATCCAAAGAGAAATCTGGAGGGGGAAAAAGTAAACAGACCATCAGGAGCTGTGGATAACTTCCAGAGGCCCAAATGTCAGTGCAAAATTGAATCTCTGGAGTGGAAAAGGAGGAGGCAGAAAAAAAAAATCTGAAAAAAATATAGTGGCTGAAAATTTTACAAATTTGATAAAGAGTACGAACATCTGGACCCAACAAGGTGATTGAGTCCCAACCATATGGAACATGAAGAAAAGCAAGCCAAGACACAGCTAATCAAATTGCTGAGAAAAGCAGAGATAGAAAGTCTTAGCACAGCCAGGAAAAAAGCACCCACATGGTACAGAAGGGCAAAGGAGAAGAACAGATTTCTGGTCAAAACCAATGCAAATGAGAAGACAGTGAGGTGATGTTTTTACTGAAAGAAAAAACAGATCAGCCTTCTTTTCTATACTCAGCAAAAATATCTTTCAAAACACAAGAGTGAATGCAACATCCATTTAGATATGCAAATGTTGAGAGATTCTGTGACCAGCAGATTCCGCTGGGGGAAATACTGAAGGATATTCTTCCAACTGAAGGAAAGAGAAACCAGAGTGCTCTAAGGGTCTGTGGAACGGAATTGAGAGCTGCAAACATGAGGAGTGGATATATACAATTTCTTCTCTTTATTTAAAAATACCTCTTTAGAAGAGAATTCTGAGGTTCTTGGTGCTGGAAGGGTCGTTGGTGAGCATTAGAGGGTCTGGCCATGGCAGCCACACTGCAAGTTTTGCACCAGTGAGGTTATCTCTGCATCTGTGGGACTCCTGGCTTGCCTGGGTCGCCCTTGTGAAAAGACTCTGTGGCCAACTCCTCTTCAAAGGAGTCTTTGATTCTGAGCGCCTCTTGCCTGAAGATTCCTAGCAGCCTGGCTGGTCTGTACAGTGGCCAGGGATAGGCATGGTGCAGATGAACCTTTGGAGGCCACGCCCCACCATTGTTATTGTATGGCCTCAAGGGAGCAAGTGTCCAGGAAGTAAGACAACCCTGCCTGTGAGAGACCCTTCCTCACCCATGCAGGTTGTGGGCACAGCTTGGACTGGAGGCAACAGCATGGGAGTTACATGCATGAGAAAGCAGGAAAGTGGCTGCAAAGACTGGACAGGGTTCCCACCACCATGCAGCAATGCAGGAGAGAGAAGGGCACCCCCTCCTTCTGCCTCCTGGAAACAAGGGCACCCACCTGTGTGCCTGTCCCACTCCTCTGGCAATCTCCTGGCTTGGGTAATCTCCTGGGCCTCATCCAGGAAAGCCTACAGGCTGGACCTCAGGAGCACAGGGTGGGGAGGAGGCTGCCTCCTTCCCAACATCCTCCTCTTCCTCTGCCACGAACTGAACTCAGCTCTGAAATGGAGTTGTCCCATCCTCCATGCAGTGCTGCTGAGGGTAAACCACAGGCAGTCAAGGGTGTCGGTGCCACCTACCGTCTTATTCTGTCTGCCAGGTGTCTGGGGCTGCACATCCCAGCTGACCTGTGGACAGCTGCAGTCACCTCTGCCACCTTTGTCCAGGACCTGGCCCAGCCTGCTTCTGGCCTGCATCTTGCACTGGGGCTTGGAAGGGCTCCCTCAACCGGAAGGGCTGTGTGTCAGGGAAAGGAGATGCCCTTTATGTGTCTCTGGGTGAGTGGGAGGCAGCCAGCTGGGCTTATCATGGATGGAGATCTTGTATATTCAGCTTTCCTCTTGGACAGCTACACTCCTGTGGAGACTGTGGATCTTTTACTGAGCTCTGTTGCTGTCAATTTAAAAAATTGTTTCGGAAGAGAGATGCCATCATTTCTGAATGGTCAAGAAGCTGAATCAGTTACGGGGCTGTTTCCATAATAACTGTGCTTTTGTTGGGTTGTATTTTTGACCCAAGAGATGTTAATGTGAGACCGGTGAGTGAGCTCTGGTCTTCCAAGGAGACAGCAGGGTGGCTTCCCTGCCACCTTTGCTCGGGGAGGGACGGGCCCTCTCTCCATTCCTCCCCACAGACCTTGGATGGCAGGAGCTGCTGTACAACAGGCAAGCAAGCGCTTCAGGAAGTGAAGAAAAGGAAGCTTCCCCAGACAGTCTGGGGGCAGGCAGGTCTCTTGTCCTGGGGTCTCCCATGACTGCACATGGCCGTGGCTTTTCTGGATGGCTCTGGGGGTACTTCGGTGTCCAGGTGGGCGGTGTGTCTGTGAAGGCCCAGGGGTTTAGTTTTGGGTGAGTGTATTAGTCAGCTTGAGCTGCTAAAACAAAGTCGTATAGACAGAGTGGCTCAAAGGGCAGAAACTTCTTTCTCATGGTTTTGGAGGCTGGAAATCCCAGATCAGAGCACTGGTGGTTTGGTTCTTGGTAAGGTGTTAGGACTTCTCTAAGAGAACACTAATCCACACTCGGCTCCATGGTCCTGTCCCGATATCCTCCCAAAGGCTCTATCTCCCAATACCTGCATGCTGGAGGCTGGGCCTTGATGTTCACTTAGGAGAGGAGGCACAGTTTTGCCCCCTGAGGTGGGGAAAGGGCCAGGCAGGTGTCATGGAAAAGCTGAGGGAAAAGCCCTCCATCCTCATAGCCCTGCCATCTGCCTGTAGCTCTGGGAACCAGCAAGGTCTGTGCCCAGTACCCCAACAGTCCATTCCCTGTGGACCCCAAATCAACCCTGTCCTCAGAACCAACCCTGTGCACCCCAGCTTGGCTTCAGGGTCCCAGGTGCCCACCTGCTGTCCATGGGGCACCCATTCTTCCTGCTTTATTCAGGTCCCCTAGCACCGGAAGTGGGCACCTTTAAGGCTGGGCTTTGTAATGTGTAGGTTGGACGATGCCTGAGTGGGTCCAGAGATTCATCTGAGTGGTCCATTATCAATACTGTTTAAAGAAATAAGCAGAATATAACAATCAGAGGGTCCCGGAAGCCATTGTGACTGTTTGATGGAGTCCTCATTCCAGGTGTGTTTTGGTGTAGATCAAAAAGGTCCCCCAAACCTCTATGTGTGGAAAATGTTGGGCTATGGGATGCCGGGCTCTCAGTGGGTTTACCCTTTGAGCTCAGAGGCTGGATGTGTGGTGAGGAGGTGGGACACAGGGGAGGTGAACTGGAAGGGTGTGTTCTCGGGCTCCTGCCTTCTGTCTCTGCTTCCTGGCTATGGGGGTGTGGTCAGTTTTCCTTTGCCCGGGCCTCTGCACAATGCCCTTTTTGCCTGGGAGCCAGCCGACCATGGGCCCAAACTGTAAGCCAAAATAAACCCTCTCCTCTTTTACATTATGGACTTCAGGTATTTTGTTCCAGTGACAGAAGAGTGACACACAACGCAGGTGAGTACAAGTGTCTGCCAAGTGTGTGCCCTGGGTCCTGGGTTTGAGCACTTTGTGAAGAAGAAGCTGGAAGGCTGCTGCTTTAGGGGAGCTGGAGAATGAAAAGATTCACTCTGGTTTCAAGATGCCTGGAGGCAAGGTGTATAGAGAGATTTGAGGCAAGAAAGCCCTCTGGGATCCTGACTGTTCAACATCTCTCTTTACAGCTAGGAACAGAGGCCAAGAGGAAGCCAGGCGTTGGCCTCAGGCTGTTCAGTGGGTTCCGCCTCCAGCTTCCAAGCACCTCTTAGGAATCCAGGAAGGAATCCCTGTCCTAGGCAGATGGAATGATGCCAGACACCAGTGATGCTGGCAGGTGAAGATTCCAAAACTCTCTCCTTGAAAACAATGAGAAAACTAGCAAGTTAGTAGGATCAATTATTTTAGAACTCTTGAAATTAACCAGTGGCTTGCAGCAATTCTAGGAGCAATTTTTCATCTTAAAAAGAACAGGCTTTGTAGCATTTTAACTGGCTCTATTCTCCCACCTCTTTCTTCCTCTCTGTGGTAGCCTTGCAAACCAGTGCTTACAATCATGGAGGACACTGTGGGGGCTAGGGGATGGTGGCAGCCACCAGAGGGGACATGGGAGGAGCTACTTCAGAGGTTCACAGCCACAGAGCTGGGGTCACTTGACTGTCTGCTGGTTCACAAAAGGCCCAGCTTGGAAAGCGTTTTATCTCCCTAATTTGAAGTCTGGTTTTTTGATATCAAACAGTAAGCATTTTCCTTAGGGACATTTTCTGAAAACATTTACAAGTAAATTTTTAGTTTAGTGGCATCCTCAAGCAATTGATTAGAATCAGTGAAAAGAGTAAATATTTTCAAAGGAAAAGCTGGGGAAAGAGAAGTCCCTAGATTTGAAAAGCACTGCTCTATTCCTGGAGCTCCAGAGAGCCACACATGAGCAGAGTGGGCACTGAAGAAAACCGTAAGGCTCTGTGGGATGAGAAAGCAAAGGCCAGGGCAGAACTTCCAAGGCCTGTGTATGTAGAGGGAGATTTAAATCAATAATAAGAGGGAGGAAGATTTCAAGCAGTAAACTAAAGCTTCAGTCTGAAGAAACTAGTAAAAGAGAGTAAACAAAACCTCAGGTATGGAAAGAAAGTTAAGAATCAAACTTAAAGGTGAAATTATGAAATAGAGAACAGAAGGTTAGAAAAAGCCAATAAACCAAAATTGGGTCCTTTTGAAGATTAACAAATTGGCTAGCTTTTAGTAAGGCTCATCAAGAGAAAAAGAGAGAAAAACCAACACTGAAGGCAGGAATAAAGGAGAAGACCTTTACACCAACCTTGCAAAACTAAAAAAATGTTAAGAGGATATAATAAACAATCCATGGGATGCCACGAAGTTTTCTGACCTAGGTGACATGAATTACTGAAACGGACTCAGGAAGAAATAGAAAGCCCAAATAGACCTGTAAAACATAAAGAGATTATATTCATAGCAGAAATAATGATTGCAATACACCTCTCACAAACAAAATCTCAGGACAAGATGGCTTCACAAGTTAATTCTGCCAAAAGCTTAAAGAAGAATTAAAATGTCAAACAGTTACAAAAGCTTACAAAAATAGAAGAGGAACAAACTACTGCAAACTTATCTCATGCATTACCATGATAACAAAGCCAAATAAAGACATCACAACAAAATAAACCATACAGAAAAAAAAAAAACTATACAGAGACATGGATATAGGCACAAAGGTCCTCCACAAAACACTAGCAGATCAAACCCAACAATATATAAAAAAGATAACACACAATGATACATGAGATTTATCCAAGGAATTGCAATTATTTAACATCCAGAAGCTGATCAGTGTAATGCCCAATATTAACAGACCAAAGGATAAAAACATCACCATTGCAACAGATACCAAAAAGAATTTGATAAAAATTTAATCCCTTTCAGTAATACCTTTTTCATATTGTTTCATTCAACACACTTGAAAGACAAGAGTATTTTCTCACACCAATAAATTTCATTAAGAACCTTATAGCTCACATCATGTTTAATAATGAAAAATTGAAATTTTTTCCCTTAAGGTGAGAAATAATACAAAAATGCCTACTCTCTCCACTTCTATGCAACATTGTACTGGAGTTTTTAGTTAGGAAAATTAAGCACAAAATAGAAATATGGACATTCAGATTGTCACGAAAAAAAGGTCTGCTTTTAGAAATTACATGATTCTGTGTCTAGAAAATCGTAAGTAACACACATACACACACGTATGTATTAATGTGTGTGGAGACACACACAATTAGACCTAATAAAGGAGTCCAGCGAGATCACAGGTTTAAAAAAATGTATGCAAATTTGTCATATTTCTGTATAGTAATAGTGAATAAACCAAAAAATGAAATTAAGAAAATAATTCCACTTGTAATAGTACTAAAAGGTTACAATACAGATAAATAAATTTAACAAAAGAAGTAAAAGAGGGCTGGAGATTTAGCTCAGCAGCACAGTGCCTGCCTGGCAAGTGGGAGGTCCTGAGTTGGATCCCCAGTACAAAAAAAAGAAAAAAGAAACTATAAGGCTTCTTCTTGAAAACTACAAAATGTTGAAAAACACTTAAGGAAGTCCTAAATAAATGGAAAGGCATTTTCTATCCATAAACTTTAAAAGTTGATATTATGAAAATGGCAACAACCTTTGCACAGTGGTAGTATTGTAGCCAGTGAGGTTTATCTGAGGAGTGATTATTGCTAATTGAACATGGTAATACTGTCCAAATAGATATCACTTTAAAGCAATGTCTGTCAGAATCCTATCTGGCTCACTGCAGACATTGCCAAGCTGATCTTAAAAAATTATATGGAAATACAAAAGCCAGAATACCACCCCCACACAAATTCTTGAAAATAAATAAAGTAGAACTCATACTTCCCTGATTTCAAAATTGCTACCAGGATACAGTCATCCAAAGTGTGCTCCCAGAATAAGAATAGACATAAAGATTATTAATTATAGACCTGGGAGTTCAGAAATTAGTCTTTATATTTATGATTTTTAGGAAAGGTACCAAGAAATTTAAATGGGGTGAAGAGTAGTGTTTTCCATTGCCAACAGAGGCAGACATACCTTGATACAGCTTTAAAGCATCCTATGCAACACATCCCAGCACCCTGTGGAACACAGATGTGAGGAAAAAAATGCATGGAAAAGGGTAAGAGTGGTTTCACATGAGCTGAACCAATTGCTCCTCTTGAGTCCACCCAGCACAACATCAAGAAACATTCTCCCAGCCTGTGAGTTCTCCTGTGAGGATAAAAGACAGCAAATCCAGCTTCCCCCAGTTTCTCAAAGAGAGAATTTTAAAGGAAGCAGGAAGAATGACTCTTCATATACAGGGGAACCTTTCTAAAGCTATAACAGATTTCCCAGCAGCAATCTTGCAGCACAGGAAATAGTGGGATGATATATTCAAAGTATTAAAGATAAAAGTGTGCCAATCAAGAATACCACACATAGCCCAATTTTAAAATTAAAGAAGAAAAAGTTTATGTTTGTTTTCCAGATGAACATAAACTGAGGGAGTTGCTTTGTAGGAAGTGCTAAGGCAGGTACTCCAGGTGAAATGACAAGACACCTAACAGCAGCTTAAAGACATATGCAAGTGAAATCTCACTGGCAGAAATAAATATGCAGGCAAATACAAAAAAATGTAAGCCCAGGATTTAGCTCAGTGGTTCTGCCACCTGTCTCAGAAGCACAAGGTCCTGAGTTTGATCCCCAGTACAAACAAAACAAAACAAAGCAAATATAAAGAATGTAATCCTGGAATGAGAACACTGGAATCACTTTTAATTCTTCTATAAAAGTGAAAAGAAAAAGTATTAAGCAAAATTATTACCACAAAAATTTGTTAAAGGATATACAATACAAAAAGTAAATTCTGACATTAACCAGAATTTTATCAAACAAAAAGTGTATATTCCTTGACTTATGAATATTTGAGTTGTGAACTTTCACAGTGTACTGTATAAGACTCACTTTCTTGGATACAAATGAGTCCAACTTACAAATATTCTCCTGGAACAGAGCTCATTTGTAAGTCGGGGACTTACTGGATATGTGTGGGGAGACCCAAAATTGAAAAACAATTATTATTAATATTTTTGGTATATGATTGAGGCCAAGTGGTGCTTGGTTTAAAATAGACTGTTATAGCTATAAGCAATTCTATTCAGCATTCAATGCTAATAACACACAAAAAATAACTTACAGAAAATACCAAAAAGAGAAAAAATAATCTAAGTGTATATTATCATCAAACAATCAGATAACCAGGGTGGATGGCAAGAATGGAAGAGAAAACAGTTGCTATGGTTTGGTCTTAACTGCTCCTCAAAGGCTCACAAGCTGAATTCTGTGTCACCAGCATGTGTGTGGCAATATTGAAAGGTGGCGAATGATTAGGAGGGTAGGCCTAGTAGGAGGAAGTGAGGTCACTGAGGCTGTTCCCCTAGAGGGGATGCTGGGACCCCAGTCCATTTATCTTGTTACCTGGCCACCATGAGGGGAGTAGACTTCCTCTACCATGTGCTTCTCTGCCATGGGGCCTTGCCATAGGCCTTGATGTGACTGGGCCAGCCTTGGACTGGCTCCTCAAGAACCAGGAATGAACACAAATCTTTTTTCCTTGTATGTTGATGACCAGATATTTTGTCACAGTGATTGAAAGCTGATCAACACAGTTAACAAAGTGGTGATTGTAAGTCCTTATCTAACACTAATTACTATAAATGTAGAAAGATTAAGCTCATTAATCAAAAGAGATAAATAGCCAAATAAATAACAGTAATGAATTAACCATTGCTATCTATGAAAGATTTAGCTTAGAGTTAAGGATATGCAAAAACAATGTGAGTGGATGAAAAAGATGATCTATAAAAATGATAATCTAAAAGGATGGGTGGCTGTACTTACATGAAACAGAGTTTAAGTAAAAATAGTTCATTACAAAATGAGAGTGAGTATGAAAAGAGAAAACCAGTATCAGATAACCTAAATATATAAAGCAAAGATTGACAATCTAAAGGGAGAAAAAGGCAGCATACAATAATAGTGCAAGACTTCAATATTTCATTTCCAATGATGAATACAATGTACAGACAAAAAAGTCAGGAAAGATACTAATAGAAAAGTGCTAAACAATAAGACAAGCCCTTCCCTCTCCTCCATTTTTTTTTCCCACAAAATGTTTTGTTTTGGAAATGTAAGTTTGTGCTGCTGGGCCCCTGCTCAGTGTATCAAAATGGTTTGTGGCTGTTTGAACTGTGTGACCTTTCAGGAATGTCTCTTAAGCTCTGCCCCCTCTCAGGAATGTTTTGTTACTCTATCCTTCTGCTTCAGGAATGTTCTGTAAGTCTGCCCCCTGCTTCACTGAGCATGCTCACCTACTCTGTAGATCGCTATATAAGGTGGTTCTCATATCTGGTAGAGTGCTCAGACTCTGAGCCCATTGGGGGCTTGTTGGCATAATAAAGGGTTTTATTTTCTACCTCTTTTACTGACCATTGGATTTTCAAGTCTTCAAATTATGAGAGCTGTGTTCCAGAGCTGCCACACTGAGCTGTAAAGCTCAGCCATGCCTCTGAGCTGTGGCACTGAGCTGTGATACTGAGCTGTGACTCTTGGCTGTAGCACTGAGCTGCTGTGCTCTGCTGCAGCAACCAAATAGACCTAATCAACATTATAGACAAATGGACCTGACAGATTACACCAAACATTCCAATCACCAGCAGCAACGGACACGTTCTTCACAATACCTGTGAGACACCTCCAGATTACACCACATTCTGGGTCACAAAAGAAGTCCTAATAAATGTAAGAATTGAAATCATTCCAAGTTTCTTTTCTAATCACAATGGAATGAAAGTAGCATCAGTAACAAAAGGAAAATGAAAAAAACATTCTCACAAATATATTGAAATTAAACAGTGCACTCTTGAATGTCCACTGGGCCAAATAAAAATTCAAAAGGGAAATTTGAAAATATCACAAACCAAATGAAAATGAAAACAACATAGAGGTCTGGGACAGCTGCTCTGAGATCCTGTTCTCCCTCACCCCGCCTGTGCCACAATGTCCAGGGAAAGGTGGAAGGCAGAGGTCTGGGACAGCCACTCAGAGATCCTGTTCTCACTCTGGGCTGCCTGGGGTCACCTGGTGAGGACTAGCTTGCCACAAAGGCACCTCTGCAACGCCCCCACCCTGCTGTCAGGCCTTATGATTGTGCCAGTCCTTGGATCAACTCTACAGAGGCACAGGTGGTCATAAAGGGCATTTTTCTGAGCTCCAGACTTTGAATATCTTCAATGAAAGGGCAGAGGGAACCTGTAGTAGAACTTTGCAGAGTTCAACCCTATAGGAGGTCAGGGAGCTCAATTTGGGCATTGCAAATCAGCCTGAATCTCAGGGGTCATCCATCTGGTAGCTGAGATCAAAGGACTTAGTTCTGCACATGGCTGCGCACATTATCTATTGTGACAGCAGAAATATAGTCTGAAAGGGGCCCTTCTTTTTCTTCTTTCTTTTCCTCATTTCACTCTGCAAATTCTTTCTTTCTTCTGTCCTCTTTTTCCAACTCAGTTTCTTGCTGCCCCATATTATTCCTCATCTCCCTTTCTGTTTCTATTCCTGCCCTAACTTGGATTTCTTCTTTTATCATTTTTCTTCTTTCTTTATGTTCTTTTCTTCTCTCATTTTCCTTCACTCGGGGGTCAATAGTTTCAAAGGAGAGTGAGCCCCTATTACTGGTTAGGTGTTATATTCTTGTCCTTATTCTTGCACTCTGTCTTTCCCTTTTGACTTTAACAATTTCCTAAAGTTTCTATGGTCATCCTATGTCCTCTGGATTCACTTGAAACCTTCTCCAATTCTTTAACCTATCTACTCCTCTTGTCCTAACTCTAAGTCCCCATCCTAAATGGTAAAGATGCTATATTGAAGAGTTTATTCACTACAAACATATCTTGGGCTGCTCTTTGATTTTAATTTAATTCACATGGTTTAAAGGTGATTAGATTAATGATTACCACAAATGGTCAATTTGTAAGTTGTAAGTTGTGTTTGATGTTATTGTGTTGCTGATTCTATCAATCAAGCTAAAGGGTTGGGATTGATTTAACGAGTTGTCTTCTCTGATATTATGAAAATGATAAATGAATGTGAAGATAGAATTTCAGATATAGAAGAAAGAATTGCAGTCAGTGACCATGAAAAGAGAAATCTCTTAAAATCAGTAAGGGACCATGAGAAATTGATTGAACAACTCCTAAGTGATGCAAAGAAGAATAACATAAGACAGATAGGAATCCATGAAGTAGCAGGAGAAAATACAAATGACTTAAAAAAGCTGTTCACAGAATTAATGACAGAAAACTTCTAAAAAAGAGCAAAATGTTTTGACATACAGATAAGTGAGGCATATAAGACTCTAACTAGCCATGATAAAAAATATCTGCACCTAGACATATAATAATCAAGATCGCAGAAACCCAACAGAAGAACAAAATATACAAGCAGTAAGAGAAAAGAAACAAATCACATGCAAAGGAAAGCCCATCAGAATCACAGCAGACTTTTCAACACAACCCTCAGGTCAAGGAAAGCCTAGAGTGAGGTATTTCAAGTCCTAAAAGAAAACAACCTCCAACCTAGACTGATGTATCCTGCAAAGCTCTATTGCAAAATGGATGCGGAAATAAGATACTTCCATGACAAAGAACACCTGAGGAACTTCATGAATACCAAACCAGCACTACAAGGAACTCTAACCAATATCTTAGAAAAAGACAATGAAGGTCACAACACAAGGAGGCCCAACAGAGCAAATCAAATAGGTAAGGCCAGAAACTAAAAGGAGACAGGGAAAAATTAAAAAGAGTCAACAAAAGGCCAATAACATGACAATAATAAGTCAGTACATATCAGTTATAACCATCAATGTCAGTGGCCTCAATTCACCAATAAAGAGAAATAGAATGGCAGAAGGGATTAAGAAGCAAAATCCAACAATATGTTGTATAGAAGAAACACACCTAGTGCAAAAAGAAGCCATAGACTGAAAGTGAAAGGATGGAAAACAGTTCTCCATGCTACAGGAGCCCAGAAAAAAGCAAGGGTAGCTATCTTATTCACAGACAAAGTAAATTTCAAACCAAAACTGAATAAGAAAGACAAGGAAGGCCACTATATACTTATAGAGGGAACAATTCAAGAGGAAGAGATAACAATCATAAATATATATACACCAAATAGTAATGCCCCCAACTATATAAAACAAATATTAAGCAACATGAAAAACCAAATAAGCACAAACACAATTATAGTGGGGGACCTAAACACCCCATTATCACAAACAGGCAGATCATCTAGGCAAAAAATCAACAACAAAACACTAGAACTAAACCAAGCTTTTGAACATATGGACTTAATAGGCACCTATAGAGTGTTCCACCCCACAAAATCAGAATATACATGCTTTTCAACTGCACCTGGGTCATTCTCCAAGATAGACCACATGCTAGCTCATAGAAAAGGTTTAAGTAAATGCAAAGGAACTGAAGTTATCCCATGTATATTATCAGACCATAGTGCAATTAAACTGGAGATCAATAGCATAAGAAACCATAAGAACTTCACAAACACATGGAAATTGAACAACACTCTCCTGAATAATCAATGGGTCACAGAGGAAATTAAAGAAGAAATTAGACAGTTTTTACAAATAAATGATAATGCCGATACAACATACAGGAATCTTTGGAACACAATGAAAGCAGTTCTACATGGAAAAGTCATAGCAGTGAATGCCCACACTAGGAAAACAGAGCAAGCACAAATAAACAACCTAATGATGATCTTAGACTCCTAGAAGAAGAAGAGCAAGAAAACCCCAAATCTCGTACAAGATAGGAAATCAAAGATTAGAGCAGAAATCAGTGCAATGGAAATTAAGAAAATGATACAAAAATCAATGAATTGAAGAGCTATTTTTTTAAAGAATAAATAAAATCGATAAACCCTTAGCTAACCTTGTCAAAAAAAGGAAAGAAAAGGCTCAGATCCATGCATTTAGGAATGAAAAAGGTGAAGTCACAACAGATCAAACAGAAATCCAGAGGACTGTCAATATCTACTTTGAGAACCTGTACTCTAATAAAATGGAAAACAGAAGAAATGGAAAGATTTCTAGATACTTATGAATTACCAAAGTTGAACAAAGAAGATAACAGAATTTGAAACACCCCAATTACAATTAGTGAAACTGAAAATGTAATTAAAAGTTTACCAGTGAAGAAAAGCCCAGGTCCTGATGGGATTCACTGCTGAAGTTTACAAGACATTTAGAGAAGAACTACTGCCACCACTCTTTAAACTTTTCAATGAAATTGAAAGGGAAGCAATGCTTCCAAATTCATTCCTGGAAGCAAGTATTACTTTGATTCCCAAACCAGGGAAAGACCTAACTAAAAAAGAGAACTATAGGCTAATCTCCTTAATGAATATAGATGCAAAAATCCTTAATAAGATACTAGCAAACAGAATATAGAGGGTCATCAAGAAGATCATACATCCTAAATTGGATTTATTCCAGGGATGCAAGGATGGTTCAACATACATAAATCAATAAATTTAATACACTATATTAACAGAGTCAAGGACAAAAACCATATGATCCTCTCAATAGATGCAGAAAAAGCCTTTGACAAAAATTCAACACCCGTTCATGATAAAAACCCTGCAAAAAATTGGAATAGATGGTCTATGTCTCAACTTAATAAAGGCTATCTATGAAAAACCAACAGCCCATATTATATTAAATGGCCAAAATCTGAAAACCTTCATGTTAAAATCAGGAACAAGCCAAGGATGGCCACTATCATCACTCCTCTTCAATATAATTCTGGAAGCATTAGCCACAGGAATTAGGCAAGAAAAAGAAATTAAAACAATAAAGATAGGAAAGGAAGAAGTTAAATTGTCATTATTTGCTGACAATATGATACTGTACATTGAAAACTAAAAAAAACTACACCAAAAGACTTCTAGTCTTAATTGACAGATTCAGTAGAGTAGCTGGATACAAGGTCACTACCCAAAAATCAATAGCCTTATTGTACACAAATAACAGACTCACTGAGAGAGAAATTAGGGAAACAATTCCTTTCACAATAGCACCCAAAAAAATGAATTATCTGAGAATCAATCTAATGAAAGAAGCAAAAGACCTCTACACTGAGAACTACAGCACTCAGAAAAAAAAGAGATTGACGAGGATAAAAGAAAATGGAAAGATATCCCCTGCTCCTGGGTAGGAAGAATCAACATAGTGAAAATGGCCATACTACCAAAACTGCTATACAGATTCAATGCAATCCTGATTGAAATTCCAACAGTATATTTCACAGAACTAGGAAAAATAATCCAAAAATTCACTGGGAACCAGAAGAGACTTAGAATAGCAAAAGCCATCCTAGGCAGCAAAAACGTGGCAGCAGGTATAACAATTCCCAATTTGAAACTATACTACAAAGCCACTGTGATAAAAACAGCATGGTACTTGCAAAGAAACAGACCTGAGGATCAGTGGAATAGATTGGAAGACACAAAAACAACTCCAGATGTACTCAGTTACCTCATCTTTGACAAAGGAGCCAGCCATCCTCACTGGATGAAAGATAGCCTCTTTAATAAATGGTGTTGGAAAAACTGGATTTCAACCTGCCAAGGATTAAAACTAGAACCTTATCATTCACCATGCGCTAAACTAAAATCGAAGTGGATTAAAGATCTAAATATTAAAAAAAGAGTCACTAAATTTGCTGGAAGATAAGTTATGCAGAACTCTTGAAGACACTGGCATTGGAAAAGACTTTATGAACAAATCCTCAGTAGCATGGGAACTAGCGGAAAGAATCAACAACTGGGATCTCATCTTATTAAAAACTTCTGCACTGCAAAAGAAACCACCAACAGAACTAAGAGACAGCCTACAATGTGGGAAAAATTTTTTACCAGCTGTTCCTCAGACAAAGGACTCTTATCTAGAATATATAAAGAACTCAAAACAACCAGCCCCCTCTAAATATAAAGATCCAATTAAAAAATGGGCATCTGAAATGAGTAGACATTTCTCAGACAAAGAAGTAAAAGCAGCAAGTAAATATATGAAAAAATGTTCCACATCACTGGTCATTCGAGAGATGCAGATGAAAACAACACTGAGATTCCACCTCACCCCACAAAGAATGGTTGCTATCAAGAAATCAATCAATAACAAATGTTGGCGGGGTTGTGGGGAGAAAGGAACCCTTCTCCATATTTGGTGGGAGTGCAGACTGGTGCAACCACTACAGAAATCACTATGGAGAAACCCCAACGAATTAGGATTAGAAGTCCCATTTAACCCAGCCACCCCCCTGCCAGACATCTTCCCAAAAGAATTAAAAGAATCATACCACAGTGATATATGCACACCTATGTTTATAGCAGCACAGTTTGTAATAGCTAAAAGTTGGAAACAGCCCATCTGCCAATCAGTTGGAGACTGGATAAAGAAGATATGGTTTTTCTATAAAATGGAATACTACTCAGCCATAAAGAACGAGAAATTAGAGTCATTCATAGGAAAATGGATGCACATTGAGGATATACTCTTAAGTGAAATAAATAAGCCACACATGTGTAAATACCAAATAGCTAAGTGAAATAAATCAGCCACACATGAGGCCGGCCCCGATCCAAGCGGGAAGGAAAACCACGCCTGCTCCCGACCCAGCAGCCATCGCTCAAGTGCCGGGAAGGTAGCTGCGCGAGCGCCCCTGAACCCCCATAAGCCCCCCCGCCCACTCTCAGACCTCCTGACTGTGCAAGTTTTTGGACCCACTCTGCAAAGACAGAGGTGGTCATCAAGGGTATTTTTCTGAGTTCCCAACTTTGAACATCTTTAAAGAAAGGGCGGGGGAAACCTGTAATAGAACATTGCGGAGTTCAACCATTCAGAAGGATGGGGAACTCATTCTGGGCCTTGCAGCCCAAGGTCATTCAGCATCATGGGGTTCAGCAATCAGCTAATTGAGGTCAGGGGTCTTCCATCCTTGTTCTGTCTGAGCCATTAAATGGTTAATATACTATACTGAAAAGTGTGTTCGCTGCAGAGATGTTCTGGACTACTTCTTGATTTCAATTTAATTCAAATGATTTAAGGGTGATAGACTAGTGACAATGGGGTTCAAATCAGCTAATTGAGGTCAGGGGTCTTCCATCCTTGTTCTGTCTGAGCCATTAAATGGTTAATATACTATACTGAAAAGTGTGTTCGCTGCAGAGATGTTCTGGACTACTTCTTGATTTCAATTTAATTCTCATGATTTAAGGGTGATAGACTAGTGACTACCACAGGTGGTCAGTGTCCAAGTTGTGCTTGATCTAATGTGTTGCTCATTGTATCAGTTGGGGTAAAGCATTGCCGTTGATTTGATGAGCTGTTTTCTCTGATGTTATGAAGATGAGAATGTCCATGGGTCGTTAGAGACACAGAAGCTAGGGTGCAACTATATCAGGAAGATTTGGGTGATAATCCAGAGATTAAACCAAGGACAGTCCAACAACAAAAATTAAAATGAGAAAACACTTAAGCAAGA
>NW_022900933.1:38999101-39007990 GCF_012274545.1 Fukomys damarensis | reverse complement strand
TGCCTTTTCTCTTTTACTTTCCTTTTTAGTTTTATTTTAGGATTCCCTATTTTTAATGTTCATACAGAGAATTCTTTAACTGAAATACTGAATAGTTTCTTTGGTGTGAAAAACTATAAGAGTACACAGGATCCTAATGAGACAATTAATAATGTGAAATAGGAAGTAAAGGGCTAAAGGTGTAAGGAAAGTGGGAAGGGTGGGGGAAAGGTAATAAGGGAGAGGAAAAAAATATGAGAAACTGAAAAAATGGAAATAAAGTGTTTGTAAATGGGGAGGGGAGGAGGGGGTGAAGGGAGGGCAGGGACAAGGGGAAAAATGAGAATCAAGACCTATTATGTAAAGGTACAGAATCCCAATGATGAATGTAACTGTATTGTATACCTAGATTGTACCAATAACCTCAATAAAAAAGAAAAAAAAATAAGCCACACATGTGTAAATACCTAATAGCTAAGTGAAATAAATAAGTCACACATGTGTAAATACCGAATAGCTTCTTTGGTGTGAAAAACTACAATTGTTCATAAGTTTGTAATGGTATAATTGACAATGTGAAATAGGAAGACAAGGGCTAAAGGTGTAGGGGAAGTGGGAAGGATAGGGGAAAGGAAATAAGGGAAAAGAAAAAAAATATGTGTAGCCACACATGTGTAAATACCTAATAGCTAAGTGAAATAAATAAGTCACACATGTGTAAATACCGAATAGCTTCTTTGGTGTGAAAAACTACAATTGTTCATAAGTTTGTAATGGTATAATTGACAATGTGAAATAGGAAGACAAGGGCTAAAGGTGTAGGGGAAGTGGGAAGGATAGGGGAAAGGAAATAAGGGAAAAGAAAAAAAATATGTGTAAATGAAAAAAATTGAAATAAAGTATTTGTAAATAGGGAAGGGAGGAGTGGTTGAAGGGAGGGCAGGGGTAAGGGGAAAAATGAGAACCAAGACCTGTCATGTAAAGGTACAAGATTCCATTGATGAATGTAACTGTACTGTATACCTAAAATGTACCAATAAACTCCATGAGAAAAAAAAAAGAAAACACAACATAACAAAACTTATAAGGTACAACAAAAAGTAGTTTATAATTGTAGGTGCTTGTATTAAAAAAGTAAAAAGTTCTGAAATAACCTAACTGTATAAGTTGAGAAATGAGAAAAAGAAGAAACTAAGTTCAAAGCTAATAGAGGGAGAGAAATAACAAAGGTCAGAGTAGAAATGAATGAAATGGAGAAGAGAAAAGCAGCAGAAAAATTAAAGGTAAAAAGAGTTGGCTCTTTAGTACATAAGATCAACAAACCCTTAGATTAGAAAAAGAGAGACAAATCACATGAACTCAGAAATGAGAGAGGAAACAGTATCATTGTTGTCATGGAAATGACAGGAAGCACCATAGATTCATATGATAATTATATGCTAATGTATTTGACATTCTACAAATGAATACATTTCTAGAAATACACAATCTACTAAAGATCGAATCAAAGGGAAATAAAAAGTTTGAATAGACCAATAACAAATAAGGAGTTGGAAACACAAATCCCCCAAATAAGAAAAGTCCAGGAATAAATGGCTTTGCAAGAGAAGTCTACCAACCATTTAAAGAAATATTCATTCCTCCTAAACTCTCCCTAAGATAAAAGAGGAAACATTTCTAAACTCATTTCATGGGTCAGCACCACCCTGATGCCAAAGCCAGAGCAGAGCACAACAGGAAAAGAAAACTGTAGGCCAATACCTCTGAGGAACATATATACTAGAATGAAATAGTAGCAACCTAATTCACCAGCACATTGAAAGGATTATATACCACGGCCAAGTAGGGTTTACCCTAGAATCATGTATGGTTACATATATAGATCAAGCAACATGACAAAGCACAGAAACAGAATAGAGAATTACAATCATTTGATTTATCTCAACAAGTGAAGGAAAAAAGTATTTGACAAAATTTAACACCCTTTCATGTTAAAATCTGTCAACAAGTCAGGTGTAGGAGGAACTTATAAACACCATACAGGCCATATATGAAAACCCTACTGATAACAATATAACAGGTAATGAAAAACTGAGCACTTTTCCTCTAAGATGTGGAAAAAGGCAAGGATGCCCAAATCAGATTGCTTCTATTCACTGTCATAGTAGAAATACTAGCCAGAGAAATCAGACAAGAGGAGAGAATAAAAGTAATTCAAATCAGATAGGAAAGAGTAAAACATGGTCTGTTTGCATATGACAGGCTCTTCTTTGTAGAAAATCCTTAAAACTCCACTAAACGGCTAGCAGCACCAATAAAAATGCAGGATACATGATCAACATATACAATAAATTGTATTTGTGAAGCAATGAATTATGAAAAACAATTAAGAAAAGAATCCCATTTACAGTAGCATCCAAAAGAATAAAATAGGAATAAACTTACACAAGGAAGTGGAAGACTTATAAAAAATATATATCCATATAATTGATAAAATAGGGATGAAAGAAATGAAAACAAATGGAAACAAGTCAATTCCTTGTATTCATGGATTGGAGGAATTCATGTTAAAAAGTCCAAATAACCCAAAGTAATACATACATTCAGTACACTCTGTGTTAAACATCTTAATGGTATCTTTTATAGAAATAGAAAAAAAAAAGGTCCTAAAACTTGTATGGAACCACAAAATACCCAAATATCCAAAGCAATTTTGAGCAAGAACAATCTGAAAGCATCAGATCTCCTGATTTTAAAATACTTACAATAATGATAAGAGAGTGATGCTGACATAAACACAGATATTTAGGTCGATGGAACAGACTAGATGGCCTCCCGATAAACACACGTATGAAGGGTCAACTGACCTCCAGTAAGGGTGTCAAGAACACACAGTAGGGAGAGGACAACTCTGTAAGTGGTGCTGGGAAAGCTACGAGGCCATGTGCAGAAGAATGAAACTGGATTCTCATGCTGTGTGCAAACCAAAACTCAAAGTGCATTGAGAGGTTAAAACGTAAGACCTAAAACCCAGAACTCCTAGAAAGAGACACACTCAAACACATTCTTCACACTAGTCCTGGAAACGACTTCTTGTATATGATGCCAAAAGCACAGTCTACAAAAGCAAAAATGGACAAGTGGGATTATATCCAGCCAAAAAGTTCTGCGCAGCAAAGGAAACAAACAACAAAGGGAGAAGGCAACTCACAGAATGGGAGAAGGCATTTGCAAACCAGGTGTCTAGTAAAGGGTTAGTTTCCAAACTATAGAGGGAACTCTAGCGCTCAATAGCAAAATCCCAAATAACCCAATTCAGATGAGCAAAGGAACAAACAAACAAACAAACAAACCAGGTGACCAAAGGCAATGTCTAACCAGCTAAAGGCGATGTGAAAAGATGTCCAACATCACTCATTACTGGGATGTAAATAGAACTACAGTGAGGTATTGTCTCACAAACCATTGGGATAGCTATAATATACACACGAGGATCGAGGCTAAGAATACAGAGGGGAGGGAATTCTTGTACATTATTGACGGGGGTGTGTGTGTGAATTAGTACAACCACTGTGGAAAGCAGCATGAAGTTCCTCGAACAGTGAAAGACAGAACTACACTGTGGTCAAGCAATTCCACTTCTGAACAGATACACACAGGACCTGGAATCAGGGCCTCAGGAGGACTTGTGCGCCCAGCTTCTCCACAGCCCTGCTCACAGTAGCTGTAATGTGGAGACGACCTAATTGACCATGAGGAGAGAGAGAGAGAAGCAGGGTGTTCCAGGGGCGGATGGGTGGGGTGAGGGAAGAGTGGCAGTACTCACAATGGAATGCCGCTTGGGCCCAAAGAGGAGAGGGAAATCCTGTCCTTGTGACTGTGCAGATGAACCTAGAGGGCACTACTCAGTGAAATAAGAGGGAGCAAGAATGCGCCCCTCCTCTGTCCTTCGTTCCACTCAGACAGCGGACTGGACGGTGCCAGCCACACGGAGGGGAGACCCTGCACTCAGCCCTCTGGCTCACGCTAGTGCCCAGCACACTCTCTCAACACCCCTGGGCAGTCATCCTATGGGGCGCCAGGCCCTGGGCTCCCCTCTCGCAGAGGAGGGGTCGCCTCTGTGCTTTTGAAGCACGGAGAAGAGTCAGGGAAGTAACAGAATAAGCAGGACCTCCTGGCCACCTGGGTACCCCACAAGCCAGTCAGGGCGACGTCCAAAGTCCAGCACCACGCCATTGATACGAGGAGCCTGAAAAAGGCCAACTCCTCACTCAGAGAGAGGACTGGGGTAGTGGGGAAGAGGAAGGTAGTGGTCAGAGGATGTCGGTTCATGCAGCGGGATGAGCCTGCAGACCTGTTGTACGCGCAGTGTCCTAGCGGATGGTATTGTGTCTCACACTTACAAGACTTAAGATGGTAGAGCTAACAGGAAGTGTTTCTGTCACACATACACACACGAACAACGCAACAACAATAACAATAAAGACAGCAGGAGCAAATGTGGTGGCGATGGCTGTGTTAGGGCATGGATTGGGGTTGAAATATCACGTGTGTCTGCCTGTCTCCAAACCTATCAGGCCAAATACACTAAATAAATACATATATCTGTCTTCTGGTGTCAATCATATGTCAATAAAGTGCTTTTTAAAAAAGAAGAAAATGCCATTTTTATTTTTAATTCATTAATTAATTTTGTTTTTTTTGAGACAGGGTTTAGCTAGATAGCTCAGGCTGGCCTCGAACTTACTATGTAGCTTAGGTTGGCCTGGAACTGGCAGCAATCCTCCTGCTTCAGCCTCCTAAGCTCTGGGATTACAGGCACATGCCACCATGCCCAGCTAACTCCATTTAAAACTGTGCAGTTGGTTTGTGAAGGCATCTCTTCAGAGAAGATACACAGCTGGTGAATAAGCCCATGGAAAGATGCTCGCATCACACTGGAGAAATGCAAATCAAAGCAACCACGGGTTACCACTTCTCATCCACAACGATGACTGCAATAAAACAGCTAGTTTTGGCGAGGATTGCCAGTGGGCTGTGAAGTGGCACAGCTTCTCTGGAAAACAGTCTGGCCACTCCTCTGGGATTCAAACATGGAGCTACAGCATGACCAGTCTTCACTCACAGATTCGTGCTTCAGAGAGCCAATCACACATTCACGGAAAAACTTGTTCTCTGGTGTTCATGGCAGAGCCATCCGTAATAGCCCAAACATGGAAACTGCTCAAACGTCCTCCCGTGGGTGACTGAATAAACTAAATGCAGTACATCTGTGCATGGTGATAGCTGGGACGTGCAGCTCAATTTGTTCCAAATTCTTGTTCAAACACCAAGAAGTTCGAGAGCTAAACATGTTTTTTCCTAAAGAAGTAACAGAGAACCAAATAATTGCTTCTGAGGCCCAAAGTTTACACTTACAAATTCATTTTCCAGGGTTTTAGCACAAAGTTAGCAGCCCGAGGTGGTGGAAATACCCTCTGCAACACCTAACAATAAATACAGTACATTAAATATCAAAGCATAATACTCTTGGCTCATACAGGTTTTTTCAAATTGGATTTTGGGTTGACTAGCGATTAAAGTTACAAACACTCAGCAGATTTTTTTTTCAAACTTTGCTTTTTAAGTAGTGGAAAGTTCGAGCCTGGACTCTGGACAACTGAGGTATCAGGGCAGTAGAATATTATTCAGTCATGAACAGGATCAGTGTTCTGACCACATGATTGGACCTAGAGAACATTACTGCAAATGAAAGTGAGACAGATAGCGGAAGGGAAAGGAATAAATATGAGAAAAGAAAAAAAGAGGAAACAAAGTCTGTAAATGGGGAAGGTTGGAAGGGTGGGTAGGGGAATGAATGGGGGGAAAATACGAACCAAGATACATCACGTAAAGGTACAAGTTCCCAATGATGAATGTCATCGTATTGCATACCTGAACTATACCAATAAACATAATGAATTAAAAGAAAAAGGACATGAGGGCACACCCACCAGGAGCCCATTCCTGGGAAACACCCCAGTCACAATGTCATGGAGATGGGATGTCAGAGGGCTGAGAGGGAGGGAGGGAGGAATGGCTGCTGGCTGTGGATTCCTTCCCAAGACAATGCAAATGTTCAGGCATTAGTGGGGACAGATGCACAACACAGTGGGTACCAAAAGCTGCAGGACTGCACCTTTCTAGAGGGTGAGCCTTCTGGTATGAGAATTGAATTCAGTGAAAAGCAGAGGTGGGAGACAGGTCCTTAGACACAGGGTGGCCCTGGCCTGGGCAAGAGTGGCTGGAGAGTTTGCTTAGTGCACAGCCTGCACCTCTGGGATCACGAGCATCACCTGCCGGCCCGGGCATCGTCCCTTGGTCCAGATGGGGGCGCTCAGGCGTCTGCCCGGAGTCTGGCGACAAAGGATGAAGTCCACATGCGTTAGAATCTGATCTGTCCCCTAAGCCAGGCACAGCCCTGGACTGCATCCTTCAGGCCTGTCCCAGGGGGACGTTGGAGAACTGGACATGTTTGGAGCTTTGAGCCCTTTGTGTTGGGTCATAGAGGGAGTGACTAAAGTGACTGTGACCTCTAAGGGCGTGCGTCTCCTAAGGACTGAGGAGTGAGGGCCACCTGCTCTGCCTGCCCCATCCAAGTGCCAGGGAAGCACTCCACACCCAACATTTCATCTCTTCAGTGGCCTGTGCGTGGGGAGCAGTGAGCTGGTGACCAAATTGCCAGGCCCAGGATTGCTGGCGTGGCCCCGTGCAGCTCCCCAGAGCCGGGTCGCAGTCTCTTGTGCCCTGGGACGTGCCATGCTTGCTCCTTTCTGGACAGAGGGGTTCTGCTCAGCCTTGCAGTTACCCCAAGTGCCAATGGTGGAGGGAGAGGGGTTGCTTCTGGTCCCCCCAAGAACCATGCCAGGTGCAATATCTTCAAGCACAGGACAGTGGCTGGGGGAAGGGCGGTGGCCTGTCAGGCTCTGAGGGGAGGAGGGAGGCTGTGGCTCCCTCACTGCCTGGCTCTGTGACCCACACCAGCCCCACCGAGCAGCTGGGGCTCAGGCTCCTCACACCATTGAGGACTGGGCGGGACCAAGGACCAGGGCCAAGGACTTCTCCGACCCGGACAACTTCCAGGCCCCTTCTCCCAGCCAGCCAAGGCTGTGATCCTCGGGATCTGGCCAGCCTGGGGCTCAGCTGGCTCTGCGGACACTGTTTCTGCAGTGAGTCTGTGGGTGCTTCCTGGGCACCCACAAAGAGCCAGGCCTGGCAGGGCTCTGGACGGGAGGCAGCAGCACAAGGAGGAGCAGAAGCACCTGGGGCTTTGGAGGTGGGAGTGAGCTCAGGGACCCTCACCCTTGGGGCAGGAAGAAACAAACAGTTCTGCAGCCACGTCTCAGGCCTGCGGGGCCTTAGCAGCAAACTCGGGTACACAGTCCAGGGTCTGTGCCTGTGGGAACTGAGGTGCCTGGACCTGGGAACTCGGCTTGGTCCTGCCCGTGGCAGGCTGAGATGCAGCAGGGACCACTTCCTGCAGCACTTGTGACATCAGATTGGAGATGCAGCTGCCCTGGGGGACACAGATGCCTCCATAAGGCGCAGATCTGATTTTCGTGAACTGATGAAAGGAGTTGAGAAAACCCAGACCCATGTGGGGGACCTGAGGTGTGCCAGGCCGGGCATGGCAGATGGCAGCTGGGGGCAGAGCTCCTCAGTTCCCGGCAGGCCGAGACACGGCAGGGCCAGCTGGGCTGTCTCAGGCCTGGGATGGGGCTATGCCTGGGTGTGGACCAGTGTTCCCAGAAGCCCTCATGAGCCGGATTTCCCTGTCTTCTGTCCCTTCCCCTGCCTCCAGGACTGCCCCAGCCCCTGGGGCCTGGAGAGCACTCACCAGCCCCAATGTGGGCTTCTGCCCACTGTGCCTCCTTTATCCTTCCCAGGAGTGTGGGTAGGGTTGCTGAGCCCACAGGGGGCTCTTCTCAAATCCTCCAGGCCTCCAGCCCTCCAGAAACAACTCCAGGCAGGGCTGCAGAGGAATGGCCCAAGTGTTCCCACCCCCTTGCCTGGAAGTGGTGAGTCTGTGACCCCCAGGCGACTCTGTCCCTCTCAGCTACCTTGAGGACTGAGGCCCTGGTTGCAGAGGTGGTGGTCATCATGCCACCCAGGCAGGAGCCAGTACACAGCCACACAGGCCCAGCTCCCAGCTTCTTCACCTGTGTCTGGAGCTGGGGGTCACTGGACATGGAGGCACCCAGTCACCCTGCTTCCTCACTAGAATCCTGGAGAGGTTTCCTCTCTCCAGGAAGCAGGGCCGGGCCATGTCCCTGTCCTGCTGTCCAGGACCCAGAGGATGTGGGGCCCCATAGAGCTGCAGAGAAAGGGCTGTCCTCAGAGGTGACAGCATGGGTAGGGTACTGCCAGCTCACAGCAGCTATACTGGCTATGCCCTGCAGGGTTCAAGCCTCAGCTGGGGTGCACTGGGGACCCAGGAGGAAGTCTGTGTGAGAGGTGGAGAAGTCACTGTGCAAGGGGTGTCCAGTGCCAGAGGAGGGGCCAGAAGGAAGCTGCCTTGGAGGGAGCTGTGGCGGGGGGCAAGAGCTGAGGCTGATTTGGAGGGCTGTGTTTGCAGCCTGGCCCGGGGGCACTGGGGAGCCATAGCTGGTCCTAAAAGACTCTCTCTGAATGCCCCCATAGACTAGGAGCTGTGGGGGTGGTCCTGGAGATAGGCCTGATCCCTGCCACCTCAAGAGGTGGGGTACACAGGGGCACCCCAGACCCTTACATGGGCAGGTGGTGTGGTGGGCAGGGGCTGCTCTTCCCAGAGGGGTCACTACAGCAGAGCTTGAGGAACTGCGCCGCAGCCCAGCCTAGGTGGCACGGTGCCTCTTGGAAGCCTGGCCTGGGCCTCTCCTCCTGCTGGCTCGG
>NW_022900933.1:38974262-38998957 GCF_012274545.1 Fukomys damarensis | reverse complement strand
GAGGGGCTGCTGCCCAGAGGGGTCACTACAGCAGAGCTTGAGGAGCTGCGCCGCAGCCCAGCCTAGGTGGCACGGTGCCTCTTGGAAGCCTGGCCCGGGCCTCTCCTCCTGCTGGCTCGGTCTCAGCCCCCACCCTCTGCTCTGAGCCTCTCTCCTAAAGAGCTCTGCCTGCCTGTCTCCAGGGGACCTGCTTCCCTCCGGCCTGGGCTCCTCGATTTCATTACCGCTAATGAGCCCACCTGAGGCCGGGCGAGGCAATTACAGGCCTCAGCATCACGGTCTGGGCCATGCAGGCACGAAGCCTCAGTGCTTACTGCCTTGCTGCCTTGTAACGAGAGGAGAGATCCGGGAATTAATGAGGATGGGAGAATTAATCACAGGCTGCTGGGCTGCGCTACACCCCAGGAGACCTTCTGCAGGTTTGGCCTTAGACCTGCTGCAGACCCAGGGGCGGGAAGGAGCCATCTGGGTCCCAAGATTGTGCCCTAAACCTGAGCATTCCTTGGCCTGCCTCGCGTGGAAGCTCCAAGGACCTGCTGTGTGACCTGGGGGTGGGAGCTTAACCTCTCTGAGCTCCAGGCTCCTCCATCTCTTAAAGGAACACAATAGCCTGATGCTCTGTCCTGATTCTGAGATGCCACAGGTCTAAACTCATGGGGGACAGGGCTGTTCCCCACCAGAAGCTCAAGTCCCCCTTCCCAGAGGGATAGAAAATGCCCTCAGGATGACACTCAGGCCATGCTCCTGGGTGCTTGGGCTTTAGCACCAGTCACTTCTGGGAAAGCAGAAGGCTGGAGGTGGCTGTAGTCTCCAGGCCCCCCTGTGGGCAGGGCCCCTGCATCAGGCCCCACCGCCTCTCCACGTGGCCAGGGGATGAACTAAGTGTGGACTGGACAGGTTCACATGGGAGCACTTTTGGGGTGCCGCCTGGAGGGGAGGTGGAGACTGGCACTGTTGAGCCTGAGAGTGTGGACTGCAGGGGTCAGGCGGAGGCCGAGTGTCCAGGTCTGGCCCATGCATGCCCTGGCCAGCCGCTCAGCTCTGGGTCCGTGCGGGAGAAGCAGAGTCCGCTTGGCGCCGGGAGGAAACACAAACATCATTGCTTGTCCCGGCACAGCTGCTGGGCCAGTTTTTATTGAGCACAAAGATTACAAATGTGTTTTCAATCCCCTTCTAAGGAAAATAAGTTTACGAAGAAGACATTTAGCCTTGCAGCCGCACACGAATCTCTGATCACTGCTGGGTGTTACAGGTGTGGACAAGGGCCCGGGGCTCACCTGAGAGAGACACAGTGCTGGGGACTCCTGGTGGAGAGCGAGGGGTGAGATGGGGGCAGAGGAAAGCTCTGCAGGCCAAGACCTGGAGGAGACCCGATGGGATGCCTGCTGCCACAGCCCGCAGCAGCTGGGGACAAACATGGGCTCCCAGCTGAGTGAGAGTCTGCCTGGCTCCCAGCTGGCCTAGCCAAGTCCCCTCCCCTGAAGATCAGATTTGCTCCCCTCACCCTCCTCCAGGGGAGCCCTGGAGTCCCCAGTTATGCTGATCCCAAGGCCAGCAATGCTTCGGGTACTTCCTGCCCCCAGTGCAACCCCAGTCCCGGAGGGGATGCAGGGCAGGGGTGTTTCCCACCCCCGTGTGGCCTCTGTGTAAGTGGAGTGGCTGGGAAGGAACAGGCTGCCCGGAGCCTGCCAGGCCAACCCGCTGTCCCTGCCTGGAGATGTGGTTTGGGTTGGGCACTGGCTGGCTCCGGGGTGGGCAGGGTGGGCGGCCAGGCAGGGCTGGATGGGGCTGTGCTCCTGGTAACTGTGAGCCTCTTGGCTGTGCCTCCTGGTTGCTTTAATAATGAAATGTTTTATGACATCAAATGTTTCTCCTTATTGGCCCAGAAAGGTCAGGGAGCTTAGCCTTTTATGTTTCCTGGACCACTGGCTCTAACCTTTAGTTAGTGAGAAAGAAACCTTTCTGTTGCTGCAGCTGGTAACTCTCTGGTCACCTCAGTTTACCCATCGGTGTCATGAGTTGAGCTGAACTCAGTGAGAGTCCAGGGGTGGGGTATGGGCAGGGCACTTTGGGCCTACATTTGGGCCTGGGTCTAACTCTGTCACTTTGGGGGCTGCCTGGTACAGGGGTGTGGGTCTGTTGCCCACCACTCCACCTCCTTCCTGTTCACCTGGCCAGGAAGACCAGGTCCTGCCGAGGGCCCCTGAGGGAAGAGAAAGAGGCTGCGCTTGCCACGCTTGCTTGGGTTTGTCTTTCAAATGCCTGCCTCCAGGAGGGCGCACCCCCAAGGGCTGGAAAGGAGAGCGGAAAGTCTGTCCCAGGCACAGCAGTGGCTGTGATTCCCACACCTAGAGCCCCAGACGGCACAGGCTGCCTTGGCGGGAGCCAGCCCTGCCTCCAAGTGGCTCCTCCATCTGCTCCTGCCACCTTTGCTGGGAGTGGGGCCCCTGGGAAATGGGGAGTCTGGCTCTCTGGCCAAAGTCCTGTCGACACTGGGGCGGCCATGGGAAGAGCTCTGGTGGGGAGCAGGGCTCCAGATATCAGCCCACGTTGCCCCCACCTGACTAGGCTGTGCCAGGTAAACAGATGGGTGGGAAGCCGCTGGGCCTGCCCTGCCCCTGATAAATGTGGTGATTCTCAGACACTACCAGTGCGGACTGGAGCAACCAAGGAGCTGGAGAAACACCCTGCACAAAACTCTTTGGAAAAAGCAACAGGAAATCAAAGGCTGCCAGAGGCTTGGCCTGCACCACACATCTCTCTTGGGCTCAGAAGCTGTCTGCTTAGACCCAAGATCAACTTTAGAGCCACTTTCCTCTGAGAGGAAAACACATAGGGTCTTGGGCTCCTGCCAGGTGCTGTGAGAGGCAGAGCCGGCCCAGGCTCTGGACCCTGTGTTCGAGTGGAGAGGCCTAGGGCATATCTGTATGGGATCCTGAGGAGAGAAGCAACTCAAGTGGGCATGAGGCCTCCCTGGGTCTTGGGAGCTCATCCCGAGAAGGGGCTGGGCTTCACAAGGGGGTGGTGCAAAGGCTTGAACAGATGAGGGATGACCAAACTATACAGCGGGCATTTCCATTTAAAAATGCCGTGCATCAAAAGACATCGCATGAGGCCCTCTCCACATCCTCCCATTGTTCTTCCTGCTTTCTGAAGCCATCCTGCAAGTCCTCTTTCATGAGGGTCACTACAAGGTGTGATCAAAAACCAGTGGAGGCTTCTGCCGAGTGCCACCCGACAGAAAGGCAGACTTGTAACAAACATGGCACTGTCCTCATCCACCTTATTCACGGGATCTGGCACTGTGCAACTTCCAGCTTTCTCAAAGTCAAAGTGACCATGAAAGGTCATTGTTTGAATCGGGCAGTAGGGGGTCCAGAGCTCAGGACAGTAAGGCAGCCACAGCAGCATAACTAAAGACACTCACTGTACTTATCAGTGTAACACATTTTAAAATAATTAAATGTTCGCTGTATTTTTCAATCACACCATGAAGGTTCTCGGGCTGGGTTTTTAGCTTTGGACTGGGGACAGATATGAAAATATCCTCTCATGCCCGCCAAGCTCCCGGAGGCAAAAGGAGCCAGAGAAGTTTCTAGAGTGAGGAGGCACCCTGTGTCCCCCATGCTGCACCCAGGCAGCACCCAATCCCGTCATCACCACCTTCTGACAAGGAAGCACTCTGGGGAAGCAGTTTCCCTTCTTCGCTCTTCCAGTCCTGGGGACATCAGAGGATCTGCCTATGCGGATGGACTTGGGGTGGATCCTGGGCTACTGGGGCAGCTCCTTCTCGGGGGTGCCTCTTCTGGTTCTGGCCCTTTCTCCTGCCCTCAGTGCAGCACACTGCAAGGGAGGCGTGGGTCAGAGCTGAGTGTCTATCTGCCTCTCACCCTGGGAGGTTCTTCCTCACTCCCTGGAGAGCCTCCCAGCCTCTGGAAGTGGGAGGAGGGTCTCGCGGGGGGACAAGACTGAGATTCAGATCCCCAAAGCTGGGGCCTGGGCTTGGCCTCTGGCTCCACATCTGCAGCCCCCCGGAGCTCTGGTGCACGGGTGTCAGAGGGGCTCTGCCTCTCTCCAGGGTTCACGAGGATGGCAATGCAGTCCCACCAATGTTCCAGCTCTGGGCACATGGGGAGAGGTGGGCAGGGCCCCAGCTGTTCAGTCTTTGGGCCTGGCCTTCCGGGGTTCCCTGCAGAGCAAAAGAACCTGGTGCCTGTGTGGTACAGGGGGACATGGCACTCAGACTGGCCCCTCTGTGTCCACCCCTACCCCATGGTGTCATGGAGAGGGGTCTTCCTGGGTAGGTTGGGGCCCAAGCTTCCTGAGCTTGCCACAGCCTGGCCCCAGCCTCTTTGTGCTTCATTTTCTCCTCCGGGTTGGTGGCTGCAGGCAGTTGCTGCTGCTGACGATGATGATGATGATGATGATGATGATGATGATGATGATGAATGAGGAAGCTGAGGGGCTCATGCCCTGAAGACCTGGATGTACCCATGTGACCCAGAAGGACACAGTTATTCCCTCCACAGAGTGTCCGGTCCATGGGTCCAGCAACTCTGGTGCAACTGCAGTGAGTCCAGAGAAAGAATCTTGACTTGGGTGCTTCATGCCCTCTGTCCAGGCCTGAGGTGTGGTCAACACCCTCGGACTCTGGACTCCTCCAGTCCAGAGTCCCTGGGCTACAGGCACCATGGAAGCAGTGGGAAGCTCATCTGAGGTGCCCGATGCTCTGCTCCCAGAAGAAGGAATGGGCCGAGCCAGACAAACAGGCCGAAGGCAGAGCTTGTGGCTGCAGACCACACCTACCTGCAGCTGTGCTAGAAGGGAAGACCCAGTGCCTGGCCAGTGGGGACGGCCAGCATGTCTGCTTGACACAGGAACAACGGGCACAGGTCCCCAGGGTACAGGGCTGGGCTGAGATCCATTGCACCCAGAACCTAGGACGTCAGCTGCCAGCCACATCTGACCCCACTCGGGTACAGGTGTTTGAGTTGGGCAAGTGCTCACCTCAGTCCTTCCTGGGCCTGGAACGGAGCCTTCCTGGCTGGTGGGTTACAGCTCCCTGCAGGGCGAGGGAGGGAGGTGTCCCACTTCTCCTTACCCTTCATGAAATCCAAACACAGGGATGTTTGTGGCACAGAAAGCTGAGTGATTTGTAACCCTGGATGACAAACTCATACCAGCTGGATTTTAATGACATCCACACGAAGTTGGGTCCTAGACCCCTGGGCTGGGTTCCTCAGGAGCTGCACACTGGGGTATTTCGCAGAAATTCTTTTCTTCACACAGCTTCTGCGGCACCTGTGTCCCTGCACCTCTCACTGTGGGACACTGCAGGATGCCCTGCTGCCCTTCGGTAGGGTTCCAGCCCCCCGGACAGCTCTCGAACAGGGAGCACTACCAGCCCAGAGCTCACCTCCGGCCCTGGCTAACACATCTCCTCCACGGAACCCTGGGCTTCCCACAGCTGCAGAAATGGTTGTCCCCTTCTCTGGGCCCCTGGGGCTCCCCCCCCCGCTTCTCAAGCCAGTCAATATCTGGGCAGGAGCTGGACCTTGTCCCACCCATTCTGCAGCACCGAGCACAAGGATCTGTCAGGGTGGGCAGGTTTTCAAAACCACAAGGAATAAAGCTGAAGTTTCCCAGTAGGAACCCTGAGCCCCGGGAGGCCCACATGACCCACGCTCTTGTTGGTTCTTACCCCAGGAACCCCTGGTCCTGGTGGTCCTGAGACCCATTATGGCCACCCGCAGTCAAGCCTGCTTCTGTCTCCATGGGATCACCCAGCTGGTAGCCAGTGAACAGGCAAACCCAGCCCTAGGCATCTCTGGGCTTCAGTGCTTCCCTGGATTGACAGAGTCCCTTGGGGCACCGTGGGAACAAGATGGAGATAGGAGGACTTTCAACAAGCACACAGAGAAATGGAAAGTCACTATGCCCAGGACACAGTGTGCACCCGGACAGAGGACTGCCCACGGGCCCTCCACGGCTGCCAGGACTTTCTTGCACTGCTGGGGGTCAGCGCCTCTCCTGGGCCTCCGCTGCCATGTGCCAGTGTGTGGAGTAGGGGGGAATGCAGAGCTGCACCTCTCTGAGGGCAGCTCTGACCTGAGGGCAGGGAAGGTCAGGGCCTGGAGAAAGTCCCTGTTTCCTGCCCGAGCCCCACACGAATGACCTGCTGTGACCCTAGCTGGGGTGGCATCTGTACCGACGCTGCCCACCCGCAGCCTTCCCGGGCCTGAGTCCTGCTTACTCACTTGGGGATGGTTTCACTTTGCAGTTAAGTAAATCGTTAACAAGGTCGTTAAAGTGGAGAGAAAGGCCAAGGAGGTAACCACATGGCTGAGTGTCGCCAGGGATGACCACATCTCTGCCTGGTTTCATGACCCTGATGGACCCTGGTGCTTCCAAAGGCTCTCTGGTGGGTGCTGTACTGGTTCTCTCAGCTTTCCTCATGCTGAGGCCCTGGGTTCGTCTGCTTCCTGCTGCTGATGCCTCCAGGGTTGGAGTTGGTTTGCAGAGTCTAGGCACGGGTGCGGGGGCAGATTTAGGAGAGGAGGTGGATTCTGGGGCTGTGCCTGTACCCAGGGCCCTGAAGAGGAGGAAGGGGAGAATTCACAAACTTCAGCTCCAGGGCTTGGAGGAGATTCTGGGCCCCAGCAGTGACAAGTCCCCAAATCCCACTGTCACTTTTATCCCAGCCTCACGGTGGCTCCAGGAAGTAGCCAGTGTCAGCTCCACTTTGGGGATGGATGCAGAGGCCAAGAAGGTGAAGAGCTGTCTGGGGTGCACTGCACTGGGGGTGTGACTGAGGCTGGTGCAGGCCTCCCAGATTTCATCACTGCAGCCCCGGCTGCCCCTGAGGCCTCCTGCTGCATTTTGCTGCTGCTCGTCTTCCCATTCAGCACTGCTCAGGAAGAAGACCAAAGAGAAAGGTTTCGACGTCTGGGAGCAGGTTTCTACCCTCCTGCTCCTTTCCCCAGCACTCTCCCGGACCTGCAGGGGCGTCCTCCCTTCTGATTCTCCATGTTCCCGAATTCTTCTCCCGGTGCCACTTCAACGGCCTCTCCCCACGCTGGTCTCTCCCATTCTTCCCAGTCCTTGATCTGGACAGCATAAGGCTGTGGAAAAAGTCCACAGTATAAAGGCCAGGAAAGCTGAGTGCTAGAACTTTCCACCAGGCATTGTCTCTTAACAACAAAAATCTTCACATGATCGAGCATGATCTCACAGAAAGCCAGTGTTCCAGGGCAGGACACAGACTTTGGAAACTCGGATGAGTCTCCAACTGGCTGTCACGCTGTCTGCATCCCAATGCCCCTCTCAGTCCTAATCTCCTCACCTAAAGCTGATGGATGTGATCATGACTGAGCAAAATTATGCCACACTGAACTCAGCGCTTGACAAGTAGGGGAGTGACATCAAGGTAAGCACCTGCCCTTCCCTCATGACAGCTAAGACTCCAAGCCTTCATCCATCCATCTGTTCCTCCATCCATCCTTTCATCCATCTATCTCCCAGTCTCTCCATCCAACCATCCATCTCCCAATCCATCCATCCACCATCTCTCTATCCTTCCATCCAATCTTGGATCTAGATGTCCTTGGCTAGAAAGCCCTGGCCTTTTTAGTCTTCGTCCAGTGCTCTTACAACACCCCTATGGCTGTCCCTCTAGCAGTTGTTTGTCCCTCCTGCCTCTTTCTGGCCTCTCCCACCTCATGTGGGGCAGGAGGTGGGAGCTGAGTGTTCATCTTTTCCTATTCTGGCTCCTGAGAGACAACTGAACAAGAAACCCCATCGCCGTCTGGCCCCGGCCCAGGTGCGGAAGCTCTGAGAGGCCTCAGATGTTGCTCTCTTGGCACCGACTGTCACAGAGGAGGACAAATTTCGAGTTAGGAAACATGCAAAACAACTCAGACCGTGTGGGGAGTATTTCTTTTCTAATTCTTCCTCTGTTTTTAGAGGTGTCCAAGTCTAAAGTTCTTTCAATATGTCAAGCTTTTCAAAAAATGATTAAAATGCACCAGATTATTAAATAGAGCTGCTTCAGACTTAATTTAGCAAACTGTAACATTTTTATCATTTTTATAAAACCCTTCTTAATGAAAACCGTCTGCAAGGAGACCAAATATCGAGGCTGAAATCATGTTTTCTCTGTATTTGTTATCCCTGAAGATGTTATTTCCAGATTTTACAGAAATAATAAATTTCGTTTAGAAGTTTGGGCCTCTGCGGCGGTGCCACACATTTCGGAATTTCCAATTTGCAGCGCACGAAGCTAACCCCTCTGTAATTTTTCATACTTGCCAACTCCAGACCACAATTTCATACCTTCCTCTCCCCTTTGTAAATTCAGTACTTGTAGCAACATTCGACCCAATGTGTTTATTTTACATGAGTCTGAAGAATGTTGTCCTAATAAGCATAAACATATTTTCTCAGTGACAAAATGTTTTCATCCTGCTGCTCCTGATTTTGCAGGTCACTGCTTGAGACGCTTTCCCACGAGTGGTCTCCTCCATCCACGGCTCACACGGGGGCATCCGGGCTGGACACACACTATGAGAGGCAGCAGGAGTTGGGTCTGCCCGTCAGGCAGCCAGGCTAACCTGGATGCCCCTCGGATGACACCTTGTTAACTGAGGTGAGACTTCCAGCCCCAGGAATTACGGTCTCCAAAAAACTACCTCGAAAGTGATTTCTCAGATCCAAGGCCCATGGCCTGTCTTGGTGGCTGCCCCATGGCTTTCTTCCATGTGGGAAGCAGGGACAGCTGCATCTTGGAGCTCCGTGGCCCTGGCCAGGACAAGCTCACATCCAGGGGGACGTAAGCCAGGCGGTGCAGCCCTGGTGCTGGGGGTTGGCTCGCCTGGATGCCCTCGCTGGTTTTTGTTGTCCTTCTCCAGAGATCAGGTGGGTGCCTCCCTGGCTCCTCCTGGAGGGCATCCTGTTCACTCAGGTTTCTTGGGAGACTAGAAGACTAGATTTGGCGGGGAAGATGGGGCCTCACTCTAGAATCTACTCTGTCCCATGATGCAGCTTCAATGTGGTTCAGCCTCCTTGGAGCTACTGGGCCTGGGCTGGGTTTGCACCCCACCCCTTGCTTTGTCCTCAGCTCCCAGGCATTGCATCCTCCTTTTGGAGCACCAAGTTTTTATCAAGGGCCGGGCCCCACCCTTGCTTGCCTGGAATTTTGTGGGACCTTCAAAGCTACAACTAGGAAAGTCCTGGACAAACCGGAGTAGACAGAGTTGATGCCATCTCCTTTAAAGAAAAATAACTTTTGTCAGAAATCTGAGGTGAGTGCGTCTCCGCCTAGCTGCGTGTGGATACTAGATAGAGTACTTCCTGTGTAATAACATAAGCATCCCCCCAGCTGCTTCCGGGTGTTGGGAAATGTCCTCTTCACCTCCTCTTAGCGCCAGAGTTAGGCAGACCAGCATGTTACAGCCCATGGTCACACTGTCCTCAACACCAGGGAGCTTGTGCCAGGGATTTGATTCTTGCGGGTGAAGAGCCTTCCTAAGACCTCAGTCCTCTGGGCGGATTGGCCAGAATGTGGCCCACAGTCACTTGGTGGGTGGGTGACACAATGGGTCCCTGGTGTCCCGGCCAGGGATGTTTTACCCCGAACTGTTCCCAGGCGCAGCCCCAGCAGTCCTCCCCGCAGCCTTCTCCTCAGAAGTTTGGTGGCCTCTGGGTTGAGCTGAGGTCACTGAGAACTTTCTGTGGTTTATGTCACATCCAGCTCCCTGCTCCCCACCAGGGCAAATACCCCCGGCTAGCCTTGCTGCCAAACTAGCAGTCTTCTGACCTGTGCTGTGAAGAGCAAAGGTCCAATTCTGCCTCCCTGTGGGAAAGGGGGCTCATTAAGGCCCTGGCGGCTGATGCCGGGCCGACACATTGTTTTTAATGGAAAACAAGAGTTTGCTGTTATGTGTTAGATTAAAGGCTTCACCCAGGGGATCAGTCGGATTGCTGCTGGCCTTCCACGCATAGCCTTTGATTTCACACCCTCAGAGAAGTCTTGGGCCAGGGCTGGGAATTGGTTCATCTCTCTGTTATTTCAAGAAGGCCCAGACAGCTCACGCACAGCTCTCCTCCCTGGGGCAGCCGTGAGTCACCTGTCGCCGTCCCTGAGCAATTGCCAGCCACCCTGCCTCGCCCTGGCCGCCTTGTGCCCACTGCTGCTGCTACTGTTGCTGCAGCTGTTGCTGCTGCTGTGTCACCCAGGGACCCAGAGCTGGTCACCAGCTATCGCTGTGCAGAAGCTGCTGATCCAGAATAATGTTTAAGCTCTGGTCTCCAGAGCCCTGGATCCAACAAACCTTAACTTTTTATTGCAGTGTAAGACACAGGTGGAAAAGTACACGGATTACAGGGAATATTGAATTGTCACCACTGAGGCCTCCCTTACTTCAACCAGACTGGAACAAGAACAAGAAACAACCTCGCAGGCCCCAGGAGGCCCCTCCACACCACTCCACTTCAACACCATGTTATACAGGTTTTTGTGTTTTTACAGGAAAAATAATACATTGATTTCTGCAAGTTGTTTGTGTCCAGCTCAATGAGCCTGAAACACGGGGTCCCCAACTAGCGCATGCCTGTGATCCCAGCACTCTGGGAGGCTGAGGCAGGAGGATCACAAGTTCCAGCCCAGCCTGGGTAACTTAGTGACTCAGTGTGACCCTGTGTCAAAATAACAATAAAAAAGAGTTAGGGATTTAGCTCTGTGGTAGGGCTTTGGGTTCATTCCCCAGCTTCCACTCCCCTAATTACTGTTCCCACCTTGGGGAAACAGAACAGGCCTAAGGATGCCACCCCCTCCCGCAGCATTGCCAGCACCTCAAGTCCTTCACAGGCTCTAAGGACCCCGCCTCCAGAACCCTGGCTCCTCAGCCTCCCATGAGGCCTCTGCCTGTGCTCTGGCCGAGGAAGACTTTGGTGCCCCTTTTCTCCACTGCAAGTTGGGAGCTGAGGAGTGTGGGTGCCTTGCACAGGTCACCTTGGAAACCAGTGACTTGGAGACTGAGCCCCAGCGGCTGCACCAGGAGCCTGGAACGCTTGGCACCTCCACAGTTACGGGATGAAGTGAAGGAGTGAGATCAAGAGTGAGTATTCAGGCCCTGAGCACTACTGCACCAGAGAGGGCAGCTCCAAGGTGCTCCCTGCTTGCAGGAGGAAAACTCAGGAAGAAGGGGACATTTGAGCTGGGTTGTGAAGGATGAGTAGGAGCCTGAGGGAGAGAGAGAGAAAGAGAGAGAGAGAGAGAGAGAGAGGGAGAGGGCAGTGGAGAATTTAGGGCTTGAACATGTATTTGTATGCCTTGGACCCTGGGACCAGCACACCCTGGGCTGGCAGCCATCTGCATGAGACCTGCTTTTGTACAGCTGGTGAGCTGAAAGTGAAGAGAAGAATGTGCAGCAGAAGCCGTAGGCAGCTTGAACATCTGGAACAGTGAGTGTGAGTGTGGTTGAGAAGTATGGTGAGTGTTTAAATATTTTAAATTATTGTAGTGAGACGCATTGCCATGAGCCCCTTCAAAATCCCCCCCCTCACTTCAAACACACGGCACTCTCCTTGTCACTTTCTGAAGCAGTTCTGGAGTTCTCTTTTGTATCTTCATGAGGTACGATCAAAACTACGGTGAATGCTGGTGCTGAGCACAATCCAGTGGAAGGGCAGCGTGTGAGAGCCTGACACTGTGTTCCCTTCCACCTTATTCTCCCAGCTTCTCCTGCAGCTCCAGGCCTCCCACCTCCTCCCACCACAGCAGCTCCGGCAGCCAGAGGACCCTGGCTGTGCTCAGAGGCACCAGGTCTGGGGGCAGTGGATGCACAGCCCTGCAGATGCATTCTCTCGGCCCCAGTGGCCTGCACATGTTTGGTTCTCCAACGCATCAAGGGCTTGTGTCCTGCGCTGTGGCCATCACGCTCAGTGTGCCCTGCCTGGATTTCCTGTGGCCAGCTCTGTGGCAGGCCCTTGGTTCCTGGTCCTGGTCCTGTGGGCTCAGGGTGGCACCACAGACACAGGGAGCTTCGTGAGGGCCAGCAGGGCCTTGAGTGCAGGGAGGGCTTCTGATGGGCCCCTGGCTGGGCGTGGAGCTACCCCTGCTACTGGCCACTTGTTCTATCTACACAGCCAGGGACCCAGTCCAAAGGGAAGGTCTGGGTGGGAGAACAAAATAGAAGCCAAGCTGTAGTGTGCAGCAGCCTCAGTTCCTATGCAGAGGAGCAGGAACACCTGTCCTCTGTGACTGTATTCAGAATCAGGCCCGATGACTCCTCTTCACAGGTGACAATGCTGAGGCCCAGCTCATAAGTGATAGAGCTGACCTTACTCCGAGGGTAATGCTCCTGGGGCAGCACTGGCTCCCCATGTGTATCAGCTATCGATGCTGTGTAACAAGTCATCTGGAGCTTAATGGTTTAAACCACATACAGCTCTTTTCTCACAGCCCCAATGGGCCACAGTCCAGCCTGCTGTTCTGTATCTTTTTCTGGGTCTCGCAAGGCTGCAAAAGCATAGGCTGGGTCCTTTCCCACTGGGATGCTCAACCAGAGAACATCAGCTTCCAAGCCCATGTGGGGCTAGAGAATTCATTTCCTGGGCCCCAGAACTCTGGTGGCTTAGTTCTTTAAGGCCAGCAGAAATGAGCAGCTGACCTCGGGTTTCTCCTGATTAAGCCTAATATTCCTTCTGAGGAGCAAAACACCAGCAGCTAAGAACTGTAGCTCAGACCCTTGCCCTGTCCATGGTTGGAAGTTGAGTTCCCACACTCAAGAGGGCAACCTCACAGGCTATAAGTGCACAGGGCTGGGCTGTTGGTCATGGTGGAGTCTGCCACCCCTTGTTCCTCCCTGCTTGGTCAAACACCCTGAGATGCTGGCCCTCACTCACACCCACTGGAACTGCCATGGGGTTGATCTGGTGTTGCTGGTGCCTGAGGTGCCTGCAGGTGGGAGGCTCTGGGAGCCTGGAGGGGACCTGCCTGTCACTCGTGTGATGTCACCTGATCCCCTGGTCCAGCGAGACCCAAAGATGCCACTAGGTGGGGCCCCCCTCTTTCCTCCTGGGCCCCCTCTGGTGCTCTGTTTGGGGCCTTTGGGTGTCATCCACCATCCAGGGCCCAACACTCATCCCTGCTAAAAGGCGAGGACAGAGCTGGCCATGGAGACACAGTGAGCCCCAGGAGGGGGCAGCTCTGAGTCCTGGGTCCTGGTGGCCAGGTAACCGGGGAAGCACAGGGCCTGCAGGAGAGACTGGATCAAAGCTTCGCTGTGCCTCTTCCCTCTCGTGCCTTCCTGAGCTTGTTCTACTTCACTGATTTGAAAAAGTTTCTACATTAGAAGAACATACAAGCCTAGGGCTGCAGGGCACCGGCCTGAAGAGGCCCACGGAGCATCAGCTGGGCAGCCCAAGACCTGCTGCCACCTAGCTGGTCACTGCCACCAGGAGGGGCACAGGGGTCAGAGCCTGTGGGGCACCAGGGAGCTGTGGGCAGCACCCCAGGGACCAAGCCTGCCAGCCACCCTGCTGCTCATGACCCTGCGCTCCTCACCCCACACACCAGGCCCCAGCTGACCTCCACAATGCTCTGAGGTCACTGGGAGGGTGTACGTCTTTACTGTGCCTTCTGCAAAGCCAGCCCACCCTGCCCACATGGGGAGACGGGAAGGTCGGGCCATGCTGCTTTATCAGGATGCCTGGCTCCCGGTCCCACCTGCCTAGGCCCTGCCTGGGGTTTCTGGAAGTCACACTTGAGGGTCCCAGGGTGGACTCAGGCCCAGGGAGCTCATGCTTGGAGCTCACACCACTGTGTAGGGAAGGTCTCATTTTTTTATGAGGTAGCTCTGGCTTGTTAAATTTTACAGCGACAGGAAACTTGTAACCTCACTTAGTGATGACAAGGTCTGGAGTGAGTGCACCCTGTACAGGCAGCATCCCTGAGAATGTGGCTGGGGAGGGTCCCAGCCACCTTTTCAGATGTGAGAGCAGAGACCCCGTCTGAAGGGAGGGCCCGTGCCACCTCCCTCTCCAGCAGGGCATCTGTGGGGGAGCAGGGCAGATTTCTGTAGGGGGTGAATGGCACCTCTCTACCTCTTGAATCCTGCCTGGCCCCTGAGCTGTGGAAAGGCTGGGTGTGGCCCCAGGATGATGACCTCTAAAGGGTCCCTGTCCCAAATACCTAGAATTTATCACTGCGTTACCCTAGCAAAGGGGCTTTACCGGTAGCAGGGTAAAGATCGTGAACTAGGGAGAGGATCTGAATTGCGTGCCTGGCCCAGTGCAGTTCTAAGGGTCAGAGGGCTGGGGATTCAGTCACACAGCTATAAAATGGTGGTGGTCTTGGCTGGATTGTGTTCATGTTCAGTGTTTTGTGCAAGCAATGAAGTCAGGCGTTCCACTGAGGTGCTTTCTAAACACAGTGTGGCAGATGACGCTGGCTTCTCCTCAAGGCTTTCCTCTGAGGAAGGGCCCAGCGGACACTTTCCAGCTCTGGGTGAGAAGAAGTGACTGAAAGATGGGATTGTTGTGCATAAAAGGAACAAGGGAACCTAACAATTGGGGAAATTCTCGGCCTGTTTGTGTTGCAGACAGCGAGAAAGCATGTTTGGAAGAAAACTCCAGGGCTGTGGTCGCCAAGCGCATGGATTCCAGGTGGTGTGGCTGTGAGTCATGAGCCCACCCCACAGCAGGCCAGCGAACAAGGGCACTGCGAGGCCTCCCCAAGCTCGCCGCGTACACCCTGCACCCCCAACCTCACGTCTCTGCCTTTCCTCCCTCTGAGATGAGGCTCTCCCTGGTCTGTCTGCCCCCGTGTTGCAGAAGCACAAATCCTTTCGTTCCCTAAATTTGTAATTTGAGACCAATGTGTCTGGAGCTGCCCGTGCTGACTGGGATGATACCAAGATGAGGCTTTAGAGTTTAGGGCTTGGGATGAGTGGGGCTTTGGCGACCCCTGGGAGAAGATGAATTAGTTTGTGAGAGGTGGCCGCAGATTAGAGGGTCAGGGCACAATGGTCTGGACTGGGTCTTTGTGCTCCCGACTCCCATGCTGCAAATGAGTGCCCAGAGTGATGGAGGTAGGAGGTGCTGCCTCCATAGATGGGGCCTGGAGAGGTCCCCTGTCCTACCATGCAGCACACAGGATCCATGGCCATCTGTGAACCAGGCCACAACAGGCCCTCACCAGAGCCCGGAATCGCCCATGCTTTGATCTCAGGTGTCCCTACCTCCTGTTGTTGTTGGGCCATTTGGATTGTGGTATTCTGTTATAGCAACCTGGGAGAACCAAGTAAGCGGTACCTGCCCACTGAATGCGCACCTGACTGGTTGCAGTGGGGGCACAGTCGAGGAAGAGCTGAAGGATTTGTGTCAGAGCTGAGAAAGCATAGAAAGTTGGAGACGCTGGCCTGGTGGGCGGCTGGGAATCAGCAGCCAGGGAGGTTGCTCTCGCCCAGGACTGGAGCACCTGCGAAGCCAGACAGGTTTCTCTTCCTTTTGTTGCTGGGGACAGAGCACAGGGCCATGCACTTGCTGAGCCCCGCTCCAGGCCCAAGCGCCAGCTTGCTGCCATAAGACTCAGAGCAGCCACAAAGTGACCCTCAGGCTCGGTGGGTGTGGCCCTCTCCCTGCCACCCAGCTCACAGAGGCCCCATCCCAGAGTGTCCGTCCCCAGCTCTGCTGAGCTCCACTCCCAGGGGAAAGGTGGGGAAGACAGCTGTGCAGTTAGGCAGCGCCGAGTGGGTGACCCTCACCCAGGGGAGCCAGCCTGACCTGGTCTCTTCCTCTGCACCAGAGAGGGGGGCACCTTGTCCCTGCCGCCACGAGGGCACCATGACTGTGAGCTGCAAAATGCACCACACAAGTATCGTGGCTCTGGGTAGTGTGGTGGCACTGATTGAGGAAGAGATCGTCGGTTCCACGGGGCTTTCTGGAGGAGGAGGAGGTGAGCACTAGCGGGGAGGTGGGAGCCGCTTTAGTGTGGTCTCCCAGGGCACTTTTCCAGGCAGGGAGCAGAGCCCGGAAGCAGCTACTACCCCAGGGTCTCAGCATCCACCCAGGTCCCCGCCCTGGGGGCCACGCCACATTGATGTCACAGCAGCAGTGCCGCCTGCTGCTTGCTGCCCAGCTCTCCCTCCTAGCCTCAGAGATGCCCTGGCCTCTCCCCTCCCTCACAGTCATCCCTGTTCTCACCTTGTCTCCAACCAACCGTCAGGTACAGCTGGAGGCAGGGACTCCGGGGCTGTTCTCTTCTGGTTTGTGGCCTTCGCAGACGCCATAGACACAGCGAGAGGCAAAGCCCACAAGCAGGAGAGCCACTGCCGCTCCCCAGGGGCCTGGAAGAGGACAGCTGGGGTGCAGAGTGGTTCGCGGGCAGCCTCTTGGGCAGGACAAGGGGCTCAGTAGGTAAAAACGCTGCACGGGGGGATTAGCACAATGCCTACTGGCCCTGGCAACAGGCTGCCTTTGCTCCTCTTTTTCTTTTTTAATCCATTGAGCAAATATTTATTGAGGGCACACTCTTTGCCCTTACATTCTCATCTTTACACATGTTGTTTGCTCTAATCCATCATTGTTGCTCTGTGAGGTTTGCATGGACTTTATCTGCTTTACAGAGGAACAAATGCAGGCCCAGAGAGGTTTAGATGCCGGTCTGAAGATCCTCAGCCTGGGAAGGAGACTGAACTCTGGTCTCCACCATATGGCCATGCTGAGAAGCACCAGGGGCAAGGAGCGGGGCACAGAAGGTGCAGCCAGAAGGTGCAGTCAGGTCCTGAATGTCAGGAGCTGGTGAGGGGCAGGGGGACTTGCCCCAGAACCTGCGTTCTGCACCTTGACCCAAACCGAGAATTCCAGACCCAGGCACTGAGCTGTGGGAGTCTGAGAATTCCATGAGAATGTTTTTATTGCTGTGTTTTCCTTGTAATAACAGTCTAAAAAATATGTTAGCAATTATGAAAGCAAAGCTCCTCTTAAGTATCCTTCACATTGTGGATTAGAGTTCCTGGGAGGACTCGCTCATCTATTTTAGGGGATCTTTGAGAACTTTGTTTTCTTACAAAAGGGTCGGTAGAGAAATCTAAAGGAGAAGCTTCTGGTTCTAACCAAGAAGGGCAGTGCCTTCCCTCTAGCCCTTTATAAGAAGAAAACTCCCAGAATAACAGAAAAAGTGAACTTGGGAGCATCCTGAAAGGCAGGAAGAAGGGATCCGAGCTCCCTGGGCTTTCTTTCCCTCCCTTGCAGCCTGTACTAGGTGCTTGTCCTCCTGATTATGGCTAGGCACAGACCACAAGATAAAACAATCAAAAGAGGCTGTGCTTCTGGCCAGAAAGAAGGAGATGGCCCTGCAGATAGGCACCTGAAGGTACCCGGCCCACCACAGCTGAACCCAGCGTGCCCCTTGCCTCCCTGTCCAGTCCCGTTCCTGGTGCTGGTGCTGGTGGCCCAGCTGAGAGCTGAACATCCCCAGACTCGGGACCAGTGGAGCAGAGGTGGAGGAGGAGTAGAGATTTGTCCTCACACCCTGGTGTCAGTGGGACAGCGGGAAAGTGAACTTCCACCCTCACTCCAGCGGCAGCGAAGCCCGGTGCAAGCCCGGGTCTGCCTTTCACAGGGAGGTTGAGGTGCCGGCCCCGGACGCTGCCCTTCCCAGCTCTGTGATGAGTCAGGAGCTGCTCCAGCCCAGGAGGCCATCAGTCAGGTGGGGGACAGAAAGCTCACCCCTCCCAGGCCCCCGCACCCCACCTAGGCTGGGTGGCTGCCTGTCAAAAGGAAGATTAAATAGGATACAGGGTTCTATGACCTAATTCTCCAGGTATCCAAGATAGAAGAAAATACTCACTTATTGTACCAGAACCAGGCAATTGCGACTTGAATGAGGAACTATGACCAACAGATGCCAACTCTGAGATGAATCAGATGTGGGAACCATCCAGCAAGGATTACAAGGCAGCAACCATAAAAATGTTTCAACAGCAATTGTGAACATGCTTGAGAAAGAAATCTAAAAGAAGAAATAGAAGATATATTTTTTTAAAAAGGAAAATTTACAATTAATATAAAAACTAAAATTCAAAATCATCACTAGATGAGCTCAGACTGGACACGGCCAGGGAAAGAAGGGATAAACTCCAAGGCAGGTCAGGTGAGTACAGACTGACCAATATGAGTCACAGAAAGAAAGGAGCCTGAAGAAGGGTGAGCCTGTGAGACAATCGCAAAGCCTCCAACACAGATGTTCCTGGAATCTCGGAAGGAACAGGAAAAGAAGGTGGCACTTAAAAAGACTTTGAAGGACAAATGGTGAGAAATTCTCCAAATTTGTCCAAAGCATAAGCCTACAAATCTAAGAAGTCAAAAGGACCCCAACTAGGAAGTAACTGAAAGATATCCATTCCCAGAAAGATCACAATAAGACTTCTGAAATCTAAATGCAAAGGAAAATTCCCCAAGGCCTTCACAGGGCAATGCCATGCCCCATCCTGGTCACAAGGGACAGCGGCTTTCTGATCCAAAGCCACAAGGTCAGGAGGAAGGGGCATAGTGCGGGCCAGGTTCCAGAAAAAAAAAAAAAAAGAAGTGTTCACCCTCAAAAAATATTCCTTAGGAAACAAAAAGGAAATAAACACTGATGAAATAGTTCATCTTAAAACAACTAAACAAATATTCCATGTTCCTGGATTGGGAGATTAATATTGCTAATCTACAGATTCAATGCATGATCTCAGTCACATTTTCAGAAAATGACTTTGCTGGCATCAAAACACATTTTAAATCTTAAAAGGGAGAAAGACAAAAGGCCTAGAAGGGTCAACACAATCTTGCAGAAGCCAAGGACTCCCCTGACCTTATTTCCAGGTGTGCAACAGTCAGGCTGCACTCGAGACAATGCGGTGCTGGCTTACAAACATCGCACGGTCCACGGAGGAGTGGACCCCACAGAACTGGGCCACACAAACTTGGCCGACTGATCTCTGATGATAGGACAATGGCAGCTAGATGGTGAAATGGTGACTCTGGAAAACTAGTGCTAAGGGCAGGAGCTGTAGCTCAGTGCTTGAGGACCTCCCTAACATGAACGAGGTCCTAGGTTCAATTTTAGTACTGAAAAAAGTGCTGTAATAATGGAGTACTCATAATGCCAAAAAATGATTCTGGGCCCCAAATTTGCACCTTTCACAAATATTGACTCAAAATGGACCATAAATCCCAAAGTAAAACATGAAATTATATACAGAACATATACAGAATTCTGCTTGACTCTGAGTTTAATTTTTTGTGTATAATACCCATAGCATGATCTACAGATGAAAAACAGGATAAACTGAATGTTATGAAAATTAAACTGTTCTGTTCTTCAAAAGAAGAATGTAAAAAGAGCATAAAAAGCCCCACATATTAGGGGCAAACCCTACAAGACACATTATCTGCTAAAGAACCTGTATCCAAAGTAAACAAAGAATTCTTAAAGTTCAATAATAAAAAGGCAAGCAACCTATTTTAAAAAGTAGGGGAAAGTCTGAACAGATTTCTCGTCAAAGACACACGCGTGGCACACAAGCAGATGAGAGGAGCCCACCGTACTCACCGCCAGGGCTGTGCACAGGAACGGGCAGCACTGGGGCACACCTGGAAGGCAGGCTGGCAGCCGGCACCGACTGCTGTGCTGGCCGCTCCACAAAGTGGCGTTCGCTGCTGGCCACACGCAAAAAGGCACAGCCCCTTCGGAAGACAGTTTGGCAGTTTCTTACAAAGCTAAATATAATCTCACCATATGATCCATCAATCATACTCCTCGGTATTTACCCAACTGAGTTGAAAACTTATGGCCGCACAAAAACCTGCATATGAATGTTTATAGCAGCTTTAGTCATAATTGCCCTAAACTTGAAGCATCCAAGATGCCCTTCATAGGAAAATGAATAAACACTCTGTAGTTCATCCATGAAATGGAATAGTACTCAGCAGGAAAAAGAAATGATCCATCCAGTCGCTAAAAAGTCATGGGCGGATATTAAATGCCGGCGGATATTAAATGCCCCCGGCTAAGGGAAAGAGTATGCCCTGAAAACACCTGCTATGTGGCAGACACCACTCTTGGAAGCCTCCATGATGTAAATTTCCAATTGTATGGCATTTTGGAAAAGGCAAATCTACAGAGGCAACAAATGATCCACGGCTGCCAGGAGAGTTATGGGACAGTCGAAGAGGGGCTGTTTTAGAGCAAGAAAGGCGATTTGTGTCATTTTATGATGGTGGCTACATGATGCAGGCATAGTTTAAAACCACAGAACTTCAGAGCACAGATTTAATGCATGAAAATATACACAGGCGCGTAAACTTGAAAGTCTTGTGGGAGGGTGGTGAAAGCCAGGACAGAACACAGGTGGTGATGAATGATCTAACCATGTGACCAGTGCATGGAATGACCCTCAGAGGGAACGGGGAGTGAGAGCTGACCTGACTTTCACCCCAGCGAAGCCTGAAGATCGGAGCATGGAGAACTGAGCACTGCACTGCACGGCTTGATAAAGTTGTTTCCCATTGGCGCACAAGCTGACAGCAATGAAGCCAGGACCTGGACACCAGGAGGGACAAGGGAGTGTGTGGACGGCAGGTGGTGGGGCACCTAGTGGGACTAGAGTGGCAGCATCAGCACCAACTCACCTTTCACATGGTATAAACACGCATGTTTGCATACAGAAAAATCCATAGTTACACGCATGCATGGGCTCATGGGAGGAATATGGGTGCTCGCTCTACCGGCTGAGAGGGCCCAGAAGTACAGGCTCCCCTTCGTGCACCCCGCGCCTGTACTCAGGAGATGAAGGCAGGTTCCTTAGCAAGATGGCTGAGTGTAGGATTGGGTCAGGAAAGCATGGGCTGAGGCTGGAGGATCTAGTAATGCCAGGAGATAAGGAAGGGCTTTAAAAACCAAAGTGCCTGTAACCTCAGCACTCTGGAGGCTGAGGCAGGCAGAATTTAGTGACTTAGTGAGACACGGTATCCAAAAAATACAATGTGGAATGTGTCCGTTGGGTAAGGGATCCGAGAGCGCTCTTCACGGTCAAAGCAGAGACTGAGTGGCAAAATAAGTAATGTAGTATTGGATTACAATGAGAAGTATGAAATAAATGCCTGTCAGTCCATACTGATATCAATAATCCATCGGATGAATGAATAAATGAGTAAATCAAATCTTCTTGTTCAGAAAAATTCTAAATAACAATATTCCTTCTCCAGAGGCAGGAACATGACTTCTGCTGCCTAAGCATGTCCTGCAAGAGCCTGTCATCCAAGGCTGAAGCAGGGAGAGGACAGCCCGGGGCCACCCACGCCTAACCCTCCTGACCTCATGGTGAGAAGCTCCTCCACGCAGCCCCCTGAGACTGGAGGACAGAGGTTCACTTCTTGCTTCCTCCTCTTGAAGGCCTGCTGCACTGCTCTCGACACAAGGAAAAGAAGGCATAGGTCCCAGGTGGCAGGCTCACTGCAAGATGCTGCCAAGCACTTCTCAAAGGTCTCCAGGTGCCAAGACACTGAGGGCAACAAAACTGCAGAATGCTGGAGAGGACGGTCATGTCCCAGGGGCCAAGGAGACTCAGAGGCTAATGCAGTGGGCTCCCGGGTCAGAGAAGGGACTCGGGGAGTCAGGGACAAACACTTCTAAGTTTGAAGAAGTTTGACCTCCTGGTGTCAGATAAAACAAGGGCCCCAGGTGACAATGATATCAGTACTGGCCCTCACTGGTGGCAAATGTACCACTCTAATGATGATGTTGAGAATAGGGAAAACAGGGTGTTGCAACTGTTTTTGGGACAAGACTAAATCTAAAACTGTCCTAAAATAAAAATGTTTACCTTTGAATCTTCAAGTTTTTAAAAAGTATTTTTTTAAATATCTGAACTATATATTAGATATTTTTTCAGGAACTCATTGTTGATAAATTTGGGTGGACCCTGGGTGGATCTCAAGGGCGCTGCGTTCAGTGTGAAAAGTCATTCTCAAAACATTACCTATTATCCCATCCCATGGGATACCACTTGCAAATGATACAGAGCAGAAATGGAGAGCATGTTGCTGGTCTCCAGATGACAGGGCTGAGACACTGTATGAGTCCGCTTGTCAGTGCTGTAACAGCACACTGGAGGCCTGCAAGTGTGTGAAGATGAGGGGTTGATTTATCTCATACTTCTGCAAGTCCAGGAGCATGGTGCCAGCATAAACTCAGCTCTGGGCAGCACCTTCTGGTCACATCACAGCATGGCAGACAGCACCATGGAAGAGTGGGCAAGGGGGATGTGACCTTGAGGAATGGGAAGCCAGAGAGGGGTGCAGCCTTCCTAAGGGAGCTAACCAGGCCCACATCAGTCCCTTCCCAGGGCAGCTCCTTCCATGACCTAATTCTTTCCCCTCCCCAGTCCCATTCCTGCCACACTGAGACCAGGCCTCAGCATGTGAAACCTGGGGACGCAAAGCACATGGGCTGTGTGGCACAGAGTTGTGTGTGGGGGTTGTATGAAAGTGGTGCCCAAGAGAACTTCCTGACATAATAAATAGTTGCGTAAATCTGTGCATGGGATTGAACTGCATAGGATCACACCACCCGTGTGCACCCGCACACACACACACACACACACACACATGCGTGCGTGCATGCGTGCAAACTGAATAAGGTTAGCAGTCTAGTTAACAGCACTGGGACATCGTCTATTTCCTTATTCCGATTTTGTACAAGAGTCTTTACCACTAGGGGAAACAGGAAGAAGGACACAGTAGACTCTATAAACAATTTTTGCAGCTTTCTGTGAGTCTGTAGTTACTATTTTTTAATTAGAGTATATTAAAATCCTGAATATTACAATAGTGATAGCATAGCTTATACCAGTCTATGCTTTTCTTTGACAATGGGTACACTCTGGATGAAATATAAAAATTGTTTGTGTAGACATTTAAGAGTCATTAAAAGCAGGCTAACCCTTAAGAGTTCTTTTGCGTTTAAGATGAGGTAATACATGTTGAGATGTCTGTTTCGGTGACTTCCTCTGGGGGTGCTCTCCCATGTGCGTGGCAGGCAGGAACAGAGTTTGGGTAGAAGGTGGCAGCTTAGAGAAACTGAGGGGGCAGAGATCTGAGCCTAGAGAAACCACAGAAGCTAGAAAGTGAGAGAGGCCTCAGGAGAGGAGAGAGCCCTGGGGCTGCAAAAGCCTACCGTGAAATCTGCATAAGACGGCTTCCCTCACATCTTGGTTCTCACCTTGTATGCTTATGGATAAGTTAAGACCCCAAAGGTCTCAGTGAAAGACAATATCTAGAAGCCACAAAGTTCAGAAAAAGACTGGCTCTGCTGCTCAGTTCAAGGATGTCATAATTTGATGTTCAATTTCTGCAAAGGTAGAATTTTAAATTTAATTTCTGCAAAGTTAACTTTTCAAAGCCACTCTTTTATGGCTTTAGACATAAAAGCTACATTCTAGAAGCGTGATGGAGAACCTTTTAGAGCTTTCAGTGATACAAACAGCTCACTCTGGCATGCGTGCCGTAGGTTTGCTGCCACTGTTCGAGCGCTCAGGTGAAGTCTATTTACAGGACTAAAGCCAAAACTGGGGTTAATCTCCCCTTTCAAAGTCTAACTCTGAGACCAAGGTGACTGCCAACAATTGAGTGCCTGTTGGGTAAAAAGTAATAACTCTTCAGAGAAAGGCAACAGAAGCCAGAGCTTTTACAGTGTGTCATCCAGAAAATCCATTGTCTGATTCAAAATTGCTAGGGATGGAAAGGCGCAGAATCAAGGGACCTAGAATCAAAATTTTTTAAAAAAACCAAAAGATGCAAACCAACAGATGACCCCGACATGACAATTACTTGACAAGAACTTTCTTTAAGTATTATAAATCTGTTTTTAAAGAATCCACAGCACAAGAGGTGATATAGAGATGCTCTTTGATTTACAGTAGGATTATGTCCAGATAAACCTAGTATAAGTTGAAATAGCACAAGCTGAAAGTGCATTGAATACTCTAATCTAACAAGCATCCCCACTCAGCCACACAGGGCACAGTGGAAGAGGGGAGGATGGTTCACTCAGTCTGCTGATGTGGGGCTGGCTGGGCATGGCTACTGTGCCCACTATGTGAGAGAGTGACCTAGTGCAAAACAGTCAGAGCTGGACATGCAGCTCACTCAACCGTGTACTGCTTTTGCTCTGTTGTAAAGTTGAAATATCTTAAATTGGGCACTTTCTATGAGAAATATCAGGGGAGGAATGAAGACTCTGAAAAAGAATCAAATGAAAATCCTAGAATTGGAAAATTCAATATCTGAAATGAAAAATATATTGGATAGCAGACTGGAGACAGCAGAAACAAAGAGTGGATCAGTGAATTTAAAGGTCAGTCAATAGGAATTAATCAAACCAAAAGAAAAAATAGGAGTTTTTAAAAATCTTGAAACAGACATTATGACATTGTGAAATAGGAAGGAAACGTTCAAAAGGGAAGGTGCACTAGAGAGGGGGGAAGGGGGAAAGGAGGGAAGAGGGAAAAAACAAGAAAAGAAAGTTAAACAGTAAATAAGGAGGGGAAGAGGGGCCAAAGGGAGGGGGGAATGGGAAAAAATAATAATCAAAATATGTGTATCTACATTATGCCAATAAACTTTTTTTTTTTTTTTTTTTACCAGGGGTC
>NW_022900933.1:38905319-38974142 GCF_012274545.1 Fukomys damarensis | reverse complement strand
TTTTGTACCAGGGGTCTAACTCAGGCCCTAGTGCTTGCAAGGCAGGTGATGGCACCACTGAGCTAAACCCCTGGTCCCTGTACCTATAAACTTGCTAAGCAAATTTTTTAAAAACCTGGAACAGAGCTCAGTGAACTGTGGGAAAAATGTCAAGCCATCTGATGCATCTGTGACCGGCATCCCAGAACAAGAAGGAAGAGGAAATGAAACAGAAAAAACAGTCAAAGGGTTCATCATCCCCTGAATTCAAAATTTAATTGAAAATATTAGCACAGAGATCTAAGGATGTTGGTTGGTCTTAGCAGGAATAGTATGAAGAAAATCACATAGAGGTATGCCATGTTAAAGGTTGGGAAAACTAAAGTTAAAAAGGAAAAAAGTCTTAAAAGTAGTCAAAAAGAGGGACATTATATATCCATGGGAGAAAATGATCATGCTAGATAGATTTCTTGTCAAAAATAATGGAGGGCATAGATAATAGAATATTTTTTAAAGTGCTAAAAGAAAAAATAAACTAGCATTCTAGAACTCTGTATCCAGCACAAACATCTTCTGAAAAATGGAGAGAGACTTACCCTTTCTAGCCTTGCACATAAGATGTTTAGAAGCTGCCACTTCATCTTAATAACAAGTACAGGGTAGAACAAACTGAAAAAAAATCAACAACTTTTCTTAGAACTGGAAGAAAGTAAGATCCCAGGGAGAACCTCCTCTGCCAAAATAGAGAGACCGACAGGTGCAGATGGATATTCCAAACTTGCTGGAGCAGAGAGCACACTGGGGAAACCTGGGAGAACCCGTGCTGGGCAGGGATACTCCTCTGAACAGTTCCCAGGACACCCAGGCCCAGAGAAGGACCCACATGTAGGAACTCTTCACAGGTCCTTCTGGCAAAAGCGGGGAACAGAATCCCTTCATCCCTCCAGCAGGGAAAAAGAAAGGAACCACTGGGAAATGCTCATCTTGACTCCTTCCTAAGAAGAAAGACTCAGTATCACAGCCTAGTGGACCTGAGCAGAGGGAGGTACCCAAGTGCAAGGCTCTAGCCTCACACATGGAGGAAGAGGAATACTCAACTCCAAAAACCTGTTCGTAGAAAAGATAAGTTAAATGAACACACTTCTAACCTGGTTAACCAAGAAAGAAAGAATACACAACTTACTAGCATCAGAAATGAAACAGCAGTTTGAGCACATGAGGCCTTTGGTTTCATGCCCAACAAAAAAACTCAGCCAGATACAGTGGGGTATGCCTGTAATAATCTCAGTTACTCCAGAGACTGACAGGAGGATTGTGTAAGCCTGGAATTCAAGGCCAGGCTGGAAAACATAGTGAGACCTTGTCTACAGAAGAAGGAGGAGGAGGAGAAAGAGGAAGAGGAGGATGAGGAAGAAGAGAAAATAGAGATCATCAAGTACTGACCTCATGATAATGAAAAGATTAATGATGGAAGATTGTGAACAACTCTATGTCCAAAAATTTAATAAACTAGAGTAAATGGGCCAATTTTTTGAAAGACACAATCTGCCAAAATTCACACAAGAGTGATTCTGATAAGCCAGTTTCTCTTACAGAAATTAAATCAGTAATTAATGACCTTCTGAAAAAAAAAAGCACTGGATCCAGTTGGGTTTATTAGGAAATCTAACAACCAACTAAGGAAGAAACTTGTATAAGATTTCTCTATAATCTTTTTTCAGGAAGTAGAAACAGTGAGAATATTTCTCACTTCATTGTATGAGGCCAACATTACCCTACTACTAAAGCCAGGCAACAACATTACAAGCAAATAAAACTACACACCAGTATGTTAACAATCGCAGGTGTATAAACCTCAGCAAAATATTAGCTAATCAAACCCAATAACATGTATAAAGAATTATGCATCACAACCAAATGGGTTATATATCAGATATTTAAGGCTGGTTCATTACTCAAAAATCAGTTAATGTAAATCATCACATGAACAGGCTAAAACAGATAAATCACATGATCAGATCAATAGTTGCTAAGAAAAAGGCCTTGAAAAAATTTAATGTTCATGATAAAAACTCTTATAAACTAGGAATAGAGATAAGCTCCTTAGCTTGATAAAGAACATTTGTAGAATACATGAAGTCAAAATTTTACTGAACTTGGGGATCTTGAGATTTTCCTGGTCTGATCAGAAACAAGGCCAGGGTATTCATTCTCATCATTGCTTCTTGGCATCCTCTGGTGAGTCCTAGGTAATATAATGAGATAAGGAAGGAAATAAATGGTATGTAATTGAGAAGTAAAAATAAAAGTGTCATTATTCACAGATAACATAATCATCTCTGTAGAAAATCTAAAACAGGAGACAAAATCATAGCAACAACAAACCTCTGGGAACTAATAGGCAACTAAACAAGATTGTGAGACAAGGTTAATATGTGAAGTCAACCACTTTTTCCTATATATCCACCATAAATTAAGTGGAATTTCAAATTGAAAACACAACCATTTATAGTAGCATCCAAGAAATAAAATATTTAGACAAGAATCTGACACTATACATGTAAGATGTTTATGAGGAAAACTACAAAATTCTGATGAGACAATTCAAAAAGTAACAAAATAAATGGAAAAGAATTCCATATTCATGAACAGGAACACCCAATATTATTGTAACTTCTTCCCAAAATGACCTAGAATTTCAATTCAATCTCAACCAAAACGCTGGCCAGTTATTTTGTGATATCAACAAATTGGATATAAAGTTTATATGGAAAGGCAGCAGACCTTGGTCACCCACAGTATACTGAAGAAAAACAAGATTGGATGGCCAACTCTACTCGACTTCAGGACTGCCTATAGAGCTGCAGGAGTCATGACAGTGTGTGTTGGTGAAAGAATAGACACAAGGGTCATGGAGCAGAATGGAAAGCCCAGAAATAGACCCACAGGAATAGTGGCAGCTGATCTTTGTCAAAGGAAAAGGGCAACATGATGAAGAAAAGTAATGCAAAGAAAGATTTATTTTAACAAATACTGCTGGAAAACCTGGGCATCTGTAAGCAAAAAACAATTAGACACAGATCTATGCCCTTCACAAAACTAACTCAAAATGGATCACAGATCTACATGGCAAATGCAAAACAATAAATAAAACCTCTGCAGCAGTGATGGCAAACCTTTTAGAGACCAAGTGCAAAATTGCAACCCCAAACCCACCTATTTATTGCAAAGTGCCAACACTGCAATTAAACATAAGTACTTAAGGTTTAGTTTAGAAAAGGCAAATCGTACATTGATATCTTTTGTCTTAAAATAAAAAACACTATACACACACTCCATAGGTGGGCCACAACTGACCTAGATATTAGCACAGGAGAAAAATGCAGATGAGCGTGGGTTTGGCAAACACTTTTTAGCTATGACACCAAAGGCACAACCCATAAAAGGAAAAATTGGTAAATTTGGCTTCATTAAGATAAAAAACACCATCCTCTGTGAAAGACTCTGTTGAGAGAACGAAAAGACAGGCCACAGATTTGAAAATAGCCACAAAAGACACATCTGACAAAGGACTGTTATCCAAAATATGCAAGAACTCTTAAAATTCAAGAACAAGAAATAAACAACTTGATTGAAAAATGAGCCAGAGACTTTAATAGGCACTTTATCAAAAAAGATATATGGGTAGCTGGGTGTGGTGATGCATGCCTGTAATCCCAGCACTTGGGAGCCTGAGGCAGGAGGATCACTGTGAGTTCGAGACCAGCCTGGGCTACATAGTGAGTTCCAGGTCAGTCTCAACTACATAGTGAGACCCTGTCTCAAGAAGAAAGAAAGAAAGAAAGAAAGAAAGAAAGAAAGAAAGAAAGAAAGAAAGAAAGAAAGAAAGAAAGAAAGAAAGAAAGAAAGAAAGAAAGATTGGTGACTATCTTTCACTATTCACTAAACTAAAATCCAAGTGGATTAAAGATCTAAATATTAAAACAGAAACATTAAACTTGCTGGAAGATAAGTTAGGTAGAACTCTCAAAGACATTGGTATAGAAAAAGACCTTATGAAAAAAATCCTCAGTAACACGGGAACTAGCCCAAAGAATCAACAACTGAGATCTCATCTTACTAAAAAGCTTCTGCACTGCAAGAGAAACCACCAATAGAACTAAGAGACAACCTACAATGTGGGAAAAAAATTTTACCAGCTGCTCCTCAGACAAAGGTCTACTATCTGGAATATATAAAGAACTTTAAAAAATCAGACCCTCCAAATGTAGACTCAATTAAAAAATGGGCACCTGAAATGAACAGACATTTCTCAGACAAAAGAGTAGAAGCAGCAAATAACCATATGAAAAAATGTTCAGCATCACTGGTCACTCAAGAGATGCAGATGAAAACAATTCTGAGATTCCACCTCACCCCAGAAAGAATGGCTGCTATCAAAAAATCAACCAATAACAAATGCTGGCAGGGTTGTGGGGAGAAAGGAACCCTTCTCCATTGTCAGTGGGAGTACAGACTGGTGCAACCACTATGGAAATCAATATGGAGATACTTCAAACAACTAGGATGAGAAGTCCCATGTGACCCAGCCATTCCCCTGCTGGACATCTTCCCAAAAGAATTTTAAAAAATCATACCATAGTGATATATGCACATCCATGTTTATATTGGCAAAGTTTGTAATAGCTAAAACTTGGTAACAGCCCAATTGCCCATCAACTGGAGACTGAATAAAGGTGATGTTTTTTTTTTCATAAAATGGAGTACTACTCAGCCATTAAAAATAAGAAACTGGAGACATTTATAGCTAAATAGATGCACATTGATGCCATACTCTTAAGTGAAATAAATAGGATGCACATATGTTAATACTGAATAGTTTCTCTGATGTGAGAAACTAAAAGTGTAAATGAGGATAAAATGGCCAGAGATTTAGCTCAATGATTCCTCTGCCTGCCTCACAAGCATAAGGTCCTAAGTTTGACCCCCACTTATGAACACATGAGGCTTTGCAGGGACATCTAGATACAAGCCATAACACCCTGGAAGACAGTTTGGCAGTTTCTTTTACCGAACTACACATATCCTTGTCATAAGATCCAGAAACAATGCCTCTTGTAATTATCTAAGGCACCTGAATACGTAAGTCCATCAAAAACCTACACATGTAGCTTTCTAAAAGCTCTATGCATAGCTGCCAAAACTTGGAAGCAGCCGGGATGCCCCTCAGTGGATAAAAGAGAAACCAGTTATGTACATCCACACAATGAAACATAATGTGAAAAGGAAACGAACTAGCAAGCCATGAGAGAAGTCATGGAGGAATCATACATGCATATTACTAAGTAAAAGAAGCTAGTCTGAAAAAGCTTCATACTGTGAAATCTTCAGAGACTTCAACTATATAACATTCTTGAAAAGCCAAAGAATGGAGACAGTAAAAATAGTAGGGGTCTACAGGCATTCAGAAAGCCAGAGGAATAAGTGGGCAGAGCAGTGACGTGTTCAGTAGCGTAATGCATTCGTGGTCATGTGCTGTTATTCATTTGTTCCATTGCATAGAATATGCAGCACCAAGAGTGAGCCTACTGCAAACCATGCTGAGGGACATTGGTTATGAGGAGGCTGTGCACAGGGTGGGCAAAGGCTCTATGGGAAACCTTGGTTTCTTCTGCTCAAATTTGCTGTGAGCCTATAATTACTCTAAAAAGTAATGGAGAAATAATGATGTTCTTGGAAACATGAAGTACAAGAGAATTCTTTCCCTATAGGCTCACAGCACAAGGAATGCTATAGGAAGTTCTGTAGTGTGAGGGAAATGATAATAGATGGAGACTCTGAGATATGAGGGAGAACCCAGAAAACTGGAAATAACTACTACTGGATAATTGTAAAATAGTATTTTTTTTCCAAGCTTGCAACATGGTGAAGTAATGTCTGATAATTATAATTGAAAGGGTGGAGGAGATAAGTGGAATTGTATTGCTGTTTCTTTTGTTAAATGAAATGGTTACAACATTCATACAACCTGGGCTGCAATGAGTTAAGCATGCATATTGTAAGTCTACAGAAATAAGTAAAAATCATACAGAGGAGAATAGGTGAAAATCCATAAAAGGAAATGGAATGGAATGCAAAAACAAAAACAAAACAAAACAAAAACCAAACAACCCCACAGAAAGCAGGGAAGAAGAAATTAAGGAATGAATGAGAGAGGGTTAAAAAAAAAACAAGTAGCAAGATAATACACTTGACCTAATCCTATCATTCCATTAACTGCAAATGGATTAAACCCTCCAATTAAAAGGAAAAGATTAACAGTTCAGATAACAAAAGAAAGCTGTGGGATTTCTACTTTCAGCCTCAATAGATGAAGAGAACTCCAACAGAAAGACTCCTCCGCCTACACCCCCTATGGAAAGCTATTCTACAACCTGGTATTAAATGAAGTTTTGAAGGCACTGGAGAATTAAAAAAAAAAAACAAACAACAAGCAGGAAGATGCCAAGAAAGTGCTCAGAAGTCCTAAGCATGAGGTATAGGATGTTGATAATAAAGGCGACAGTGGGAGGAGTTGGGGGTACACAGGTACTCTTTGTACTTTCTACTCAATTTTGCTATGAACCTAAAAATACTCTAAAAATAGTCTGTGGGGGAAAAGAAATCAAAGGCAAAAAGGGCTGTGCACACAAGAACCGTTTGGTAGAGCTCCCACTAGCCAAATTTTAGAACAACTGGACACAAAAATAATGATTGCGATGTGTGAGAGCCCACTGAACACATCATTGCAGGGAAGGGAGAGTCCTTTCTTCAGCAGAGCACTAAGTAGTCAACACAGAAGGAAAGATGAAGCTAGAAAGACTGCAATGTGTGTTCAGGGTACTGGGAGACAGGCTGGTTAGGGACAGCAAGCTTACCGTTTCCAAGTGTTTCTGTTATGGAATACACGTTCTCCTTCCAAAATTCAAATGTTGAAGCCCAAACCTCAGGTCCTGGGAATGTGACTGCATTTGGAAACAGCCTTTCAGGAGGCGATTAAGGATGCAGGAGGTCATGTGGGTAGAATAGTGGCCTGGGGTCTCCATAAGAAGAGTAAGAGAGCCCAGGAAGCACTGAAGGCCACCCCCTACCAGCCAAGGCCTGAGCCTTTGGAGAAACCAAGTATCCTGCCAACAGCTGGGCTTTGGTGTCTGGACTCAGAGCCAGCCACGAGGAAGTAATATGTGTTGTTGAAGCCTCGCAGTACCTGCTGTTCCAGTCCGTCAGCCCCAGCTGACTAATGCAGTCTCCAGCAAGTTACTTGTGAATTGAAAAGGGAAGGCAAGAACATTACAGCGGAGAACGTGGCAACACCAATATCACAGCGATCAAAATGAGCATCTCTCAGCATCGGAACCAGACCTACACCATGCAGGCCCCTCTCCTCCACCTTACCCTGGCCCAGCACAGGATCTGTATCTAGACCCTGGGGAACACAGGACAGCCTCAAGTCCCAGGAGGCTCTCCAAAGTAGCTGCTCGGTGCTCTTCGCACCATGAAGGGCACAAGTGACACGAAAGGCTGAGAAGCTGTCCCAGGCTAAAGTTGATGGCAGAGACCCTAGAACTGAGTGAGAGGCACCTTCCAGAGTAGATCCTGAACTTGGCACCCGGAAGCACAACAGAAGTCACTGTGCCAATTGATGGAATTGGGATCAAGAGGTTTGGATAACAGGATGTATCAGTGCCTGTGCTGCTGATGTTCATATGTGTTTTCTTGGTGTGTAAGTAATCCTACCACACCCTGTGTAGGAAGGCAGGCAGCATGGTGTCCTCAGTTTACTTACAGATGGTTCAAGGAAAAAAGTGCATGATATGGGTTCACATGCATATACTTACATATGTGTGTATTAGACATGCATACAGATAATTATCATGTGTATTTAATAATATATACATATATACACCTTCAAACATGTGTGAAAGAGAAAGAGAAAGAGAAAGGAGAGAGGCAAAAGAGATCAAGCAAATGTGATAAAATGTAAACAATTCATGGCTCTAGGCAAGCATAGAAGAGCCTATTCTGATAGCCTCATATACAAATTTAAAATGTAGCCAAAAAAGATGATGCTTAAAAAATGAAAAAGAAAGCCAGACTGGAAGCAAATATTTACAATAAAAGTACCTGGAAAAGGACATATATCTGGAATATACTAACTGCTGCAGTTCAACCGTTAAATGAACAAATGAGTTAAACAGACACTTCACAAAAGAAGCTATTCAAATGACCACATTGTGAGTGGAAAATCTGAGCAGGGTAACATGATTTAACACCACGATAAGGCAACACTGTCTATTACCATGTGATGACACACGTGAAGGAGACCAGGACAGGAAGTGTCAGGCGTGTGTAAGGACAAGAGCCCAGGAAACTCTCAGACACGATGGATGGCAGTGACTGAAGCGGTAATACCTCTTTGGAAAATTGGCCATTTGCACACACTTGAACATATAGGTCCCCTAGGACCTAACAGTTCTAGTCCTGAGTGTTTACTTGGGAATAAAAACATATATACATAAGAAAACTTTTGTGTCGAAATGTGTCCACAGCTGCTTTCTTCATAATAGCCCCAAACTGGGAGCAACCCACACGTCCCTCAATAGAACAAAGGGTGAACAAACTGGCAAATCCAACACAGTGAGACGCCTCTAAAGAGCAAAGGGAAACACCGTGTGCAACATGGCAAACTCAAAATGTTTTGCAGAGTGAAGGAATCAGACAGAGGCAGATAAGGGTCCTATTCCTGGGAAGTTCTAGAGCAGGCGCAGCTGGTCTGCAGTGACAGAAACTGCAGTGTGGTGGGCACAGGGGCAGGCAGGTCCCTGGGCTGGGCTGTGGGCGTCCTGTTGCCATCTGGGCACTAGCTGCTTGGGTGTTTGCATTTGCAGAGCTCATCAAGTTGTTCCCTTGAGATCTATTTTTCTGTGTGGAAATTCTACTCCAATTCTAAAAGTTGTGTACATAAAAAAAGAGCAGGGCCGTCCACGTTAAAATAATCCATTACACAAGTCGGCCCGTGATGGACCAGACCACCTCACAGTTCCCAGCTGCCCTGGAAGTGGATCTGGACCAGCTGTGGGGGCCCAGCTCTACTCCTCAGTTTCTCACGGAGTCCTCTGATACTTCCTGTCTCACTGTAACTGGGCGAAGCGGGGTCCTGTCCACAGGGCTTTGGGGTCAGCCAAACCTCTGCTGAACGCAGCAAAGCTGCTGGTCCCGTTATGCTCAGCCCTGGGCCTGTGCCAGGAAAGGTCTCAGTGTCCTCACAACCAAGGGGAGAGGAGGACAGACTGTCAGAGGGGACCATGTGGCCAGGCACAGCTTCTGCAGGGAGATCACACCAGACTGTGAAAAACTGGCCCAAGCAGTGAGAGGCTGAGTTTGGGGTGACTAGAATGCCAGGGCCTGGGGTGAATTCTTGGGGGAGGAGTTTGGAGGCCAGGCTGTCCCTCTGACAGCAGGACTGGGCCAATTCCTGGGGCCTGGTGGAAGAGGGAAAGGGCCAGGGAAGAGACCGTCCCCTTCTGGCCTCAGTTTCTCTGTTTCTGAAGTGGGGAGGATTAACCAGATGGCATGCAAGCCTCCTTCCAACTTCAAGGAAGGCCTGGGACTATCCCTGTGCAGTCAGACAGGCAAATTTGGCCTGACTTTGGGGAGAACATTTTGGCGTCTGTGGGCCTCATGAGATGGGCTGTGGTGAGGGCTGAGCTCCCACAGTGCTGGGGATGAGGAACTCTGAGGGGTGAGGGTGCCAGGTCTGCGCCAGGCCCCGGGAGCACCAGATATCACCAAGGGAAGCATCCAAGGCTGGCTGGTGCCTGTCTAGGAATTGGCACCGGGGGAGGAGACAGCCACCTGCCCAAAGAGCTCTTTTCCCATGGGATTTAAGGACCTGAAATTGGACTCTGGGGCCACACCCTCAGCACAGCACCTCCAACACCAGCAAGGTCCTCTCCTCTCTCTCCCCTACGCCAGCATGTGGGGCAGCCCCAGCCTGGGGTCACTTAAGGCCGAGAGACTTGGCCCTGCGCTGTCACTGGCACCGAGCTATGGTAAATAGCTGCACTGCCCGAGTTTTGAAACACACGAGCGTGTGTCCAGGAGCCTGAGCTGGGAGGGAACTCGCCGAGGGAGGAGATTTCCATCTTCCAACTGGCTTTTGGGAAGAAAAAATAGGTTATTTTCTTTTGGAGCTGGAGAGGCCGCCAGAAGCGCTCACATGGGCGGGTGGCAGCATCCAGGCCGGCAGGCTGCAGCGGGATTGATGTGGTGTTTCTGGGGGCCCCTCCCTGGCAGTGCGCTGAACCCCACAGCTCATTCAATGGGGAGAGAGTGGGAAGACCAGGGGCAGGCAGTCGTCCCCGAGCCGCCTGCACTTCTGTGCCACGGCCACCACCCTGGAGATTTACACCACAGAAACGGCTAAGGCAGAGGAGGGAGCCGCACAGGGAACCAGAGGCCAGGCCAGAGGTGAAGACCCTGTGGGAGCCTCCGAGGCTGGGCCTCCATCCCAGGGACGTCCCAAGCCCGGTGCCGGCCAGCCCGTGCTCGCCCACGCACAGACGCTCGTCGTCCACTCCCCGACCTAACCTCCTTCCAGCGACTCCCCCCTGCTAGGCAGCCTGGGCCAACTGGGGCCTCACATGGTCTGAAATGGAAAACAGGGAGCGCCACGTGGCCGCCAGGACCAGGTTCCTTCTGGCCCCCAGAGCCCCTGACCTCTGTCTCTCTCCAGGAGGCCGGTACTAGGCCCTTTCCCACCCTGCTTGCCTGCCATCTTTCCAGGTCTACAGCTCTTCTACCCGATGCTGTGCCAAGGCAGACAGACAGACAGACGGAGAGACGCAGCTCTCCTTTCCCCAGGTGGGTGCTGCTCCGACTTTCCAGACTACAGGAGGAGGTGGAGAACAGCAGACCAGCCCTCCAGGGAGACCAGCTGGGTACAGAGGGAGGAGAGCTGGCTCCTCCTGGGTGCACGGAGTATGCCCATCTATCTCACAGGTGGGAAAACGGAGGCTCCTAGAGACAACAGGGCACTCCCCGATGATTCCAGACTAATTGTGACTCAGGGACTAAACACTTGGCCAGTTCCTGAGCAGGAGACACTGTCCTCAGAATGTCACAGATGGAAAGGACCTTGGAGAGCGACAGGGCCACCAGCTCTCCCTGCTGAGGGAGACTGAGGCCCAGGTGGAGGGAAGTGACTTCTCCCAGGCTGTTCCTCAGCATGTGGCAGAGCCAGGCAGGGCCTGGGGTGTCTGAAATGGGGTGTCACTTGGCGAAGTGGGGCCTGCTGGTACAGCACAGGGCATGATGCCCTCCATGTCTCTGTAGGACCACATTCACCCTGTTCTGGCCAGGAGGAAGCCACTGCTGTTCTGCTGGGTGCCAAGCCTGGGGTCTTGTCCTCGGGCACCATGTCCAGTGGGACAGGCAGGGTGGACAGTGACCAGGCAGCCCCAGAGGATGGGGGCTCACAGGATCCACCCAAGCTGCCCTCAGTGAGCCGGGCCACAGCACTGCCACCAGCCTGGACTTGCGAGTGGGAAGGGGTGGGCGGAGTTGTTGGAGTTGCCAGTGGGGCCAGAAGCTGTCAGGGCAGACAGACAGCATTTTTTCTCAAAATTACTCATCACCGATGAGTACTGTTCAGAACAAAAAGGCTGGGAAGCGGCACAGATCCATTTGGCCAGAGTGGGACCAGAAAGGTCACACTGCAGAAGTGTGGCCGAATTAGCCCGGGAGTGAGGCTGCACAGCCTATAAACAAGTCTAAGAACCAGCGAGCTGCCCACTAGAACAAACTACAAAGCAAGACACTTAGCAAAAATAGTATCATAGCATCAGAATCTTAAAAAAAAATACAGGAAAAGTGTGACTCACAAACAGCAATGAAAGGAAGGAACATCATTAGTAAAAACAGACCCCAAAATATAGCATGAATGATAGAATTAGTAAACAAAACAATCCAAAAGCAGTTATTACGAACATGATCTTACATTTAAAGCACGAGAAAACATGTACATAAGGGAGGAATCAAACACAGAATCTCAATAGAAAAGAAGAAAATACTCAAAGAAGAGTAGAGTGGAGATCCCAAGCTGGAAAAATACAATATCTAAACTGAAATAGTCACTGGATGGGGTAGCAGCCGATTAGCTGTCTACACAGTCAGCTCGCAAGAAGAAAAAAGAATGCTGTTCCTCTAAAATCCAAAATAAAGCAAGGAAAGCCACCCCACCCTTCCCAGTGGAGATCCTGCTCCAGGCCAAATTCAGTATGATATAGACAGCATGCTGAATAGTGAAAAGATAAAAATATTTCTCCCAGATAGCATACTTGGCTGTGTAGAAAGTCCCAGCGGATCTATAGTGAAACTCTTAGAATGTTACTTTACTGATTTTGCAGATTCTGCTGTCCATATACAAGTCAGTCGTATTTCTGTATATTAGTACATGGTAGTCAAGGCAAGTTTGACAGCATAATTTTTAAAAAGAACTCAAATAGGTATTAAACATAAAGCAACAAAACACGTGCACAAGAGGTGATCGAAAAATATAGTGAATGCTTAAATTTTTTTTTTTAAATGATTGCAGTAAAAGACATACTACTGTTAATCCCATTCTCCCCTCTCTTTTAACACTCTTATCCCATTTTTCTTGTCACTTTCTAAAGCATTTCTGGAAGTCCTCTTTTATGAATGTCTTTACGAGGTGTGATAAAAAACATAGTGAATGCTGCCAAGCTCCATCCAGCAGAAAGGCAGCTCATAAAATCATGACACTGTGTCCTCATCCACCTTACTCGTTAGCTCAGGCACCATGCAAATTCTGGCTCTTCCCCAAAGTCTAAGGGAGGGTTGAAAGGTAAATATTTTGAATGCATTCAAGACATCCAGGCTATGACAGCACAACTATAGCCAGGAAAGAGACTACTTCAGGAAGTGGCAAAAATAACTGGCTAATTGTGCCTGAGGTGAGGGGGAGTATTTTGAAGGGGGTTTATGACAATGTGTCTTTTACCATAATAAAATGTTAAAATTTAACATCCATTGTCATTTTTCATTACACTTCTTATGGCAAATTTTGATTTAAATTTTAACCCAATTCAGTGGAGAAACTGATAGAAGAGCTGAGCATCCAAATGCAAGCAATGAAATTTGCCACAGATCATGACTTACAAAACAATGAACTCAAACCTGATCACAGACTTAAACACGAAGCCTGACACTACAAAATTTTTAGAAAAAGTGCAGAAGAAAATTCTTCCCTGCCCTTCAGTTAGTCAGGGATTTCTTCTGTCTCACACCAAAAGCAAGATCCATACAAAAATAAATTAATGGATTGGACTGCATTAAAATTAATTATTCTGGTTTTAGAAAAAGACTAAAAAAAACAAACTACATAGGGGAGAAAAACATTTGATATAAATTTAGGATAAAGGATATTGTGTCTGGGATATGTGAAGAATTCTCAGAATTGAAAAATTTTATGAAAATGTGCAAGATATTTGAATAGACACACATCTCTTGAAGAGATGTGTGACAATGTGCACAGATCAGATATTCCACATCATTAGAACTTAGGTAAATGCAAATTAAACCCCCCATCTGATGTGCCTGGATGCTTATTAAATTAGCTACAATCTTTGAAAGGAAAACAATGAATGCTATGGAGACAGCGAAGATGTGAAGCAATTAGAATCCTTATTTGTTGCTGATTGGAATACAAAATGCTGCAACTACTCTGACAGTGGTTTGGCAGTTTCTTATAACTTTAAACATACACTTACCACATGACCTGGCCATCTACCATCTAGAGATTTATCCAGGAGAACCGAAAATTTATATTCACACAAAAGCTGCGTGTGAAAACTGGTGGTGGCTTTATTTACAACCGCCAAAACTGAAACCAACGCAGATGCTATTCAACCAGTGGGTGTATGAACTAAAACATATCCATAAAATAGACCACTACTTGAAAATAAAGACCAGTTGCGGACATACAGAACAGTGTATGGAAGCTCCAAAGCGTTATGCTAGGAACTCGTAAAACCACTCTCTCCCAAAAGCAACCAAATACTCACCAAGCAATACAATGTGACCAGTTTAGAACTCTGGGAATTTTCTACCGGCATAGAACAAACTGAAAAGCATCTATTCAAGTAAAACTACTGAACCTTGTTAATACCAGTGGGTCTTGGGCATTTTTAACTCTGGGCGTTTCTCATGCCCTCTCCCTCCCAGCTCTGACACTCAGTGCCCTCAAAGCAGCCTCACAGCCCATAGAGAACTGGCCTCTCTGAGCTCTGCTAGTTCTGCAATGCAGACAGACATCACAACATCGTGTTGTATATACAACTGTGCATTTAATTTTATCTGTTAATTTAAAACATTTTAAAAAGCTGTATGCCCAGAGAACAGCCAGTGTTTTGATCTAACTAGCAGCTCCCTAGAAAAATCTCTATTCCTAGGATGTCGTTGCTATTGGACTTGACTGGGAACTCAGTTCTGTGAATAAAGCCTTATGTGCAGGGTGTTACTGAAAGCAACAGGAATCTGCTGGTAACTTTACAGCTGCCTAAGGCTGTGATTCACTCAGCGCTGACAAGAGCAGGTCTGAAAATTGAAAAGAAGATGTGCAGAATGAGAGAGCCGTACAAAATTATGAGGAGCTGGGGCATATTCCCCAGGCCCTAGACAATGGTGTGCAAGGGCAGGGCTGCCCACGGAGGGCCTGGAAAACAGAAGGCTCAGTTACTCTCACCTTGAGGCCCTGCACAGCAGAAATGAGAGCTGGACAGGAACGTTAACCTGAGCTGAAGGTGCATCTTCACACACAGGCAGCGTGAGCAAAGGATTGGAAATTGTGCTCATGGCAATTAAGGAAATCTGACTGATCACTAGCTGGACACATTACTGAACCCTAGGAAGCCAGGCTTAAAAACAAAAACAAATCAGGGAAAAGCAGAATAGAAAATTCAATGCCTGCACCCTACAGGAGAGCAGTTAGCCAAAGAAGTTGCTGTAACACAAAGAAAAACAAAATAATCACACACAGCAGTAACAGCAGTCCCTAGAGGGGAGGAGCTAATGGCAGAACCGTTAGAATATGTTTCCTAAAACATCCAATTTTCAACAAAAATTATGACACATGCAATTAAAACCAAAATATAGCTCATACACAGAAAACAACAACATCAACAACCAACAATGAATTTCTCTAAGGAGATCCAGATGTTGGATTTGAGAGACAAAGACTTTAAATCAGTTTTTATAGGTATGTTCAAAGAAATCTGAAAAGAAAAATCCTTAAAAAGTTAAAAGATGGTTTGACAACTGGTATGCCACCAAAAAGAGAATTGGAAGAAAAAAAAAAAGGATCTAGTAGAAATTTTTGGAGTTCAAAGTAGAATACTAATATGAAAAATTCACTAGAGAAGCTGAACATGAACAACGTATTTGAATTTACGTAAGAAAGAACCACAGACCAAATTTTAAAAAAATTTTTATTAAAGATTGCAAACATACATGACAAGAAATGAAAATACTAAATAAAAATTTGAAATATACATATATGACAGCAAAAAAGGATATGAAATAAACAAAAATTTATGCAACACAGACTGATAATCCAAATACATTATTAGCTTGATATGATCTTCAAACATTATATGTTTTTCTCATTTTCTTTCATATAATATTTTTGAAATATTGTATTTACAAGTAAAACAAAGTTACATATTATAGTTGAGAAACTGTCCTCAAATTTTTATGAATTATAAACTCCTTGGTTTTATTAATTTGATAAATATTATATGCTTGTTGATTGTATCACTTACATTTTCTAACAAAACTTCCCACAGAAAAGAAATATACTTGAAATCCAAAAACAACTAAAAGAGTTCACATTTTTAAGATCAGATTTTTCTGTTTCTTTTTTGTTATATCCCAAACTTATTTTTATTATATTTTTGTAAGTATAATGATAGAATTTAACACCAATACATATATAATACTCTTCCCAAACGAATGACTATGAATTAAATCAAGCATCTAATTTAGAGAAATCATAAGGTTGCCAGAGAAGTTACCGATATGCCAAATGTGCAAAATCCTATCACATTCATGACCATGTTTCTCATTTAATAGTGCACACATATGTGTAAAAACATACCCCCCACACATTTACACAATGCATATTTTCTACAATACAATATATACTTTGGTATAATAAAACAGTGCAGTGATGTGTGGAATGTTTGTAATTTGTGTGATTTGAGAAAAACAAATATCATCTTTGAAGTAGTTGGAGAATTTGTAATATGCACCAGATACTGAATGATATTAATGATTTATTATCCATTTATTTAAGTACAGTTATGATAAAATTTACTTAAAAATTAATATTCATTATTGGTTGAAAATAGCTACAAAGATACATTGATAACATAACAAAATTTGTCTTAACAAATTTCCAGCCGAACAAGCTGTAGTGACAGAAAGGGAAGTTTGCAGAAGGCAGAAATGAGAGTGGAGAATGATGGATGGACCTTGATACTTTTCATGCTACTCATATATACAGATTTCATAAATTCTCAAATAAAAAAGCAAAGAAAATGAGAACCAAAATAACTCATCAGTTTCGTAGACCAACATATAAAGACAAAGATTAATGTGCAGATAAATTTTTAAAATATAAAATGTAAAGCCAAATATTTTTAAATAATTAATAATAATTCTTCACAAACTTTTCCAAAAAATAGAAGAGGAGGAATCACTTCCAAAATCCATCTATGAAGCCAGAAGAATTACCTTAGTACTATAATGAGAAAGAGACACACATGTGTAAATACCGAATAGTTTCCCTGGTGTGAATAATCTGCAATAAAACATAAGATCCTAATAAGATTACTGTCATTTAGAAATGAGAAGAAAGGAGCTAAAGGTGTAGGGAAGGTGGGCTGGGTAGGGGAAGGGTAAAAAGGGAAAAGAAAAAAATGTGAGATAATGAAAAGATGAAAATAAAGTGTTTGTAGATGGGGAGGGGAGGAGGGGGTGAAGGGAGGGCAGGGGTAAGGGGAAAAAAAATGAGAATCAAGACGTCATGTAGAGGTACAAGATCCCAACAATGAATGTAACTGTACTGTATCCCTAAAATGTACCAATCAACTCAATTAAAGCTGAAAAAAAAAAAGAAAAAGAAAAAAAAAGAAAGAGACAGCCCAGGAAGACAACACACCAATATCTCTTGCAACTATGCAAGCAAAATTGTCAACAAAATGCTTGCAAATCATAACCAACAATATAGAAAAATAATTTATCCCATCATCAAGTGAGCTTTATCTGAGGAATGCAAAGCTGGTTTAACACCTTTAAATCAATATAACATCCAAAAGGGTCAGCAAACTCTAAATTCATGTAGATTAAACTCCAAATAATTATACCTGGGCACAGCAGTCAGACTGATGGAACTCAAAGACAAAAAAATATTGAAACTAGCAACAGAAAACTCCTTAAAAAGAACAGGGGTTCTTTGGTAAGACTAATAGCTGAGTCTGCCTTAAAAACTATGTGGGCCAGAAGAACTGGGATGTTATCTGTAAAGGGTTGAACATAAACACTGTGAACCAATAGTTTTCTATTGAAATTGAAGAAGACATAAAGGCATTCCCAGATAAATGAAGGTTCATAGAATGCATTAGCATTTGCCAGAGAAGAAATATTAAAGGAAATACTTCAAGCTGAAGAGAAAGGACATTAGATGGTAATTCAGATCTACATGAAGAATACATGTAACTATATGGATAAGTATGAAAAATATACTTTTGTTTGCAATTTTTTTTCTCCTACCAAATTTAAAAGACAACTGCACAGCCAATAATTATGAACCAGTGTTGATGGGCATACAGTGTATATGGTTGTAGTTTGCTTGATGGTAACAGCTTAGAGGAGTTAGAAGGAAATAGTTATAGAGGAGCAAAGATTTAGTATGCTCTTGAAATTAAGATTGAATTAAACTGAACTAGATTATTATTAGTAAAGATAACATCTGTAGTTGCTGAATGTAACAGTTAGTCTTGACTGAGAGCCATATAGTGGGTTAGAAATCAGCAGAGCACACTTCTGAGTGTATCTGGGAGGTCTTGGAGGAGTGACCTTGGGGACTGTCTATGGTCCCTGCTCTGTGGTGCTGTCCTTTGCTCTGATTCCCAGCCACCATGAGGTGAGCACTTTTGCACACTATGCCCTTCTATCGTGATGCTTCTGCCTTGGAGCCAGCTGACCATGAACTGAAACCACCAAGACCATGAGCTGAATAAACCCATCCTCCTTTAAGCTGTATATGTCAGGTATCTAGTCCCAGCAACAGGAAAGTGGACCAATACATCTGCAACCACTAAGAAAATAACAATGACACAGAAAAGAAATGACGCAGATTTAAAATGGTATGCCTAAGAATATAAGAGCAAGAAAAACATAAGATATCAAGAGAAAACAAAATGGCAGGGAAACACTATCTTATCAGCAATTACATATCAAATTATTAAAATGCAAAGATTGGCAGAATGGATAAAAATTATGATTCACCCATTTCTCTGGGAGGCTGAGGCAGGGAGGTCACAAGTTAGAGCTCAGCCTGAACAACTTCACAACTTAGCAAAGCTATATTTCTATTTTCCTTTTTTAAATTGAGTTTATTGGTACATTTTAGGTATACAGTACAGTTACATTCATTATTGGGATCTTGTACCTTTACATGACAGGTCTTGGTTCTCATTTTTTTCCCTTGTCCCTGCCCTCCCTTCACCCCCTCCTCCCCTAAAACTATATTTCTAAACAATTAAAATTAAAAAAAGGTTGGGCAGGTAGCTCAGTGTGAAAGCACTGGTTTTAATCCCCTGTACTGAAAAAAAATGATCTAACTACATGCAATGAACAAAAGATAAGATATAACTTACTTGCAAAGACAAAAGTAAATTGAAATATTAATAATAAAAAATGTGTATTATCCAAATACAAGAGAAATCTGGGACTGGCTCTAGAGTAGTCCTGCTCATCTGGAAATATATTCCAAAACACACAGTGGATGCCCAAAACTGTAGATAATACAGAACTCTATATATACTATGTTTTCTCCAAACATATATGCTTATGATAAAGTTGAATTTATAAATTTGTCACAGTATGAAGTTAACAATAATTCATTGTAAATCATAGCAACCTCACCACACACTTTGTATTTCTTTATTGAGAATATTATCCTTTTCACTTTAAAAAAAGGCACTTCTGTTATTTGGGGCAGGGGGAGATACTGAGTTGCCAGCATCTCTACTCTTGTACTTTGGGGATATTATTAAGTATAATATGGTTACTTGAATGCAAGCACCAAGATAATTTCTTGACAAACAATCCGATAACCCAGATGGCTACTGAGTGACCAACAGACAGCTACACACCCAGTGTGGATGTGCTGGACAAGGGATAATTCGCTACTGAAGTGTGTTGGGGCAGGAGGGCACGAGGATTCACCACACCACTCAGAATGGCATGCAGTTTAAAATGCGTGAATTTCATTTTTTGTTTTGAGACAGGACCTTACTAAGTCGTCCAGGCTGGCTTTGCACTTGCTGTCTTCCTCCCTCAGTCTCCTGAGGAGCTGAGATTACAGGCATGCACTACCATGCCTGGCAAGACAAAAATAAATTTCAAGGCAAAAGTTTCATAGAAACAGAGCTTAGATTGTATGATAAAAAGCTCAAGCCATCAAGAAGATTTAGCTATCAAAAACATATACACACCTAACAACATAGTATCAAAATATCTAAAGATGAAAACATATGATTCAACAAAAATAGGTAGAAATGTTAATGCTTCAGTTCATTAATGGATGAAACAATTAGACAGAGCAATAGGAAGAAGACCTTAATAACACCATGAAACAACAAGACCTAACAGAAATCTATAGAACATGCTACTCAATAACAGTAGAATATACAATATCCAGGATATGCCATATATTGAGCCATAAGATACATCTCAATAAATTTAAAAAGACTGGGATTATACAAATGTGCTTTCTGACCACAACAGAATGGAATTAAAAGTTGATGGCAGAAGAAATTTAGAAAATTTACACATGTGTTGAATTAACACACTCCTACATAATAGGGGATTAAGTAATAAATCACAAGGGAAATTAGAAAGTATATTAAGATAAATGGAAACAGAAGCACAGCATACCAAAACTACAGGATGTAAGGAACGCCATACAAAGAGGAAAATTTACAGCTACAGATGCTCACATTATAAAAAGAGAAATATTTCAGCCAGGCATAGTAGTGCACACTTGTAATCCCAGAACTTCGGTGGCTGAGGCAGGAAGATTGTCATGAGTTTGAGGACAGCCTGGAATACATAGTTCAAGGACAGTCTGAACTACATAATAAAACTCTGTCTCCCCACGAGAGAGAGAGAGAGAGAGAGGCACTTCAAATTTGTAGACTACACTTTTACCTTAAGAAACTAGAGAAATAAAAGCAAATCAAACCCAGGTCAAGTACAAGGAAGAAAATAGGGAAATTTAAAGTGTAAATTAATGGGAGTAAAAGGGAAAATGATAAAGAAAATCATCAACCAAAAGTTATTTCTTTGAAAAGATTAACAAACCTTTTTAGACTAGACTGACCAAAAGAAAAAGAAAAAAGTTTAAATTACTGAAACCAGAAAATAAAAATGATATTCCTACTGTTCTTGTAGAAATAAAAAGTACTTATTTTAAGGGTATGCCATGAATAACCTCATTTCAACAAATTATGTAATACAGATGAAAGTGATTATTTTCTAGAAAGACAAACTACAAAACTGAAGAAATAGAATACCTTAGAACACCTGTAACAAGAGATTAAATTGGTAATCAACTCTCCCCAGCAGGAAGAGGAGGAGAAGGAGGCAACTCTGACATGAAAAATGGAAATGCTTCCCAGTTCAATCCATGCAACTAACATTGTGCTGATACCAAAACCAGACAGACAGCATGAGAAAAGGAAACCAATACCTTTGGTGAATATAGCAAAACAATAGCAAATGACTCCAGCCAGCACAGAAATACAAAAGACTGTATGTCATGATCAAGCGGGTTATATTACAGGAAAATAAGGCTGGTTAAACAACCAAACATAAAATAAGGAAATATACCATATTCATAGAAGAAAGAATAAAAATTACATGATTGTGTCAATAGCTGCTGGAAAAGCATAGGACAAAATCCAATACCCACTCATATATAAAATTGAAAACTATCTGAAGAAAACTGAAATAGAAGCAAATGTTTCCCACCTGAGAAGAGGTATCTAGGAGAAATCTACAGCAGACATCAAACTGAACAGTGAGAGATTGGATGCTTGCCCTGAGATTAGGAGCAAGACGAGGATGTCCGCATTGCTTATCTCCACCCCACCTTGTACTTGAAGACTGAGCCAGGGAATACAGACAAAGAAAGGAATGGGTTACATCTGGGTTGGAGAGGAAGAAGCAAAACTACCTCTCTCTGCAGATGCCATGATCTTTCACTTAGATACCCTAAAGAATCCACAGGAAAACAACCAGAATGAGTAAATTCAACAAAGCCGCAGGATCAGCATACAAAGGCAATTGTATTTCTGTACACTAGCAGTGAATAACCCGAAATACAATTTTTAAAATCTAGTATTTTCTTGCATGGTACTGTCAGAAACACATGCTACTTTGGGATGTTTAAAGAAAGAAGTATGAGACTTGTACACTGAGCATGACAACAGCTTGCTGAGGGAAACTAATGAGGGGCTTCAGAGGAATTACGTCCTGTGCTGTGGGCTGACTGCTGTTAGAATGACGGTTCTCCCAGATAAACCTGTAAGTTTCTATCATGATTTCAGCAAGATTATCCTTCAGGGAAACAAAAAGGTGATCCTAAAACTTATGGAAATGTGGAGGACTCAGTAGAAAAAAAAATCTTGAAAAAGAAGAAAGTTGAAGGGTATTGTACTACTAGTCAGCTAGGGCTGCCTGAAACAAAAGATAGCATATATTGGTGGTGTCTTTGTGGCTTAAGACAACAGAAACTTTCCTCTCACAGTTCTGGAGGCCAGAAAGCCAATGTCGAGATGGATCAGCAGGACTCATGCCTCTCAGGGCCCCAGTGGTGACTGTGCCCTTGTCCCTCTCAGCTCTGGCCATGCCTGGGCTCCCTCAGCTGGGGCTGTGTCCTCTGCTCTCTGCCTCCCACTCCACACAGCTTTCATCCCTGCTCTCCTCGCCTCTGCGTGTCCCTCATAAGGATGTTTGTCATTGCAATCATAGCCCACTTGAATAATCCAGGATGTTCTCCTTTCTAACCCTTAATTATATCTACAAAGACCTTTTCTTTCCAAATAAACTCACATTCACAGCCTCCATGAATTAAGAAGAGGACACGTCTCCATGGTAACATTCACCCACCATCAGCACTTCTACTCCCCACTTTTAAAACTTACTATATTGTAGGAGCTACCAGTAGGAAGGCAGTCACACTGGCATAAAGACAAACATGCAGCTCCACAGAACTAGATTTGAGAGTCTAGGCATAAATTCCAATATTTTTGATCAATTGATTTTCAACAAATGTGCTACGACCATTCATTGGCAAAAGGATGACCTTTCCAGCCTGCTGAGCCAGGATAACCGGGTGTCTGTGCACAGAGTGGAGCCCTGACCTCACACCACACACTCACAGTGCTTTCGCTTCTCTCTGAGGTCAGGTTGACTTCGGAGCTGGAGGCTCCGCTCTTGTCTGGCCCAGTCTCGGTCTTAGGGAGACTGTGCACCTGGGCTCAGGGGTGGGGTGCTACCCAACTTCCCAGGCAGGTAACTGGGTCTATGGGAAGTTTGTCTTTTCCGACAGCAGCTGACTCCTGCTAGGAATCCAGTAGGACCCTGGGCCTGAGACAGGTGCCTCCCTGCCACCAGCACAGTTTTCTTCTTGTGTTCTCTGTCTAGGTTCAGAGGGGAGGCCTATTTTGTCGTCCCCAACAGCCTAAGGCTTTCGTTTCATCCCATCACCTGGCTCTGTTCCGCTGCATGCGGCCCGTCCCAGGCTCTACCTCTGCTGTGAGGGGACGATGGGACCACCCCTTTCTGCAGGCTGCTCCCCTGCCCTGCCCACCTGCCCCCACTTGCCCACACACTCAGCTTTTGTGGCTGGGCTCTTTCTGAAGTCAACACCCGGAGGGAATAGCGAGGCCGCCTGTCACCTGGTCCTGTTCCGATCAGCCTGGCGTCCTCAGCTCTGTCTGTGAGCTCTTGGCCATAGACATCCCCCCCACGCCTGCCACCAGGCTGTGTCCCTGCAGACTCGGTCCTGACTGCGACAGTCCAGCAGGCGGGGTGCTGCAGTGGGGTGGGCTGCACCCTGGGGCTCAGGAAGAAGCTCTTGAGAAGGCAGGCGGAGAGGCACCCACCACTACCATTCAGTGCGGGGAAACCCAGGATCACAGCACTGAGGCGCGGCCTTCCCAAACCAGTGTGTTCCCTTTGCTGCTGCAAAAGGTTTCCTCAGGGAGCCAGAGGAAACGACACACGCGCTGTACATCTTCCTGTAAAGTTCAGGAGTGCGGACAGACAGGGCCCCAGAGAGCACCCCAGAGAAGCTGCCGCTGTGCTTCTGTCCCACGCATGGCACGCAGCACGTTCTCATCAGCCGCGTAAGGTTCCGTGTGGAGGGACTCCTCTGTTGAAGAATTGTTTTTTTTATTTGCTTTTACAAATACTGTGCTGCAGACCTTGTCTGTGCGCCCCTACACGCACACCCGTGTAACCGTTTCTGTGGGGAGGAGTCTCACAAGTGCTATCACCTGCTTAAACAAGAAGCGTTTCCTGAATGCGTTAGGTCAACCACACTACCCTTCCGTCCGCTTGACCTCCCAGTAATCTCCATACTCTTGTTGGAATGGTCTTTGTACAATGAGTCTGGTTATGCGATCTACCAATATCAGAAACAGAGTGACATCAGAACAAACAAGAAGCACTAGAAAAGGGAGGTCCCAGAGCAGCTGGACCGTAGGAGCAGGGGGGAGACCGTCCCTCTCCAAGGGCTGTCCAGGTGGAGGAACCTCGTGCCCACAAAAGCTCATCAGGAAGGGACTGGAGCCCCACTCCTGCACCCCCTGCGGGCTGGGGACCAGCTGTCAGATGCAGGCTGACGTCACCTCCGTCTGCGCGTTTGGTGGCAGTCAGCCCGTCCCTCGGCCATCCTCTCATCTCTCTCTCTGGGCTCCCACCTGTCTGTCCCCAGCCTAGGGTGCTCTCATGGACAATGCCCGGAGACTGCCAGGTCCTGGGGCAGCAGGTGCCTCAGAGGCTGGACCCCTGGGTGGCCATGGGGATGAGGACACCGCATCTGTCTCCAGGGTGGAGAAAGAAGGTGACCAGCACAGGTGGCCTTGTCCATCCTGACCCACAGCACTGGTGCTGGGGAGACTGCCGGGTGCTGAGCTTGGTCTGCACTCATGACAGGTCCCTCCCCAGCTCTCTGCGCTCCCAGCGGCTGTCCCCCTCCTGTCCCAGAGGCCTCACCACCCGCTCCCCTGCTCCCCCGGAGCTCTGTAGCCCCAGCCCAAGGGTACACAACCGCCCACCACAGCCTGCTCCACCCAGCATCATTAGCTGAGCAGCACCCGCAGGGGCTAGAAATTGGTTGAACCTCCCGGTGGGAAGATCCAATTTTCACCTGAGCAGGAGGAGGAGAAGAGGGGGGAGCCACTGCTCTGCTGTGCCCCTCGGGTCTCTCACCCAAGGTCTGGCTTGAAGCATACCCCGCACAGACAGACTCCAGGCTGCAGGACGCTCACGTCCCAAACACCGCACCTGCCCTGTGCCTGCCGAGTCTCAGAAGGGGCTGACCTGAGAGGCCAAGTCAGAGCTGACCCCCTAGTGACACCCAGGGCAGAGGGCGGGTTGGGACACAGTCAGTCACTCAACACACGAGCACTGCGCACAGCCACAGAGCCACAGAGGTTTGGCTCCCGCATCCCTGTGGCCCTGAAATCCATGACGTACTAGTCCCTTAGGCAAAGTGGTGTTGTCTCTGCATGTAACCTACACACAGCCCCCAGAGGACTTAAATATCTCCAGACGCCTTAGCACACCAGATGTGATGTAAATGCCGTGTAAACCCTGTTATGCTGCGCTCTTCAGGGAATAGTGACAAGGAGAGGTCTACGCATGTTTACTACAGGGACAGTTTTATTTTTTAAAAGCATTTCAGTCCTCCGTTGGTTGAAGCTGGGGTGCGGAGCTCTGGGAGATGTGGGGCATCCGCACCCTTTGGGTACCAGGCCCTGGGAGGCATGAGACTTGTCCTCCAAGGGGCAGAGGAGGGCTGCCCGGGGGGTGACCGCCATTGTAGTGGAGGCCAGGGACCAGACTCGCAGTGTAGAGGAAGTGGGAGGGAGGGGGACACCTGGGATGGGATCTCTCCAGGGTGGGCCTGGGCTCCCAGGGCTGCCCCTGAGGAGCTCCTGGGTTTGGTCCCCTGTAGTTGGGGCACAGTGATTTGGGGTCTGGGAGCCTGGCTTTGGTCCCCTTGGGGTGGAGTTTGGTCTTCGCTTTGGTGGTGGGCTGGATGCCGAGCCCACTGGTAAGGAATCAGTGCCTACTGGGGGCCGTTACTGAGCCCCAGGCTGGGAGGGACTCACTAGGCCAGTCTCTGTCTCTCTCTGTCTCAAGGAAGGGAGGAAGGAAGGGAATGGCCTTCTCTCGAGGACCTGCCCCTCCTGGCCTCAGTTTCCCCATCTGAAGGGCTCTGGCTGGACCCTATCTTCCCCCGAGCTGTTGTTTTCCTTGAGTTTATTACTTTGGCTTTGCCTCAGAGAGCACACAGTTCCTGGCTTGCTTTCTCTTTTGAGAAGCCTCTTTCCCCAGTGAATGCAATTTCCAAGTCTCTCTCTTCTATCATACTTTGTTTTTAATGATAGTCTTTCAAAGTAGCCTTCTATTTTTACTTGTCCTTTGGCAGGATAATTTCTAACCCTGTTCTCACCACCCAAGTCAATTTCCTTTGTTAATTTCCAAGCCTGTCCCTCTCTGGGGGGCCTCACCTGTTGATTCTTAATTGATTTCTTCTATCATGTAATTCTGTGGTTTCATGAATAAGCTATTTTAGAACCTTTGTTGATATCTATTTTTTGTACCATTTGATGTGTTTGGAGGCCAAGGACTCAGATTAGACAGGAGATGAGATTTCATTGTCTCTCAGATGCCAGTTATCCCCGGACCCTTTCTGGGGGGCCAAATACTTCTGGAGTTTTTATATTCTCTTCTAATTAATTAATCCAGTGTTATTCACTTCCATGACTCCAGTCTTGTGTTAGAAATGTAAATCAGCACATGCCTGCTGGTCCAGATGTTCTGACCCATTGGATTTTGTACCTGCAGAGAGGAACCCCCATAAGGCAGACTCCATGGCTAGGGCCAGTGGCCCCGGGGTCTTTTCATTTCTCAGAGTAGGACTTCTCCCATGCCCAATTCTGCTGTTGTCCCCTGCCTGTGTAAAAACCTTCCCGGTCTGATGCTATCCCCTGCCTCAGACTTGATTTAAGAGGCTGTAGAGCTGGGCTTGGCTGTGCCTGTCTGTAATCCCAGCACTTTGGGAGGCTGAGGCAGGAAGAGCACAAGTTACAACCCAGCCTGGGCAACTTAGCTACTTAATGAGACCCTGTCTCAAAATAAAAATAAAAAGGGATGAGAATGTAGCTCAGTTGGGAAGACTTCAGTGCCATCCCCAGCACTGCCCCCAAAATAGCTTGCTAAATAAATAAAAGAAGGCATGGAAGGCAGGGAGTAGCAGAAGCCCAGGCCGCATTCGGTGAGACCCGCCAACACCCAGGTTTGGTTGGAGGCAGCCAAGGCCCTGCAGCCTTTAGAGGTCTTTACCTCCCCGACAAACATCACAGCTTGCGTTGGGCTGCATGGGCCCCGCCTCCTCTCTGGGGAGGATTAACTGCCTCTGAGCAGCTTCTTGAGTAATGAGGCTGAGGAGCCCGCAGGTCCATCGTGGGCGTGGTGGCAGACTCGATGTTACTTCCTGTCCGGGTGGCTGGGTGTGTGTCCGGCCCCTGGATGGCTGCTCCTGGGCAGTGGGCACTCTGTAGGGGCCACAGCCCTCTGGTTAGAGCCTCCAGAGCTCCCTGCTCACCCCAAGAACCCTGCCCAGGGGGCCCGATGCAGGAGCAGTTTCCAAGTTATAGGAATTCTGTCCCATGAGCCATCGGGCTATCAGCCCGCTTGTCCCCACTTCTCTTGGGAGATCTCTGTGAGATCCCACAGCAGTCACTTTCAGGAGGCCTGCAGGAAAGGGCTACTGGCCCCAGCCTGAGCCAGAGCGCAAGGCCTCCTGACCTGCTGGCCCAGCACCTCTGGGGATCTTTTCCCAGCAGGCTGGCCATGCTTCCTTCTTCTCCCTGGCTGCTAGGAAGCTCAGGAAACAGAACTCAGCTCTGACTCACTTGCTGCCTATCTCTGTCTCCACACTTCCTCTCCACCCCACTCCTACCTCCTTTTGACATCCGTCCCTGTAGGGAACCTCTCCACATGCCACACACCGCAAGGTGTGGGGCCCCAATGGTCACCCGGAGGATGGTGCTTAGCACAGTTACAACCCAGCAGTGCGTCTCAGTCAGAAGCTGAGGAGTAAGGCCGCCTCCTAGGGTGCGGAGCACTGGAACAGGAACCAGTGGGTGCAGGATAGGAAGTGGTGGCAGTGTATGGGCAGCGAAGACCTCTGCGAGGCAGGGATGGAAAGTTCTGGGGATGTCCAAGCTCCAGCCCAGAAAGGACCTTGGGTGTTCTGGGGATGGCAAGGAAGCTCCTGAGGCTGGAGCCAAGGGAAGAGGGGACAGAAGAGCCATTATCGGGGGGGGGGACCTTGCAGGCTTCGTGGCTACCTGTGTTTTTCAGGTGACCTGGTGCACACCTTTCCTGAAACCCTTCTTTGAAATAAATAAATGAATTCACATACGCAGATGTGTCTACACTAACAACACTGTGCTTTCTGGTCTTCCATGAGCAGTTCATCTTCTGGGACTGTGCACTCTGAGTGTAGTGTGTGTGTGTGTGTGTGTGTGTGTGTGTGTGTGTGTGTATGTGTGTGTGTACACCGTTCCAGAGCTGTGTTTGCATCCTGGGAAGAGGACCTAGCCACACCCCCAGTGGTGCTGGGTTCCATGAGCTCAGGCTGCTGGCTGGCTGAGGACGGCAGGCTGAGGACTGCGGGCTGAGGGCATGTCCGGCCCTGTGGAGGGTTCGGCAGGGTCAGCTCTCATTATGGCACGAACATTTGCCACGTGGGACTGGTTAGGAGGGTGTGTGGCTGGCTGTGCTTGCTGACATGATCCACTCCCTGGGAGCTGAATGTTTCTGCGGACACCTGGCAGGATGCATATAGTCTAATCAGAACCTCTGTAGAGTCTCCCTGGCTAATCTTACCTGTGATTGGAAAATGACCTCAGCTTATGGGCACGACCCTGCTGCAGCACCATGGTGCCACAAAGCCCTAGGTGGGCTTTGCTGAGGGGCCCGCATCAGTGGCATGGAAGGCACCCCAGGCTGGGAGCTGGTGGGTGCCAGCTAAGCTGGGCACTGGGCTTAAGTTGTCCTTGGAGCCTGGCTCAGGGGGACACAGAAGGGGATGGAAAGAGTTCTGCTCTGCAGAGTGGAGGAGGCTTAGGGTCTTAGGAGAGGGATGGCACTGTGTAAGGGAGTCCTTCCTGACACCTGGAGAGGGCCCTGAAGGGACCGGCACTCTGGCTAAGGATGACTCCTAATCTTGGCCTTGGGCGAGGGATGGCAAGGACCTCTTGCCCGGTAGCTCTGAGCAATCCACACAGGCTCCTTCCTCTTCTGGGCCTCAGTTTCCCATCTGAGAAGATCATGGGAAAGTGATGAGAAGGTCCTTGTGCTCCGCTCACACGTCTCATTCTCAGATTCCATGGGGTGATGCATAGCTGAGGAATAGCTGGAATCCTCTCACCCCTCCCCAACAACTGTGTGCTTGGAGCCCTGCCAGGCATCTGGGAATGCTGGGCCTCAGCGGGGCTGCCATCCCTGGGAGGATATGCTGACCAGGTGCTCCAAGCAGCCTGGGAGGAGCTCGCAGTGGGCTTCACCTTCCATAGTGTGGCCCTCACAGGTCTCCAGGCCTTGTGAGCCAAGGGGTCCTGTGTCCCGCTCCCTCTTCACCGTGCTGGTGGCTAATTGACCGCAGGACAGTGTCTGTGGCACGTGTACAGTAAACATTACTGCAGCTGTCTGGACGGGGTTCCTGCGAGCTGTTCCCCACTCCAGGGCTCCCAGCCAAGTGCTGGGAAGAAGTCCCTGCTTTGGGGAGAAGGAAGGCTCCCCGCCGACCTTGCCCTCACTTCCCCAGCACAGCAGCAGGGAGGCGCTGAGGCTCACCAGGGTCACCGGGGTCATCGAGGGTACCCAGCCCAAGGGTTGCAACAGCAGCTGCCATGGCTTGGGGGACATGAAGAGTTGCAGGTCTCGACTCTTTCGTGCCACCTAGGAAGACAGAGGCACCATCACTGTCAGGTGGAACTCTGACATGATTTCCCTGTCACCCAGAGTCCCCTGGCCCCGGGCCATATGAGGACTGCTTGCCTCTGCAACTTGCTCTCTGGGACCTGTGTGATCCTTGCACAGGAGGAGCCAGGCATTCTCCCCGCCTTCCTGAGGCCTGCATCCGGAATCAGAGGCTCTGGGGAGGAGCCTCCTAGCCCCCAGCTCCAAGAGCTGCAGCTCCTAGACTTAGAGCTGCATCCCTCCTACCTCTGCCTGCCCCCTGCCAGGGTCCCCTCTGTGATCTTCTCTCTGTGTGCCCAATGTGGCCAGTTGTCATTGGGTTCAGAGCCCACCCCAAACCCCAAGGGCCTTGCCTTGAGATTGCTCACTACTGACCCTGAAAAGACCCCATTTCTATCATGGTACCCACCTGTGTTCCTTCCCACGAGAGCCCTAGCCCTCAGCACTCTCACCGGCCCCCACTGGTGTCCAGCAGAGCTGTCCCTGAAGGGTGGCTGGGTGTTTGAAGGGACTGTTCCATGGGAGGGGATGTGGCCATGGTGGAGGGGAGGGACAGCCGGATGAAGCTCACAGGGCTCCTTTATGATACTGGGCAGAGGTGGGAGATGGATGGGTTGGCATGGAGTGGCATCCTGGAGGGCACTGTGGGGGCTTGGAGCGGGGGGTGCAGGAGGGTGCTGTGGGCAGTGGAGGGAGAGCGCAGCCACTTGGCCCAGGCACAGCCTTCTGGTTGTCTCATGGACAGGGCCCTCCTGTGCCCCAGCAGCCGGATGGTGGGACCTGAGTGGGCGAGGGCTTCAGGAAAGACCCCAGGCAGGGACCGCAGATGGGGGATGGTTTGGGAATGTATGGTGGGTGCCATCTCGGCCAATCAGTGTCCCCACCAATGACGACCCTCCCCATCATCTGCCATCGGGACTCTGTGGGGCTGGGGCTGGGGCTGTCCAGGAGTCTGAGGATGCTGCAGGGCTCTGTGGCCTGGGGAAGGTGGGAAGCAGCGGCCAAGGAGCTCAGCTCGAGGGCTGGGGGAGTGAAGGTTGCAGGTCACAGGAGTTCCTCCACTCTGAGCCTCCACGTGGGCCTCAGTCACATCTGGCCGTGTGAGGAAGCATGAGGTCAGGGAGTGGCATCCAGATGTGCCTGATAGCGTCCCTGCACAGAGGCTTCGGCTCAGCCAGGATCGAGGTCAGGGGTCCTAAAGGGAGGGTACGTGAGCCCCTGTCGTCTCTGAGGAACCCACGCCAAGGATTGCCATTGCTTTCCTCCCTGAGCTTCTGGGCCAGCAGCCGGCTTTGGAAGATGCACAGTGGTGCGAGATTCATGGAAGGCCCGGAAGAATGAGGCCTCTGGATCCCTGCCCCGGTGCTGGGTGGAGGGGCTCAAGAGGACGTCTGTGTTGGTGCCGGCTTCTAGAGGACTCCGAGGCCTGGGGGGTGACCTGGAAAGATATCAGGGGGAGAGGGCTACTCTGCTGTTGGCTTTGGGGGTTGTTTGAGATTAAGTAACTTTTCAGTGCTGGGGCTGGAGTTCAGATTTGCACACGCTGTGTATGCTTTCCACCACTGAACCACACCCCTGCCCTTTTTCTCCTAGATTTTGTTTTGAGAGAGTCTCCTTAAGTTGTCCAGGCTGGCCTCAGACTTGTGATCCTCCATCCTCGGCCTCCCAAAGAGGAGCTGGGATTACAGGAGTATGCCACCTCTCCTAGGGTTAAATTTTTAAAGGGTGGATTAAATTTTTAGGAGGAAAAATTTTAAAACCTTTTAAAATGAAGGTTTAACATTAACAGCTAAGTATATAAATCTTAAGCATGCAGCCTGATGAATTTTATATCCATAGACACTCAGGAAACCTCCACAGAACTCTAGGGCATTTCTAATACCCAAGAAGCTTCCCTGCCTCAGCCTCCTGCCCTCCAACCCCACAGACTGTGCCTTAGTTTATTCTGTGCTACTGTGATGGAAAGCCTGAGGCCGATCCTTTGTAAGAGATGGAGATTTGTTTCACACAGCTCTGGGGAGCCCACATCTGAGGACCCCCATCCCGGTAGGGCCTCTTTGCTGCTGCCCCACATGGTGGAAGGGGAAGGGTACAAGGGACACCTGGGGACCTGGGGACAGGAACCACTCCGCCATTGCCAGCACTGCTGCCAGGAACTTGGCTCTCCCCTGGCCCCTGGAGTACAAGGTCTCCTACCGCATGGCAGTGGCTCCTGCAACCTGTGCTCTGCTCTGGCTCTGGCAGCGCGGGGCTCATCCTTTCTCTTTCCCTCACCGTGTTCGTATTCATTCTTTGCATGACTGTGGCAACTCATTTCCTGGTGCTGCCCTTGAGGTTCCTGGAGGCCTTGGGTGCTGGGCCTGAGTTTGCTGCTGGCTGAGCTCAGAGCAGGCCCTGGAGGCCACATTGTCCTCTTCCAGGGAAGTGGGGTACAGGGGTGCAGGGGTCCGCAGCCACAGGAGCCCTTACCCCTCAGTCTGCCGGTAAGGCCCCTCCAAAGCCACAGCCTGCACAGTGGAGGGCTTAGCTACTTTCTAGAAGCAGCCGCTCCCTTAGGTGGTGGCTGTGTGTGTGTGTGTGTGTGTGTGTGTGTGTGCACTGTGCATCCACACAGGGGCATCGATGGGCCCAGGGAGTGGGGGTTTGGAAACCAGATTTGGATCCTGAGGGAAGAGGCACGAAGAAGACTCCAGGGGCCCAACAGGTCTCCTCCCAGGCTCTTTGGCTGCAGCCTGGGGTTCTGGAGAGACCTGGCTACTGTGGGGTCAGCTGCTTGGTTTCTGCCCATGAGGAAATGAATGGGGGTTTTCAGAAGGCCCAGACGCCTTGGGATGAATGGCTGACCCTGAAAATAGCACTTGTCTGGAGAGGTTTAAAACAGAAATAGTCTTCAAAGGGTGCCCGGGTGCCCGGCCTGAAGGGCCCTCACAGGAGGCCGGAGACCTGTTTCCCAGAAGCCACCCTGCCCACAGAGCATGGGCACAGATGCAGCCTCCTGTGTCAGCCAGGGGCCAGAAGGGCTCCTGGGGTGGCAGAAGGAGGCTTGGGCAAGCACCTGGACCCCACCCTCCTGGGTCCACCCTGTGCCAACCAAGGTCTCCCCAACTCCCCACATCCTGTGCATGCCAGAAACACCCGAGGTGGGCAAGGCCAGTCCTGCACCTGACAGAATAGTCCAGGCAGAGAGCATGACCTCTGACTCTCAGAGGTGATGGGGAGCAGCGTTTGGACCAGATTAGTTTCACACACTGAGGAGACTTTATTTAAGTCTGTTGCAGCCAGGCATGGTGGGACACTCCTGGAAGGCTGAGGGAGGATTGCAAGTTTGAGCCCAATCCATGCAACTCAGTGAGAATTTATTTCTAAATTTATAAATGTAAAAAGGGGCTGGTAGTGCAGCTCAGAGCAAATGCCCTGTGTTCAATCCCCAGTACTGAAAAGAAAATTTGTAAACTGCAGGAGTGGGATAAGAAATGGAACTTCATTGCTCCGGGCCACTGTGCCCCACACATGGGTCCAATGCCCAGCAAGTCTCATCTGAGCCTTACCAGGAGGCAGTGGGCATCTGATGGCCCCAACAACAGAAGGGCATAACGACAACTCTGACTCCCGCTTGCAGGCTGGGTTTGAGGGACAGCCCCAGACCGAACCCACTGACACTTTCTCCTGCCGACTGCACCAGGCCTCAGGAAGGGCCGAGCCACAAGTCACAGGCCCCAGGGCCCTGAGTTACTGGCAGGGGAAGCACCTACAGCTCGGACCCATGAGGCAGCACTGTGGCCTGTCTCCGGCACCAGCCCCAGCTCAGAGCGTTCTTGGGGCTCTGTTTGGTGCAGCCTGTTTCTGGGGCTGTCGGGAGGGTGGTGGAGGAGGAAAAGCAGAAACCACATTCTGGGTCCTGGGCCTCAACTCTGCAAGGCAAGACTGGAGCAGGAAGAGGGCAGGGTCCCCATCACTGGGTCCTATGAACATATCACTGCTTGACCACAGGCTTGCTGCATCCCCAAACCAGAGGAGGCCTCAGGAGCAGGAAGCAGGGAGCTGCTGTGTGCACCCCTTCAGGCTGGGGAATCACTGCATTCACTTAGCAGATGGGATACAGAGGCTCAGGGAGGACCTGACAGTGGGAAATAGATTCAGGGGACAGTGATGCGGCCCAGGACCAGTCCAGGGTTACCAAACAGAGTCAGATCTGCTACTTCCATCTGTCTGGCCTCTGCCCCACCCCAATCTCACACCCATGGCAGGCAGGAGCAAGCTCAGGTCTTCATCAGAGTGGGCTACTTTCAGCCTTGTCCATGTACCAGCCCTGGGGTGCCAGGACCGGCTCCAGGAGGCCCAGGTGTGGGAGCTCTCAGGAGTCTCCTCTGTCCAGAGCCTCTTGCCTCCTGCTAGGAGCCCCGTCAAGCTGCTGAGGCCCCAGCAGGTGAACTTCAGCTGGCGCACTGCCCGAGTGCAGCTGCCCTATAGGCAGCTGTGCACACTGAAGGGCTTGTTCAGGTGGGGCATGGTCAGGACTGCTGGGAGACAGCGGGACCCTGCCGGGCTCAGAGGTTTTAATGCTGTCAGGCAGGGGTGTGGAGCGGGACCTGTGAAGGCAGCCACAGGAGGGCCTGGGGAGCAGGGCGGAACGAGCAAAGCCCACGCCTGCCCCAGGAGATCAGGAAAACGCCAGGAAGCGTGAAGTTTCCATGGAGCCATGAAGCGGGAAAAACGTCACGCAAGTGTTCTGGGAGTCTCCTCCACATTCTCACCGGAATACTCAGCTCCGTTCCAAAGAACAAAGTTTAAATAGTTTGTAGGCGAGAACTTGATGAGAGCTTGACATTTGATAAGAAACTAATTTTGGTGTGCTTTTTTAATACTTTAAAATACTGAAGTAATAAACAACTTCTATAAATGTCAAACTTTTCTATTTTGATTATGTTGCTTTGATTTTTATCAACTTTTTTATTAAAAATCCACTGTAAATGAAATAGAGAATGGGGAGATCAGCACATAAAGATAAATTTTACAATTTATCAAGATGTAAGAGACAGCATCTCATTTTTTTTCAGCACTGGGGATTATTATTATTTTTTCGTCTCACTGTGGTTATTATGATGTTTTCATCTTTGTCTTTGAGTCTAGAAAAGCTGGGACCTGTGCGGACATGGATTAAATTGCAGGGGAGAAGCAGCTTTGGCTCTGTGGTCAGGAAGGCACCCTGTGGCATGGGACAGAGGACTGGCTCAGGTCTGCTGGCCCTGTGGATGGCTCCTAGGCCACCGATCTCCCTTGGCTGATTTTGAACTTCCTCTCTGGACCCCTGTATAAAGCACCCCACTGTGGGCACCCTACGCCTGCTCACATCTGGGGTGGTCTGTGTTTAACTGAGGTCCCCTAGAGTGGGCCAGCCACTACCCAAAGTGAGCAGGGTTGGCTCAGTCTGAGTTCCCAGCACTTCACACTGAGGAAATGTTCACTGAGGCCGGAAGGAGAGGCAGAGGGTAGACGAATGGGTGAGTAGACGAAGAGAAGAATAGGATGGATGGAGAGGTGGAGAGGTGGAGGAGGAAGGGAGGGGTGGATGGAGAAATGGAGGGAGGATGGAATGAGAGAAGGAAAGGACATGGAAGGAGAGAAAGAAAGGAGAAGGAGGCGGGCCAGCCAGAGCTCCAGCCCTGCCCATAGGCTGGCAATTTTAGGACCACAATCTTTCAGGGCTTTAGATCAGGTTTCATAACTTCATAAGACCCTCCCTCCTCTGATATTTTTCAATCTTCCAAAGTCATGAACAAAGTGGAAGACAAATAAATCTCTTAAACTGGCCTGTGTGGGCTCCTGAGAAGAGGGCCTCCATGAGAAGGAGTCTCGGGAGTCACCTCTGTCCAGGGCCTCTTCCCTCCTGCTAGGAGCCCCGACAATCCGCTGAAGGCTCCCAGCAGTGAACTCCGGCTGGCATCTCCGTTATACAGCCTTTCCAGCTTGTGAAATCTGTTTGGCCTTCCCCTAATTCTCCCAATCCGGAGATGAGCATGAGCCCCTATTTCACAGACCAGCAAACTGAGAGCCAGAGTGGACAAGGTGTGCCTGGGACAGACAGAACTCGGTCTCCTCTCACTGGCCAGCGTCTGCTGCACACGGGGACAGGAAGCCGCTGAAGGCCCAGCCTGGTGGACTTGCATGGCCCAGCTCCAACTCTTGTCACTCCATGAGAAGGGAGTGGCACCTGGGGATGCCAGTGTGATGAGTCTTCTTACCAGACGGAGAGTCCCACGGAGCTGCTTTCTGGGTTCCTGATGTCCGGAATAAACAATCGGACAGAACATACAGAAAAGGCAGTGAAAGTGGGCAGAAGACAAGTGCATTCTGCAGAGCGAGAGCTGCCCTGTGTGGTGGTTCACAGCACCCCGAGAATGAGGGAAAAGTGTCTTTTGTATCCAAAATGCCCTGGTCATCTCCCTTTCATATCCATAAGGCATTGGGAAAGTCTTCCTCCCAAACACTCACGTGGCATCACACCATGTATCAAAAAGCCGTTTGGCTTCCTGTTACATGTGAACGAAGGGTCAGGAACAGTGTCTTTTGATTGGTCATGCCAACATGCAAGTGAAGGATTAACAAAAGCATCTCCGGATTGGTCCTGTGAACAGTTCTAGATTCAAATGAAGAACTGAAGATAGCAAGTTTCTGATGGGTCCACAGTAGCACTGCTCTGGTTGGTTCCGTGTAAGGTGACGCTGGCAGCATTGTACTGGGAGTGTCCCTCACCCTCCTGCCCTGTCCTAGTCTTGTCAGGGACTGAGAAGCCAGGAGCATGGAGTGCTTCTATGGTCGTGTCCCTTGTCATTGCATCAGGACCTGTGACTGTCTTCTCCAGTTGGGGCCTCAGCTCCACGGAGGGCACCGCGTGCCCGCAGGGACAGGAAGGGGCTGTTCCTATCCCACTGCTTCTTTGAGAGCAGAGCATCTTGCCAGCTGTGGGCCTCCCCATGTTAGAGGCCTTGGTGGCTTTGAACTCCGGGACATCTGTGACCCGAGGAAGCACCCGGCAAGTTGCCGCACTGCAACCTAGAGCCGAGCAGCTGCACCTCCACAAGAGAAGCTTCCAGACCCCCAGGGGCTGCTGAGCCACCTGTGTTTAGAGGACTCCGGAGTTGCGGGCAGGGAGGGTGCTGCCCTCCGTGCCATGATGACAGGAGGCGTTGTCTGCCCAGGAGATGGCCCCAGAAGCACGGACAGCCTTCTCTTCTCCAACAGTAGAGGCTGCCCTGTCCAGAAAAGCAACCTGCACTTCTGTGTGGACACCAAAGTGCCCACACTCTGGTGCTCAGAAGCTCCAGCTTTAGCGAACTCAGTAAGATATCTGCTCAAAAGCCCAGGGTCTGGCCTGCCCAGCCAGCTCTGACTGTCCTCCCAGGTGCCTATGGCCTCCAGCCTGGGGCTCCAATCACCACGCCCTGCACCTCACACTGCATGCCTGTTCCCTTCCTGTCCCTGGGGACGCTGGTGCTGAGCTGATGAAGGGCAGGAGCAAGGGGGCATTTCTTCCCTCTAGGAAGTTGCTCCCTGAAAGAGACTATTATACCATACTTTAAGAAAATTGCTGAGCCAAGTGCCATGGTTCATGTCTATAATCCCAGCACTCTGGGGGAGGCTGAAGCAGGAAAATCCCAAATTCAAGCGCAGTTGGGCAATTTAGCAACTTAGTTGGGATGTAGCTCAGTGCAAAGGCTCTGGGTTCAATCCCCGGTATTACAAAACAAGAAAGTGGTGTAAGCTTAATAAATCTATAAGCCCAGTGCTTGTCAGGGAGGGAGGTGTTAGCCAAGATGGCAGAGAGACCATCCAGTAGTTGTCAGGGATGAACATGGGGAGCAGGTTTAGCAGAATGTTGCCCTGAGGCCAGACTGAGGGGTGTGGGACTTGGATGCGGACCCTATCCTGCTCAGCATAGAGACAGACAGCACTGGGGGCTGGAGGAAGGAAGCATGGGCAGCGGTTGAGCAGACCCTTCTGTGGTTCCTGTGAGCCAGCACTGGGGCCAGTAGGAACTAAGCGCGTGAAGTGAATGATGACCATGTGGCCAGAGCCGCTAAGCCCCGACCAGGAGGAGGTCACAGCTGCAGGGAGGACATGGGGCTGGTTGGGGGCCCCGTCCTCTGAGGGCTTCTCTGGGATCACAGCTGGATGGGTTCCTGAGGTTGTGGCTCCATCCCAAATATCACTTGGGGCCACATTTGCTCCGTGGGGGCCTCTCTGCTCTCAATATCCCAGGAGTCCTATGGCTAGAGGCCAGGGACACAGGTGGCAGCAATGACAGGCTCGGGGTCACTGGCTATGGCAGGGTCTCCAGGGCCCCGGGGCTCCAGGCAAGGGCATTAATGGAGGTGGCCAGTGTTGTTCAGGGTTTGGGTGGCTTTGAGTGGGAAAGGAGCATAGAAGGCCCCAAGAATGGTGGCCTGCATAATGAGGTCCTTCGCTGAGTCTTTATTCTCCCCTCCAAACAATGCCAGCCCCAGAGATCAGGACCTTGGGGAGCTGAGGCTCAGTCCTGCTCAGTCCCTAGGACAGAGGGTCCCGCCAAGTCACTCCTCAGGGGCTCCAGGCCTGGAGGAGCAGAAGCAATGTCCCCTCTAGCCCAGCACTCCAAATTCATGCAACTGTAGCCTTGGCTTCCAACCTGCTTTCAGGGACCTGCAGCCCACCAGCCTCACTTCCATCTTCTCGAGGTCCCTGTGGTCCAACCAAGCAGCTGCTGGGTCCTCAGTCCTCTCTGGCCCTCAGATCCCTTCCTCGGCTTCTACACCATACTGTCACCTGCACCAACAGTGCCCATCAGGCCAGGCACCGTGCCTCTTCACCATCATGGCCAGAGAACACAGCAAGGGGTCCAGCATGTGCTGGCAGCCACAGAATGTACAGTGTGGGTGTGTGCAGGCCTGAGCACCCTGGCACACGAGCCCTCCCTGGGGTCCTCTCTCCAGGTCTCTGCTCCCAGGGGCTCCCTCAGGGTCCTGCAGTTCTGACAGCAGTCCCGCTCCCTGAAGAGGTCCAGCCTGTCATCCTGCCAGGACACTGTACGCAGGGACAACCTGTGGAGTGAGCTCCTCCAGGGCACCTGAGGTACCCTCAGCAGGGGCTGCAGAGCAGGCAGGCACTGAAGCTGAGGGCCCAGGCAGGAACACAGGGTGATGGGCAGGCCTGGGGACTCAGCAGGAAGTAGGAAGGGGAAGCGGAGGCTGGGAGAGACTAAGATTTCAACTCGAGTCAGGATGGCGTCATACCTCCACTGTCCTCCTGTCTTCCCTTCCTCCAGTCCTCCCTGAGGGCCTGGTGCCGAGCGAGGGCAAAGGACTCAGAGAGCAGCTTTGTCACCCAGGAGTGCTGGGGCCCGGGGGCAATGGGGGCTGGTGACAGACGGTCACAGTGGTGAGTGCCCCTGGGGCAGGGGGCAGAGGGCAGAGGGCTCTCACTGTGCCTGTGTGGGGACAGGGGAGGTGGCGTTGAACCAGCCCTTGACTGATAGCGGGGTCTCAGTGCAGAGGGGGAGGCAAAGTCACCACCAACTGCCTGGCTGCCAGAGCCCCTGGGTGGGCATCTATTCCAGGACGCCCTCCAGTGGCCACTCTGCAGGGCTCCTGGTGTCCCAGGCCAGGTGGCAGGGTTGAAACCTCTCCCACCCAGCGTCTATTTTTAAACCCCAGCCCAGCTCTTTCTTCCCGTCTCCAGGAGCAAACGTTCACCCTTTTGTAAGCAACCTCAGGGGCCCCTCAAACCCTGCATCCCCTTGGTCCCCTGGTCCCCTGGGGCCCATTGACTGTTGCTATTTAAAAGCATCTTGATCCAGGCCAGAGAAAGGGGTAATTGGGGGCCAGGAGATGAAAGACCCGGCCCCCCACTGTGTGCCTGCCCTGGAGGTCAACAAAACCCTCCTTGTGGTCCTGCCAATTAGAGTCACTGAGGGTCCCCCCCCCTCCAGACAGGCGACGTGACTGCCCCCTCGCCAAGGGGTGAGCTGGGGTCACCACGGGCACACAGAGCCCTAGGCCGCGGGTCAGCCTGGGAAAGTGCCCCGGGCTGAGGTCCAGGAGCCCGGGACACAGAGCTCACCCCACTTTGCTGTGGCAATCAAGGGAGGTGCACACTGGAGCTTGCCCCTCTGAGCAGCTGCTATGCTGGTGGCCCTGGGGCTCCAAGACCATCTGTGCCTCTCAATGGCAGCAGAGTGAGCTGGGCCACCCAGCAGCTGGCCTGGGAACAGCAGGTGGCCCAAAGTGTGCCTACTGGTGCCCCATCCCTGAAGCAGGGGGCCTTGGCCCTGTCTGTCCTGGCTCAGAAAGAGCTCCGAGACATGCATTTGCTGGTGTTTGCTCCCACACCCCAGCCCCAGTGCTGCCCCCTGCTGTCCCTGGGCTTCCTACTCCGATCTGGGCATGGGCAGGGCATAGGGAGTTCTGCCGGCTGAGCTCCCTGGCTCTCTGTCTCCCTCACTCTCCAGCTCCTCCTCCTCTCTCTGCATCTGTGGGTCTCCATCTGCCTAGCATGTGTCTTTCCCCAACTCTGCCTCCGTCTCTCAGCCTGCCAGGGGCAGCCAGCACCCTGGGGATTCCTTGGTGTGTCCCCTGCCACTCTGAACTGCAGCAGAGAGACAGTCTGGAAGGTCTTGGGCTCCCCTGAGACACTGGTGCAGGGCTGGGGTCCTGAGCACTCTCAGCACTTCTGGAGGAAGCCCGCGCACCACACTCCTCTGCCCAGCAGGTCCCTGTGACACCCTGCACTGACACCCAGTCATCCAGGTCTCCAGCGATGTCCTCAAGGCCGCTCAGTGCTGTCACAGCAGCCCTGGGACGTGCAGCCATCCCCTCCTTCTGGAGCCCTTTGTCCCGGCTCAGTTCACACTCACCTCTTCCCTCCTCCTCTCTGAGCCCCGGGGTGGCGCCTGCAGGAGGCCCAGGAACACATGCACCCATCTTGGCGGGCGGCACTGCAGCTGTCGCCCTGACCCTTGGCTCAATTCCCACCTCCGATAGACAGGAAGAACCCTTCGCTCAGCTTTTCCCTAACCTGTGATGGCATTGGCGAGGTTGGGACCGCAGAACTGACCCTGTCGATGCCCCAGTGCCATCCTCAAGCTCATGCTGAGGTGCCTGGTTCACCCCAGGCCAGCTGTAACTTACCACCCACCTCTGCCTCAGTTTCTTCGTCTGTAAAATGGACTCTCATGCCAACCTCCTCCTGGCTTCCAGAGACTGAGGTGGTACCTGTGAGATGCCCAGCAGGTACAAGTGCCCGTGCCAGGCATGTCCCTCTTCCCAGTGCATCCTGGGGGCTTTGGCCAAGCAGGAGGGGAGCCTGTTGGAGGGCACTCTGCTGCTTTGATAGAGCTGAGAGCCCTGAGGGTGCGCCTGGCCGGGCCTTGGGATGTGTCCTAACATGGGAAAGCCCTCACAGGGGGCAGCTGTGTGTGTAGAAGACAGCCTCAGGGTCTCAGCCCTCCGTAACTGGATTAACCCATTTGTGACGGCGTATTGGACACCCCAGTCGTCTCTCTTCCTGGCGCATGAACCTGGAGGACACATTCAGACCACATCCACCTCTGAAGACACTATTGCCCTGTGCCTCACACCTCAGGCCCCAGCAGGCACCTGTGATTGTCTGGTTTCCCTGCGTGGGTTGCAGTGAGCGGGGGCTGTGGGGTCAGTGCCCAGAGGTGGGTCTCTGCTTTCTCACCAGAGATGGGCTGGATAGGAGTGCACAGGTCTGCAGCTCCTCAGAAGGGACCAAGGAGAAGGAAGCCTGGCCAGGCCAGGTGTCTGCCGCACTGAGGAAGGGATGCCTGCCAGGATTCTCACCTGCCCAGGCCCACCTCCCTCCAGCTCAGGGCACCTTTGTTTTTATTCTCTTATGTTTTGTTTTACAGTCTCTTATGCTTTCTTAAAATCTTATTTTTGACTTGTACATGTTTGCAGTGCATAATAACCTTATTTCTCGTGGGGAGTTTGTCCATGCACATAACACATCTTAATTCTTTTTTAAGTCCCTTCCCTTCCTCCCCTCCCCCTTTCTCCAGCTCTTGGTCTCCTTCCCTTTTGGGAAATCCCACCTACAGCTTCTGGAAACCACTATTTTACTTTCTATTTCTGAGTTGTTGTTGTTGTGTTTTTAAGATTTCACATATAAATGAGATCTTTCTGTACCTAACATATAACCACTGAACATTCTCCAGAATTACCCATGTTGTGACCAGTAACAGAATTTCCTTTTTTATTGAGGCTGCATAGTATTCCATGGTCCATATGGGTCAGGTTTTCTTTACCTATTTCTCTGTCTATAGGTGATCCTGTATCATGGCTGCTGTGACTTGTGTCTAGATGTCTCCCCAAAGCCTCATGCAGCCACAGAGGGAAGTTTCGAAGGTGTCTGGGTTAGGGTGTGAGATATTGGGATTAAGATTGCTCCACCCTGGGTGTGGGTGGAACCGCCCAAAGGACAGGTAGCCCGGATGAAATAAAGATGGACGGAAAAAAGCTGCTTAGCTACTTCCCCTCTTGCTGTCTTCTGCCTGGCCTGACATGGCCTGTTTCTCCTCTGCAGTGCCCCTCTGCCGTGGAGCCAGCCAACCGTGAACTGAAACCCCTACAAACTGTGAGCCAAAGTAAATCTTTCCTCCTCTAACGCTGGGTGTTGGGCATTTGGTCTCAACAAAGGGGAACAGTAACTAAGACAACTGCTGTCATGAGGAAAGCAGCAGTGGTGCATCTCCCACACGCAAACTTCTTCTGGGGTGCAGAAGCTGCAGGAGCCTACAGTGGCTTTGTATTCAAGGTAAGGAATCTCCAAATAGTTTTCCATGATGATGATGACACCGATTCATATTACCCCATCATTACCTAGAGAAGGGTCCCCTTCTCTAGCGCCTTCCCAACATTCCTTACCTCTATCTCTGTTAACGGCCATTCCAAGAGGTGTAAGGCGATGTCTCTTTGTTGTTTAAATTTGCCATTTCCCCCTACGCTAAATGATGTTGAAAATGTTTTCATAGACCTGTTGGTCATTTGTATATGTTCTTTGAGAATGTCTCTTCAGGTTATTTGCTCATTTTTCAAGTTGGATTATTTAGGTTTCTTTGCTATTGACTTTAGTTCCTTATGTATTTTGGACATTAACTTCTTATCAGACATATGACTTGCAAATATTTTCTTCCTAATGTTCAGTTGTCTCGCCACTGTTGATTGTTTCCTTTGCTGTGCAGAGCTTTTTTGCTTGACGCAATTCCAGTTGTCTATTTTTGCTTTTGTCACCTGTGATTCTGGAGTTATAGCCAACAACAACAACAATAATAATGAGATGATGATGATGATGGTGATGATGATAATGATTGCTCAGACCAATGTTGGGAGATTTCCAGTAGTTTTATTGTTTCAGGTCTGCTGTTGACATTTTTCATGCATTTTGAGTTCATTTTTGTACATGGTGTGAGGTGATGGTACATTTTCATTTTTCTGCATATCCAGCTTTCCAACACCACTTACAGAAGAGACCCATTGGGTGCTCTTGGCATCTTTGTCATGGATCAATTTGTCAGAAGTCATGGGTTTGCTACATCTGTACCCTGTCCTGTCCTATGAGGCAGTGAGTCTGTCTTTATGCTAGTGTCATAAGGCTTTGATTGTACAGCTGTACAGTAGATCTTGAAATCAGAGAGGACAATGCCTCCAGTTTTTTTTCCCCCTCAATTTTTCTTTGATTATTTGGGATCTTTTGCTGTTCAATACAAATTCCAGCTTTTTTTTTTTTATTTCTGTGAAAAACAAGGCATTAGAATTTTGATGTGGACTGCACTGGATCTGTGAATTACTTTGGACAATATAGGCATTTTTACAAAATGAATTCTTCCAATCATTGGAAGGTATCACATTTATTTGTGTCTTACTCAGTTTTTTTTGTCAATATTCTATAAATATCTGTGCATGAATCTTATACTTCCTCGGTTCAACTTACTCTTTTTTTTCTTAGTACATGTTTGCAGTACAAAATGTTTGCATTCATTGTGTGGAGCTGGTATGTGGGCATAACACGTCTTAATTCCTTTTTGCATCCTCTTTCCTTCTTCCCTCCCCCTTCTCCATCTCTTGATCCCCAGTCCTTTGAGAAGTATCTATCCCTCTACTTCCTATCTTTTATTTGGCTCTTTATTTATAATTTTAGTTTCTCATATAAAAGAAACCATGTGACCTTTAAGCTTGTGTGTCTGATTTATTTCACTTAAAATTATGGTTTCAAGGTGCATCCATTTTCCCTCAAATTCATGAGTTTATTTTTGTTTATGGCAGAGTCATACATCATTTTATGTAAATACCACATTTCCCTTATCCATTCATTTGTTGATGGACATATTAGCGGCTCTCAATATTTAGCTATTTTAAATTGTGCTGTTATAAACATGGGTATATTTGTGTCATTATAATACGATGTCTTTAACTCTTTCAGAAAGATACCTAGAAGGAAAATAGCTGGGTCAAATAAAATTTCTAGTTTTAGTGTTTTGAGGAGTCCCCATTCTGATTTCCATAGTGGTTGTACTAGTTTATACTTCCACCAGTAATGCAGAAGGGTCTCTTCCCGCCCCCACCACAACCTCTCCAGCATTTTCCGATATCTTGATGATGGTCTTTCTTTCTGAGGTAAGATGGAATCTCAGTGTTGTTTTAACCTGCATTTCTCTAATGGCCAGAGATGCTGAACATTGTTTCATGTATCTATTGGCCATTTGTACTTCTTTTGTGAAGTGTCTATTCATTTCACTTGTCCATTTTTACTGTTTTTAAATTTTTTGGATGTCTAATTTTTTGAGTTCTTTATACATTCTAGATATGAGTTTTTTGTCTGAGGTATAGCTGGCAAGACTTTTTCCCAATCTGTAGGTTGTCTCTTCACTTCGTTGGTTGTTTCTTTGGTTACACAGAAGCTGTTTAATTTTATGTAATCCTATTTGTTGATTCTTGGTACTATTTTCAGTGCAACTGGGGTAGTGGAGCTCTGTCAAGAATGTCCTTGCCTATGGCTATTACTTCATGAGTTTTACCTATTATTTTAGTTATTATAAGTGGAACTGCGTTCTTAGTCTCTTTTCCATATAGTTTGTTTGTTGTTAGCTGTCTGTCACTTTCTCATTGCTGGAACAAACCTCCTGACACCCACATCTTAAAGGCAGAGAGATTTATTTTGGCTTATGGTTTTTAGAGGATTCAGACCACAGTCAGCTGGCTCCAAGGCAGGAAGGGCATGGAGGAAGGGTCTGGCAGGAAAAAACCCTTCATACCAGAGTGACAAGGAAAAAAGAAAGGGGGAATAGGTAGGAAAATACACCCTTCCCGTCATGGCTCAGTGACCAGCCTCCCCTGACCAGGCCCCACCTCCCTGACCGAGCCCCATCTCCCCTGGTCAGGTCCCACCTCCCTGACTGAGCCCCATCTCCCCTGACCAGGCCCCACCTCCCTGACCGAGCCCCATCTCCCCTGACCAGACCCCACCTCCTCATAGCACTTTTGACCTGAACTCATGAGTGGACTGATTGGCTGATGAGTATAGCACCCCAGGATTCAATCATTTTTTAAAAAGCCTAACCTCTGAGTTCATGAGGCCTTGGGGGGACATTATAGATCTGAACCATAACAGTAGTATATAGAAACACAACTCATTTTTTCATGTTGACTTTATATCCTGTGGCTTTACTGAATTTGTTAATCAGTTCTACTAGTTTTTGGTGCAGTCTAGGGTTTCTGTAATAACATCACATTGTCATCAACAAAGTTTCACATCTATCTTTCCTTTTTAAAATTTTTTTTCTTCATTTTTCTTGCTTGGTCATTGTGAACAGGACTCTGATACTGTGCTGAAGAGAGACGGGCAGGCTTGCATCTCACTCAGTAATTTAAGGGGCTGTTCAGGGGCTGGTGCTGTCCCTTGGGTCTCCCTCCAGTATTGAGCTCTGGCACAAACTTGGAGCTCCTCGATTCCCATTTCTCTGATGAATAAGCTGACAAGCTAATCTCCTAACCCCAGCCACAAAGAATATGATCATATTTGGAGGTGTGTTTTTTATAACAGTACTTAAAGTAAAATCAGGGCATTCAGGTAGACCCTAGTCCAGTATGACAGATGTCCTTGTAAGAAGAGGAAGTTTGGTCAACAAGACAAACGTGAATGACAGAGATTGTCATTCCGGCAACCGCCAGATGCTCAGAGGGAGGCGCTCTTCCACTGAGGGCAGAAAAAACAGGCTGAGATAGAACAGATTTGATGCCTGCTGCTCTTGCAGTCTGAGCAAGCTGAGCCAGCCTGAGAGCTGGCTATGCGTGGGGAGCCTTTGGCACAGGGTGCACCCCAGGCAGCCTGACCCCTTCCTCCTGGAGGGACCTTTCCTGTCCCCCCATCGAGGGTGGAGGACTGCTGATGTGAAGGGTGGCTGCTCAGACTCAGACACCCTACCTTCCAAGAGGAGAATCCTCCATACTGGGACTGACCCTGCAGAAGGTGACACTAGGCCTGAGGACATCTGGGATCTTCGAGTTAGTATTCACAGTCCGTTGAAAAGCAGCCAGTCATAAATTAACTGCACATGAGTCCAAAATGCATGGATTCAACTTCCCTCTGAGAGTGAATGGATTTGCAGATGCTAAGGACTACATCTGGATATGTTTTTAAAGTAACCTGGATGCTGGCTTCTGCTGGATGCTAGGGACGGGCAGATGGGATACCCAGCAGGGCATCTGCTGGGATGTCTGAATCCCAGGAGGTCAGCAGCATGAGGAAGCTGCCCACATCACTGGCGAGATACCTAAGACGCCCAGTGCTGTGACCCTGTCCCAGAAAGGGCATAGCCAGGATCTGCTCCTGCTTCCTTGACTTGAGCCCTGAGCCCCTTCAGCATAGTGCCAGCACCAGACATTCTGGGGACACCTAGGGAGACCAGGCAGCTCCAGAGAGGCACAGAGTCTGAGGGGGGCCTGGGGAGGGTGGAAACTCACTGGGGCTTGGGCCTGTGCAGTGGCTTCTGCCCCGGCATGAGGAACCCCAGGTCTCTACCCAGTGATGTGTTCCTATGGGTTCTGGACATGTAGTGGGGCTGTGGGCTGCAAGCAGCACGTGGTGTCTTGGACTGTGGTCTGGATGCACTGGATGTGGGCAGTGAGGACTGTGGGCTGCAGCCAGGTGGTGCACATGGCCTCAGGTAGGGCTGCTGGCTCCCCAGGTCTGGAGTTCCCTTCACACCCCACCCACAGTGTCCTACGCGTCTAGCCTGATGCCCCGTGGCTCTGGCCTGCTGTCCAATAACTCTCCCTGGAGTCCTGGCTGCTGTGGGGGCAGCTGTGGGTCATCCAGGACCACTTCCTCTAGACAAGGAATAGTGAAAGTAGAGCAGACAGGGACAAACAGGACTATGGGTCCATCCCGCCCAAGCATGCAAAGATAGATGCGACCAGAACAACGCTGGGTGACACCTTTCTGACATCAAGGTGGGCGCTGGGAGTGTGGAGATGGCAGGCTCCTCAGAGCCCTCTCTGTGGGAACATTGGGCACCACGTGGCCCTCTCTCCTTCTCCAACCTCTCCGTGATTCATTCCAACAGCTCTGTTTGTCCACACTGTGCATGCTCGGTCCTGCAGACTGGCTCTCCTGCCTCTGCAGCTGAGCCCTTGGAGCCTGGCTGGTGCGGAGCCCTGTCTTGCCTGTGCCGTGTGCCTCAGGCCTGCTCTGGGGTGACATTCGCATCTGTCCTACCGAGCTGCAGCTGGACACCGGCCCAGTCCCACTGCCTCTCACCCCTACACCCAGGAGTACTGCAGCTGCTGGTGGCAGTGACCCCACCCTTATTTCCCTTCATCTCCCCATGGACAGCGCCTGGCCTGCTTGGGCCCTTGTTCATTCCACAGCGGGCACAGGCTGTGTGGAGGCCCCATGGGGCAGGGCACAGCCACAACTTAGGAACTAACACTTGTTCTGGGCTGGGGGTGGGGGACTGGAAAACATGAGAGCTTTCATCAGGGAGCTCAGAGCTGGTGGGGGAGGAAGTGTTATGGCTCCTATCCAGATGCCCCCAAAGCCTCATGCACTCATAGGTAGGTGGTTGGGTCATGGGGTTACTATAGATAAATGTGCCATTAGGAGGGGGTCCTGGTTAGAAGCAAGTCACTGGGTGGCCTATAAACCAGCCCATGAATTCTTCCTCTCATGCACAGATATCCGTGGAAGGCCACAATAGACATGAAGCACCAAGGGACATGTGAAGGACATAGTTATGTCCAAGTAGCTGACCTTAAAGAAATGCTGATTGCCTGGCAAGGAATCTAAAATAAATATTTTAAGGAGTGGAACAAACTTCAAGAAAATACAGAGGAACAATTCAATGAAATCAGGAAAATAATGTGCTAACAGAAATGAGAACTACAATAAAGAAATTGAAATAAATTTAAGGGAAAGAAGTCCTTCAGTTGAAGAATACAATGACCAATATGTACATTACATTAAAAAGTATCACCACCTTATAGAAAAAGCCACATCTTTATCCAGTCTCTAGTCGATGGGCAATTAGGCTGTTTCCAAGCTTTAGCTATTACAAACTGTGCTGCTATAAACATGGGTGAGCATATATCACTGTGGTATAATTCTTTTAATTTGGGAAGATGCCCAGCAGGAGAATAGTTAGGTCAAGTGGGACCTCTAATTCTAGTTCTTTGAGGAATCTTCATAGTGATTTCCACAGTGGTTGCACCAGTCTGCACTCCCACCAACAATGGAGAAGGGGTCCTTTCTCCCCACAATCCCACCAACATTTATTATTGGTTGATTTCTTGATAGCAGCCATTCTTTCTGGGATGAGGTGGAATCTCATGGTGCCATAAAGAATGAGAAATTGGAGACATTTGTAGCTAAGTGGATGCACACTGAGGACATACTCTAAAGTGAAATAAATAGGACACACATGTGTAAATACCAAATACTTTCTCTGGTGTGATAAACTGGAAGTGTAAATAAGAATCAAAATGTATAACTGATATTATGCAATAAGAAAAAAGGTCTAAAGGTGTCAGGGAAGTAGGAAGGGTATAGGAAAGGTATGAAAGGAACAGAAAAAATAAGAGAAAAGGAAAAAATGGAAACAAAGACTTTGTAAATAGGGAATGATGGAGGGAGTGAAGGGAGGGCAGGGAATGGCAGAAAAATAAGAACCAAGATATGCCTTGTAAAGGTACAAGATCCCAATGATGAATGTAACTGTATACCTAAAATGTACCAATACAGAAAAAAAAATATCACCAGTAGAACTGATCAAGCAGAATGAAGAAACCTGGGAACTCAAAGATGAATTATTAGAAAACATACAGTTGCCCCAAAAAGGGAAAAATAATTTATAAAAAGTCAGCAGGTTATATGGGGCAGTGAAAGAAACCTAGCATTTGAGGGGCTGGAGATTTAGCTCAGTGATTTCGCTGCCTGCCTTGCAAGCATGAAGTCCTCGGTTTGATCTCCTCAGTACTGGGGGTGGGCGGGGGGGAAGAAAGAGAAAGAAAGAAGAGAAACCTAGTATTTGAAATATAGAAGTTAAAGAGAATAAAAACTGAAGCAAATATCATATAGGGAGTTCCAATAAGGCAAATAGTGGCTTTCATAACAGAAACTTTGTAGGGCAGGAGAGAGGAGAAAATACCTACAAAATGTTACAGAAACATGGTGATATGGACCTCTCACCACTCTGGGAGGATGAGGCAGGAAGATAGAAACTTACAGCCCAAACTGGGCAATTTAGCAAGAGCCTATCTCAGAGAAACAAACAAATTCCCAAACAAAAATAAATAAATAAACAGACCAAATCTTCTCCAAACAAAACTGAACGTTTATCACCATTAGACCCACCCTACAACAAGCACTTGTGACAGTTCTTCAAGCTAAAAGAGGACACTCCTTAGTCATATGAAATATGAATGTATAAAATTGGTTGTTAAAAGAAGCTACATAGTCAAATACAGGAAACTCTAGTACTGTAACAATAGTGTTCATCACTGTATCTTTTGTATGGAGAGGAAAAGATAATGTGATTATAAATAATAGTAGCCATAATAATTCTTAAGGAACGTACACTATGAAAAGATGTAATCTATGACATCAAATATACACAATGTGGTGGGGACAATAACAACGAATGGTTTTTAAATTAAAGATTAAGTTGGTAATAGTGCAAAGTAGCCTTTAATAACTACATGTTTTATGCAAGAAACATAGTGATCACAAAGCAAAGATCTGTGGTAGATACACAAAGGAATCAGACATGCCATTAGAGAAAATCTAACAAAAGAAGAAGATAGCAAGAGAGAAAGAAAGGAATGAAAGAGCCACAAAATAACTAGGAAACAGTCACTCAAAAGGCAGCAGGAAGTCCCTACTTATCATTAATTACCTTGAATGAAAAGGGATTAAATTTTCCAATCAAAAGATGAAGTGGCTGAATAGATTAAAAAAAACAAGATCCAACTGTACACTGCCTGTGAGAAATGAACTTCACATTTAAAGACATATAGAGTTTAAAACTGAAGGGATAGAAAAATATATTCCATGTGAATGGAAACCAAGGCAGCAAGAGTAACTAGGCAAAATCAAATTTTAATAAAAAACTGCAAAAGGAGACAGAAAGAGATGGAGTAGGGGAGGGAGGAAGAGAAGAAGAAGGAGAAGGAGGCGGGGAGAGGAAGGGAGGGGGAAAGAGAGGGAGAGGGAGGAGGAGGAGGAAGAATTATCCAAGGTGGGTACACATGACTGCCAGCACTTAGAAAGGTGGCTGAGGCAGGAATATCAAAAGTATGAGTCCTGCCTAAGCAATTTATTGAGATCCCAGTTCAAATTTGAAAAATAAAATAAAAAGGGCTGAGGATGTAGATTAGTGGTAGAATGACCCTCATTTCAATCCCAGTATTTAAAAAAAAACTGGTGTGGGGGGAGTAAAACAGAAGAAAGGAAACATTCTCTGAAATTATCTAATTATCTAATTATAAAGGAGCCAATTTATAAACAAGATATAACAATTGTGTATATGTATTTGCATTCAGGATCAGGGCAACTAAATAAGTCAAGCAAATATTAATAGGTCTGGAGAGAGAGAGACTGAGTGCATGCAGTGATAGTGGATGTGATAGTTAACCACGGTGTCAACTTGAATAAGAGAAAACCTAGCTGATTGGTTTAGCAGAGTCCTGGGTGTGTCTGGATGATGGATTGACCAATAGGCTTATAGCCTGGATGGGATAAAAAGGGAAAGAAGAAGGAAGGCTCACTTCTGCTTCTTTGGAGGAGCTCTGGTCTTTACCATCACCTTTGGACATCTGTCTCCAGGCTTCCCACACAGACCCCTCCTGACACAGGCTCACCCGGGACTCTGCAGTGAGCTCCAGGCTTTTGACCTTCAGCTGGACCCTCCAGCTCTCCGGGCCATTTTACTTTCTTCCATCCATAACTCTGCAGAGGTAACTGTAGCCTACTGTGTAAATCCTTTACATATCACCTCTATCTGTATCTCTCTATTCATTTGCCTATCTACATATAGCTATGCCATATTTCCCTGAAAATAAGAATGACCTAACCAGAAAACATTCTCTAGCATGATTTTTCAAAATATTCTTAATATCAGACCTATTCTACCCCCAAAATGAGCATCAACCAAGTGGATGCATTCAGTATGTCTGTTGCAACACATGACTGATGTATTGCATTATACGATAATAATATAAATATATAAATAAGTATTATTGACATTAATACTTAAAATAAATGATAATATAAACCATAATTATTTGGTGTCTTTGGATGAGATTTAAATAGTTGAACTGAGACTACTGCTGAGGGACAACTGGAGCACCCAGCACACAGTAACGTGTGCACTCCACAGGAGCGGCCTGCTCATGTCCATGAATCTCCATGATTCAGGACGTCTTGTGTGGTAACAACAGACCTAATGCACTCACGTGAAATAAAGAGACGTTCTGAGTTTTGGGGCCCACAGCTTTTCGTTGCTTTCTGTGGACATCACTTTGAGCTGTCACCATTTTTGTTGCCACTCCTGTCCCGGGTGTGTCCAATTAACACTTGGTTTAATGGAAACTTCAGGAGAGGTCATGAGGTGAGTGAAGAGCTCACGGGATGAAATCTCGGACAGCCGCATTGCCAGTGCACTGTGAGCAGGCAAGCAGGCTGCGAGGAGAAGCAGCGCCCACTTAAGGAGGGCTCTGTTGCTGGGCACGAGAGCTGGGACCAGTGGTTCTACGGGAAATGGAGTCGCAAGAAATTCAGGCCGGAATTCAGGGTCTGGAGAGTTACTGTGATGGTGCCAGAAGTTGATGGCATGACTGCATTTGGATAAATGGAGATTTCTGTATGTGAGTAAATGAATAAATGTAGATAGTTGACACAAAAATTAAGACATTCCCTGAAAATAAACCCTTTGGAACAAAAATTAATATAATAATAATATATATAACAATAATTAATATAATAATAACATATATAAATTAATATAAGATCTGGTCTCGTTCGATTCCTCTAGTGAACCCTAACTAATACAGTGGAAAACTTCAATATACCATTGTCAGCAGAAAAATCAATGGAGAAATATTGGATTTGAATAACACCTTAGACCAACCAGATGTAACAGACACACACATAACATTCCATCCAAAAGCACATCTGGAATATTCTCCAGGATAGATCATATGTTAGGCCACAAATAAGACTTAACAAATTTAAGAAGTTTAAAATGATATTAAGTAATTTTTCTGACCACAAGGGTTTGAAACCAGAAATCAAAAATGGGAGGAATTTTGGAAAATTAACAAATATTTGAAAATCAAATAACATGCTGAACAACTGTGGGACTAAGAAGAAATTAAAAGGGGAAAATTTAATGTGTATTGAGACAAATGAAAATGGAAATACAACCTATCAAAACTATGGGATATAGCAAAAGCAGTTCTAAGAAATAAGTTCTTAGCAATAGAAAGTTCTTAAATAAATAACTTGACGTTACACTTCAAGGAACTAGGAAAGGAAAAATAAAGTAAGTCCAAAGCTAGTAGAAGAAAGGAAATAGTAAGGATGAGAGCAGAAATAAATGAAATGGGGATTAGAAAATCAATAGAGAAGATCAACAAACCTAAGCTTAGAAAAAGATAAATCAACAAAACTTCAGTTAGGCAAACAGAAAAAAGACTCAAATAAATAAAATAAAAAATAAAAGAGGAGATATTACAACTTCATACCACAGAACTAAAGGATTAGAAAGGTTACTATGTACAGTTGTATGTCAACAAATTGGACAAGTTCAGAGAAACAGCTAACTTACCAAGAATAAAAAATAGAAAATACTCAATAGCAAGACAGGAGTTGAATCAGTAATTTTAAAATTCCCATCAAAGAAAAGCTAGAAGAAAACAAAGGGGAAAAAGCCCCCAGCACTCATTTGGGCAATGCCTTTTTTTAAAAAATAAAAAACCCAGGTGAGGAAAGCAAAAATAGACAATGGACTACATTAAGCAAAAATCTTCTGCACAGCAAAATAAACAATTAACATATTGAAAAGGCATCCTAAAAATTGGAAGAAAATATTTGCAGATAATACATCTGATAAGAGCTTAATATTCAAAGCATATGAGGAACTCAACTCAATAGCAAGAACACAAATAATCCAAGTTTTAAAACTGGCAAATAACCTGTAAAGGCATTCTCCAAAGAACATATACAAATGGCCAGTGGGTCCACAAAACATGATCAACGTTAAGGTTTGGGAAGATGCAAGATATAGTGTAACCATGCACAGAATGGCTATTAAGAAAACAAGACAAACAAACAAAAGACCACAGCATGGATGAGCACGTGGAGAAGGGGGCCCTTGCACGCTGCTGGGGGATGTTGGTTTGTGTAGCCATTGTGGGAAGCCCTATGGGAGTCCTGCAAAAACCTTCAAACAGCTACCACGTGACCTGGCTGCCCCACTCCCGGGTGTAAATTCAAATGATCCAAAGCAGAAGTCAGAGAAATACCGTGAAGCATTGTTTACAATACTCAACCTCAGAGTCCATCCTTAGAGAAAGGCACAAAGAAAACGTGGTACTGGTGCACAGCGGATGAAAAGAGGGAATCCTGTCTTCGGCAAATGTAGATGAACTTGGAGGACACTATGTTAACTGAAATAAGCCAAGTACAGAAAACAAATACCTCATGGTCTCCCTTCTAAATCTAAAAATGCTGAACATCTGGAGGTAGAGTAGGATGGTGGTTACAGGGGCTGAAGGTGAGAGTGGGGAGGAGGAGTGGGAAGATGATGGTCAGAGGTCACCAAATTTTGGCTGGCCAGAGAGAGTATGGCTTAGAGATCTATTGCACAACATGATTGCAATAGTTAGATATTGCCTAGGTCCAAACTGTAAAAATGTGCATGTAAACATCTGCACATGGGCCAGCCCACTCCGGCTAACTGAGGGGGTCCAGAGAAGGAAAAGGCATTTGATTCTTATGTGTCTCTAACTTTACTAAGCCCTGCTTTGAATTCCCCTACCAAGACCATCCAGCACTTGGCACTGACTGACGGACAGTGGAATTGCTGTAGAATCCAGCTTCCCAAAGTCCTGACTTATGAGGCAGGGTGAGGGGCTCCTGAGAGGCAGGACCCCAGGACAGGACCCCCCCACCCCACAATGAAGCCTTGAGCAAGAACCTTCATGTCTGAGTGGAAGCTGATGTCCCCTGAAAGAAGGGACTACAGGCATGGCCTCACCCCTCTTCTGAAGCTGCATCAGTGCTTCCACCTTGAACGTCCAGGAGGGGTAGGCAGGACAGGCTGCTGCTCACCTACTCCACCAGGCCCGGAGTCTGAGCTGTAGGCAGGGCCTGCTGACCCAGCGATTCAGGGCTCAGCTTCCACCCCAAAGGCAACAGCCTGCTGGCCACAAGAGCCAGGAGCTTGCCAGGAGCAGGCCAGCTTGGGCTGTAAACACTTCCTACTGGTGGGAGGGGAAAGAGGCTGTGGTCCCCTGGGTCTCCCAACTCTGTTCCCCTCCACTGTTCCAAGCAGCCATTGAGGAATCTGGCCTAGACAGCGGGAACTCCCAGGCTGGCAGGACACACCATCCGAGGCCCTGGGCTGTCTGCCTCTTTCTGCTATTGGGTAATACCACAATGGTTATTTCCAGTATTTTGCAAGAAACAATGTTTATGTGGTGTTCTGCCACTGGCAGTTTGCTGGTGGTTTTTGATGGGTGCCAAACCAGCCTCCCAGGCCTGCACTTCTGGAAGCACACGGGACATCCAGGGCTGAGCTGCCCCCTTCAGGGCCAGCCGTGAGCAGGGGCATCACTCAGAGGGAAAAGCCATGGGTAGTGGGGCATTGTGGCCTCCACCCTACCTAGCCAGGCCCTCCACTCTGTCCTGCAGGCTGGGGCCAATCTGTGTGGCACTCCCACTCTCCCTGTGTGCTAGAAGGCCTGATTCCAAGGCACTGGGCTAGGTTTACAGAGGTTGTGTAAAGGAGGCCCTGTCCCTCAGTGCTTTCTGATAATTCCCTTCTACACAGAAGGGCCAGAGGGCTCCAGGCTGGTCACCACCCTCAGCTGTCCTGCTTCTGGGTCCCCCTCAACAGAAGCTGGCAAGCTGCTGCAGCTCTTTCCCCAGGGCCCCAGTCCTCAATCCTCACTTGAGTTGATATCCCACAGCCCCTTCGGCTTCTTTCCATCAATCCCCTGGGTCAAGTCACATCCATCTCCATGGAGTTAGGGCCAAAGCCTAGGCCTGGACTCCTTGCTGCCCCCTTCCCATCCTCACCCGCATGCCCCACACACTCATTAATGCACAGGGTAGATTCTTGACCAGGAAACCTAGAGCGCATCAAACCCTCCCTGGTTCCCAGGAGCTCTTGGCCTCTGCCCCTCTCTCCAGCTCCATGTGCTGAGAGCACAATTCTGTTCTGAAACACCCCCAGCCAGCTTCTTAGCCTACAGGGCCACCCTTCTGTTACAGTAAATAATACTGGAGATGAAATAAGAAATAGTATGTCTCCCAACATGTCAACTGTATGAGACCCTGAGTTCTTGTTCTCTAGAAATCAAGGAATGAGTCCTAGGAACAATGGAGATTAGGGGTAGGAAGATATTTATTGATAGGAAAGCCCCCTAGGGGCAGGAGGGGACCCAAGTGGGTAGCCTGGGGAACCCCACTTTACAGAGGAGAGGGTGAAATGCATGTGGGTACAACTTGGGCCACAGCCATGAACATCCAATAAGTTTACAAGATAGTCATTTATGTAATGATGGTCCAATTGGGAAATAAGTTATATAATAAACGGGAATGGAAAGAACAAATATTCCAGGAAGTGATGAGTCCAGAGGTCTCTGTTCATCACCCAGGGAGGTCGATGTCTATCTGGACTTCATTAGTGTCAGTGTTTGTTCTTTGAGGAAGTATACAGGTCTGGTCATCTTGTCTTTATCCTGAGGCCTGGTTTTCAGCTGATGTATGTCTGGTGCATTTATGGTGTGTTTCACCTTTGTCCTGACCCTCTTGAGGACCCAGCCCTATATGACTGCCTGTAATATTTCTACCTAGTTCATATATTTATAATACTTCCAAAGACCTGGACAAAGGGGGCTCACCAGTCCAGCAGTCCCGGGTTTGGAATGGGACACTGGAGTGGGCAGGTGAGTGACAGGTCCTCTCAAATCCCTCCAGCAACTGCTATGCACTCACCAGATGAATGACTGATTTTGCATGCAGCCTATCTACCTACCAACCTCCTGGCCTTCCAGAGCCAGGATAACCCCAGCTTTGGACCTGAGGGGAACAGCACTCCTCTAGACCCAGTGCCCCAGCCAGTAGGTATGTGTCCTGCAGCTCAGAATGGGAAGTTTCACCCTAGAGATAAATCCACTCTTTAAATTTAATTGATTTTCAATAAATATGCCTAGAAGAAGCAGGATAAAGGACATTTTCTTCAACAAATGGTTTTGGAAAAGCTGAATATCTGTATGGGGAAAATATGCAATTAGTTCCTAATTCATACCATTTCAAAAAACCAACTCAAAAGGAATGAAAGACTCAATTGCACTATCTGCAACTGCAAAACTATGAGAAGAAAATAGGAAAGATCCATGATATTGGTCTAAGTAATGATTTTTGGATGTGAGCCCCCAAAGCATCAGCAATAAAAGCAAAAATAGATAACTAGGATGATATCAAACTGAAAATCTTCTGTTCACAAAAGAAGCAACCCACAATGTGAGGAGACAACCTACAGAATGGGAGAAAATATTCTTAAACCATATATCTGATGCGGTGTATATCCAAAATAGATAAAGAATTCAAATAGTCCAATAGCAAGAAAACAGACAGCCTAATTAAAAATAAGCAAAGGACTGGAATAAACATTTCTCAAAAGTGGCATATCAATGGCCAACAGATATATGGACAAAAATGCTTAGTTTCACTTATCATCAAGGAAACGCAAATTCAAACCCATTAAGCTATCACCATGTACGCGTCAGAACAGCCACATCAAAAGAACAAAAGTAAATTTTGGCAAGGGTGTGGAGAAAAGAGGGCCCTTGTATGTTGTTAGTGGGAATGAAAATTACTACAGCAATTATAGAAAACATCACAGATATTCCTCAAAAAACAAACAGGAGCTACCATATTTTCAGTTCTGGGAAGCAGTCAACAGAAGTGATGTCAGCATTCTTGCCATTTTCTGAAGCAGTTCTGGAGTTCTCTTTTGTGAGTGTTTAGTTGTGCTTTTGTGGCTAACTCCATGTCCTGAGCTAGTTAAAAATGTTTCTCTTTCATGGTCATCTTGACTTCAGTAAAGAGCCAGAAGTTGCACAGTATCAGATCCAGCAAATATAATGGATGAGGACACACTGTCATGTTTTCATTTGACAGAAGTTGCCATAAATTTTTTGAATAAATTCAAGATATGGAGACAGTCACAATGACACTTACAAAAGAGGACTCCAGACCTGCTTTAGAAAGTGGCAAGAGCAATGGGATAAATGTGTTCCAAACAAAGGAAATAAGGGAAGTATTTTCAGGGGATTCATGGCAATATAGTTTACTGTAATAAGTATTTTATTTTTAAAATCATTTACCACTATATAAAAAAATATATATATATATATGAATACTTACATACTCATAATGGAATACTACCCAGACTTTAAAAAGAAGGGGACCCTGACATTTCAGTCAGCTGGATGAACCCAGAGGACATTACATTAAGTGTTACAAGCCAGGCATAGAAAGACAAAAGCTACATGATCTCACTTGTAGGTGGAATCTAAAATGTTGATCTCATCAAAACAGAGGACAGAAGGGACATTGCTAGGGGCTGAGGAGTGGAGGCAAAGACATTCATCCAAGGACATGAACTTTGAGCCAGAGAGGATAATAATGTATTTTGCATTATGGTGCATATAATTGGTAACTGCATACGGTTGAAAAGTGATAGAAGAGTAGACTTGAAGTGTTCTCACCACACTAACAAACAAATTACTTAGTATATAGGGTGCATACATTAATTAACTCAACTTAGCCATTCCATAATGGATATATAGATCAAAACAACAATTTTATCATTAAAATATAGAATTTTTATTTTTCAGTGACAAAGAAGCAAGCAAACAAACAATAAGAGCAGTTGTCTCACACGATCCCCAGCTGAGACAGAAACCCTCTTGGAGGGGTGGTCTGTAAGGTCACTAGGGAGGAATGAGGAGTGGCTTCCCCTCCAGGGCAGGGACTTGCTTCCAGCCCCTCCGGGGCTTCTGGTGGGGCCAAGTGGTCTGCACCAGTTCATGGCATCATGAATGGATGAAGAAAATGTATTTGCAAAATGTGCAAACAAAAATTAATTAGAATTAATGGAAAATCAGAAGACAGTAAAATGGCATTACAAACCTATTTGCATACCTAATAGCAAAAAACTTTCTAAACATAGGTAAAGAATTTATTATAAATAGAAGCAAGGCATATAAGACCCCAGATAGCCATGATAAGAAAAGAAGCTCCAGGACAGATCATAGTCAAAATCCAGAAGTCCAACACAAGGACAGACTCAGACTCATAAAAGGTGTTAGAAAAAAGGCAGGAATCATTACAAAAGGAAACCTATTGAATTATAGCCAAGTTCTCAACACAAAACTTAAAGGACAGGGAAGAATGGAGTGCAGCATTTCAAGCCCTAAAAGAAAACAACTCACACACTACCTAGATTGATAAATCTGGCAAAAACATCTTTCACATTTGATGTGGAAATAAGGTCTTTCAAAACAATGAGCAGTACAAGAATTTATGACAACTGAACCACAATCTCAAAAAGTTCTAAAGGATATCCTAGAAAGAGACAGTGAAGATAAAAATGCCCAAACCCCCAGTAGAATGAGTACCTCAGATAGGGTGATCAGAAAAGGGGAATAAAACAGTACCAGAAACGGAAAAATAATGCAATGACAGGAATAAGTTAATATCTTTAAGTAATAATGTGAATTATCTCAATTCCACAATCAAAAGACAGATTTGAATAGTGGATCAAAACAACTCCAATAGTATGCTGTATACAAGAAAGACATTTAATCTAAAAAGGAAATTCATGGAGTAAAAATAAAAGGATAGAAAACAATGGTCAACACAATAGGAACCCCAAAACAAGCAGGAGTATATATCCTATTTTCAAACAAAGTGGATTTCAAGCCAAACCTTATCGGGAACTACAAGGAAAAACTGCAGGGAAAGAAGGTCAGTGCCTATTGGTTAAGGAAACAATTCAACAGTAAGAAATAACAATTATAAACATACATGCACTGAACACTGATGTATCCAACTCCATAAAACAAATACTACTGGACAAAAAAGAAAGATAAGCCTTAAAATTATAGTAGGAAACTGCAATACCCTAGTATCATAAATAGGGAGATCAACTCACACACACACACACACACACGCACACACATGCACACGCATGCTCACACACACAAATATATGTCAGATTTAAGCCACAGTTTTGAACAAATGGACTTAATAGATATCTACAGAGTTGTCTGAATAAAGGCTCAGCAGGCTGCATCTGTTGAAATAAGAAGGCATGGAAACAAGTCCCAAAATCAGACTTCTAGATCATCTAAGGCAACCTCAAATGGAAATGAGATGGAACAATCTGATACTCCCTGAACTGGCAACAAAAGAGGATCTGGGAAAAAATGAAGTAAGAAATAATTTCTCAGATAATTGCAGAGATTGTGCCCATAGTGCAAGACATGATTAATAAATCTAGAGAGGACACAGATTAAAAAAAAATAGAAGAGCTGAGAAACATGATGGAACCCCAGCATAGGAAACAAATGAATCAATAATACAGATGCAAACAGATTTCCAGGAGATTAAAAACTCCACTCAAAGTTTATGAAGCAGAATGAGCCAATGCAAAGATAGAATTTCAAATATAGAAGATAGGATTGCAATTAGTGACCAGGAAAAGAAAAAAATTCTTTAAAATATTAAGGGACCATGTGAAACCAATACAACAGCTGCTAGAAGATGCAAAAAAGAATAATATAATACTGATCAGAGTCAATGAAATACAGGAGAAAATGCAGACGACATTAAAAAAAAACTGTTCACAGAAGTAATGGCAGAAAACTTCCCAAGTAGTGGAAAACAATTTGACATACATATTAGTGAGGCATATTGAACTCCAACTAGCATGATAAAAAAATCTACACATAGGCATATATTTTTAAGATTCCAGAAACCCAATAGATGAACAAAATTCTACAAGCAGTCAGAGAAAAGAAACAAAGCATATACAAAGGAAAGCCTATCAGAATCACAGCAGACTTCTCAACACAACCCTAAGGCAAGATGAGCTTCAAGTGATGCATTTTAAGCCCTAACAAAAACAGCCTCCAACCCAGATTGATAGATCCTACAAAACTATCTTTCAAAATTAATGGAGAAATAAGATACTTTCATGACAAAGAGCACACAAGGAACTTCATGAATACCAAACCAGCACTCCAAAAAAAAAAAATGTAAACAATATCCTGTAAAAGGACCACTAGGATCACAACCCCAGGAAGCCTAGCAGAATGAATCCATCAGACATAACAAGAAATTGAATGCAAAGGGGAAGAGTCCAACAAAAAATCATGAAAAGAATAAGTCAATACATATCAGTTATACCCATAAACATTAAGCATCTCAATTCACCAATCCAATCAGAAGAAATAGACTGGTAGAATGGATCAAGAAGAGAGATCCAATAATGTGCCTCATGCAAGAAACACACAATTCAAAAAGAAACTCATAGACTGAAAGTTAAAGAGTGGAAAATAATACTCCATCCAACAGGAACCCCTGCAAAAAAAGAGAGCAGGTGTAGATATCCTCTTTGCAGCTCATGTGGATTTCTTTGGTTTTTGTTTTTGTTGTACCAGGGAACGAACTCGGGTCTTTGAGCTTGTGAGGCAGATGCCAGAACCACTGAGCTAAATCCCCAGCCCAGACCATGTGGATTTCTAACCAACACTGATTAAGAGAGACAAAGAAGGACACTACATCCTTGTAAAGGGAACAATCCAAGAGGAAGAGATGACAACCATAAATATATATACACCAAACACTAGTGCACCCAACAATATAAAAAAATACTAATGGATATGAAAAATCAAATAAGTACTAACACAATAGTCACAGGGGACCTGAATACCCACTGTCACAAATAGATAGATCAACTAGACAAAAAATAAACAATGAAATACTAGAACTCAATCAAAATCTTGGACAAATGAACTTAACAGATGTTTACAGAGTGTTCTACCCCCCAAAATGAGAATATACATTCTTTTCAAATGAACATGGATCATTCTCCAAAATAGAACACATACTCACTCATAAAACATGTCTAAATAAGTGCAATGGAATTGAGGTGATCCCCTATATATTATCAGACCATAGTGCAGTGAAATTGGAGATCAATAGCAAAAGAAACAGTAAAAATTTCACAAACACAGGGAAAATGAACAGCACACTTCCGAATAACCAATGGGTCACAGAGGATATTAAAGAAGAAATCGACAGTTCCTACAATTAAACGACAATGACAGTACAACATATTGGAATCTATGGGACAAAATGAAAGTAGTCTTATGAAGGAAATTCATAGCACTGAATATGCATATTAGGAAAACAGAGTGAGTGCAATTAAACAACTTGATGCTGAACCTCAGTCTTCTAGAGGAAGAAAAGAAAGACACACCCAAAGCTCATACAAGGGAGGAAATTATAAAGATCAGAGCAGAAATCAATGCAATGGAGACTAACAGAATGATAGAAAAAAATCGATAAAGCCAAGAGTTGGTTCTTTGAATGAATAAACAAAATTGAAAACCCCATAGCCAACCTTAACAAAGAAAGGAAAGAAAAGGCCAAAATCTAGGCAAGTAGGAATGAAAAGGTTGAAATTACAATGGAAGCAGCAGAAATCCAGAGGATCATCAATATGTACTAAGAGAACCTATATATAAAAAAGATGGAAAACACAGAAAAAATGGACAGATTCCTAGATACATACGAATTACCAAAGTTGGAAAAAGAAGACCTAAAAATTCTAATCAACTGAATATCAATCAATGAAATTGAAAATGTAATAAAATACTTACCAACTAAGAAAAGCCTGGGCCCTGATGGTTTCACTGATGAACTCTAGAAGACATTTAGAAAACTATTGCCACTACTATTTAAATTCTTCAATGAAATTGAAAGGGAAGAAATACTCCCAAATTCATTCTTGGAAGCAAGCATCACCTTGATCCCAAGAGCAAACAAAGACCCAACTAAAAAAGAGAACTATAGGCCAATCTCCCTAATGAACATAGATGGAAATATCCTCTATAAGATGCTGGCAAATAGAATGCAGAATATCATCAAGAAGATCATACACCCTGACCAACTGGGATTCATTCCAGGGATGCAAGGATGTTTCAATATATGCAAATCAGTAAATGTAATTTATTAATATTAATAGAGCCATGGACAAAAAACATTTGATCATCTCAATAGAGGCAGAAAAAGCATTTAAAAAATCCAACACCCATTCATGATAAAAACCATACAGAAAATTGGAATAGACAAGACATTCTCTACATCAATCTGATAAAAGCCATCTATGAAAAACCAACAGCCAATATCATAGTAAATGTTCAAAAACTGAAATCTTTCACACTAAAATTGGGAACAAGACAAGGATGTCCACTTTTACCACCCCTGTTCCATATAGTTTTGGAAACAGCCACTACAGTTAGACAAGAGAAAGAAACAAAACGAATGAAGATAGGAAATGAAGAAGTCAAATGTCATTATTTGCAAATGACATGATCCGCTATATAGAAGAGCCAAAGAACTCCACCAAATGTATTCTAGGCTTAATAACCAAATTCAGTAAAATAGCTGGATACAATGTTAACACACAAAAATCAATAGTTCTTCTGTACACGAAACACAGACTACTGAGAGAGAAATAGGGCAATCAATTCCTTTCACAATAGTATCCAAAAAATTGAAATACCTAAGAATCAACCTAACAAAAGAAATCAAAGAATGCTACTCTGAAAACTACAGCACTCTGAAAGAGGAGATAGAAGAGAATATCAGTAATGGAAAGACATACCTTGCTCCCAGGTAGGAAGAAACAGCATAGTGAAAATGGCCATACTTCCAAAACTACTATATAGGGCCAGGGATTTAGCTCAGTGGTTCTGCCTCCTACTTTGCAAGCACAAGATCCTGAGTTCAAGCCCTGGTTAAAAAAAAAACAAAAACAAATAAACAAAACTACTACATAGATTCAATGCAATCCCAATTGAATTCCTAGCAACTTACTTCACAGACCTTGAGAAAGCAATCCAAAGATGTATTTTGAACAAGAAGAGACCTAGAATATCAAAAACAATTTTAGGCAATAAAGAGAAGATAGAAGGTATCACAATCCCCAACTTGAAACTATACTCCAAATCTGCTGTGATAAAAACAGCATGGTCCTGGCAAAGAAACAGACCTGAAGACCAGTGGAACAGATTAGAAGATGCAGAAACAAGTGCAGATGTGCACAGCCACCTCTTTGACAAAAGGAGCTAAACTCCCTCATTGGAGGAAAGACAGCCTTTTTAATAAATGATTCTGGTAAACAGGGTTTCAACTTGCCAAAGATTAAAACTAGACCTATATCTTTCACCTTGCACTAAACTAAAATCAAAATTGATTAAAGATTTAAATATTAAAATAGAAACATTAAACCAGCTGGAAGAAAGGTTAGGTAGAACTCTTGAAGACACTGCTATAGGAAAAGATTTTATGAACAAATCTTCAGTTTTCCATGAAATAGCACAAACATTCAACAAGTGGGATGTCTTCTTATTAAAAAACTTTTGCACAGGATCCCAGCCCCACACTCCAGGCTTCGACAGTGGAACTGTGAGAGGTGCAGCTGCATGGAGCTGGCCTGCTACCCCAGCCCCACCCCCCACTTCTTGACAGCACAATAGTGAGAAATACAGCTGAGAGGCACCTGCAGCCCCTCCACAGCCCCTCTCCCCCTCCCTGTGCATGCCTCTGGCCTCCTGTCTGCGCTGGACCTAGATTCACACCACACAGGTACAGGGGGTCATAAAGGCCATTGTCCTGAGCTCCAGGCTTGATTTTGATTTAATTCACATGGTTAAAGGTAGTAGCTTAATAGTTACCACAAATTGCCATTTTCTAAGTTGTACTTGATGCTATTGTGATGCTGATTGTATCACTTGGGCCAAGGTGTTGTGGTTGATCTAATCAGTTTTTCTTCCTGGCATAATGAAAATAGGATTGTCTCAGAGTCACTAGAGACTCAAAACTTAAAGACTAGCTATGACAGGAAGATAGAAGTATTAACCCAGGAATTAGACCAAGGACAGTACCAACAACAAAAATAGAAATGAGAAGACATTCAAGCAAGGCACATGCAGAAATACAGGATGCCAGATTGGTAAAGGCAAATTATGGGGGAAATGAGATTGAAAAGTCTGATAATCAACCATCTGGTCACTGTTAACTGATAGCACAGGAAGTAACAAAATAGATGAATGTAGTTCTAGAAAAATTCAAAACAGAAATAATTTCCCAGATAACAACTACAGAGATGGTGAGCAGAGTGAAAGGCATGATTAAAGATTCTAGAACAGTAACAGATAAAAATAAATGAGTCCAGGACCATGATAGAAGCTATGAATGACCGGCATAGGAAATAAATTGAAACCATATATACTCAACATAGGAAAGAAATGGAATCCATAGAACAGATTCAAACAGATATCCAGGAGATTTTTTAAAAACTCTGTTGAAAGTATATACAACAAACCGAGACAGTCTGAAGACAGGACATCAGATATAGACGACAATAAAGCAGTCAGTGGCCATGAAAAGAGAGATCTCTTAAAAATAGTAAAGGACCATGAGAAATCAATCCAACAGCTTCAGGATGACACAAAGAAGAATAATATAAGATTGATAGGAGTCCATAAAAAAAGGAGAAAATACAAATGGCATAAAAATCTGTTCAGAGAATTAATGACAGAAAACTTCCAAAAAAGAACAAAATAATTTGACCTAAAGATAAGTGAGGCATATAGGACTCCAACTAGCCATGATTAAAAAAATATCTACACCTAGACATATTAGAGTCAAGATTCCAGGAACCCAACAGAAGAACAAAATACTACAAGCAGTTAGAAAAAAGAAACAAATCACACGTAAAGGAAAACCCATCAAAATCACACCAGACTTTTCAACACAAACCCTCAAGTCAAGGATAGCCTGGAGTGAGGTATTTTGAGCCCTAAAAGAAAACAACCTCTAACCTAGACTGATGTATCCGGCAAAACTTTCTTTTAAATTGGATGGGAAAATAAGACACTTCCATGACAAAGAACACCTGAGAAATTTCATGAATACCAAACCAGCATTCCAAACAATTCTAAACAATATCCTAGAAAAAGACAATGAAGGGTACAACTACATGAGGCTTAAGAGAGAAAATTAATTGGCAAGGAAAGAAATTAAAGAAAGTCATGTAGAGGTACAAAATCCCAACAATGAATGTAACTGTACTGTATCCCTAAAACGTACCAATAAACTCAAAGCTGAAAAAAAAAAGAAATTAAAGGAAGAGAGGGAAAAATTTAAAAGAGCCAACAACAGGACCATAACATGACAATGATAAGTCAATACATTTCAGTTATATCCATCAATGTTAATGTCCTCAATTCACCAATCAAAAGAAATAGACTGGCAAAATGGGTTAAGAAGCAAAATCCAACAATATGCTGTATACAAGAAACACACCTAGTTCAAAAAGAAACTCATAGATCGAAAGTAAAAGGATGGAAAACAGTTCTCTACACAACAGGAACCTAGAAAAAATGCAGGGATAGCTATCTTATTTGCATACAAAGTAAATTCCACACCAAAACTAATTAAGAGAGACAAAGAAGGTCACTACATCCTTGTAAAGGGAACAATCCAAGAGGAAGAGATAATAACCATTAAAATATATGCACCAAATACTAATGCTCCCAACTATATAAAACAAATATTAAAGGACATGTTAAACTAAATAAGAACTAATATAATTGTTGTGGGGGACCTAAATACCCCACTGTCACAAGTAGACAGATCATCTAGACAAAAACTTAACAATGAAATACCAGAACTGAACAAAGCTTTTGAACAAATGGACTTAATAGATGTCTACAGAGTGTTCCAAGACACAAAATCAGAATATACATCTTTTTCAGCTGTGCACAGGTCATTCTCCAAAATAGAACACATACTAGCTTATAGAATATGTTTAAGTAAATAAAAAGAAATTGAAGTTGTCCCATGTATATTATCAGACCATAGTGCAATTAAACTGGAGATCACTAGCAAAAGAAACCACAACAACTGTACAAACACATGAAAATTGAATAACAAACAAAGGGTCACAGAGGAAATTATAGAAGAAATTAGATAGTTTTTGCAAATAAATGGCAATGCCAGTACAACATACAGGAATCTATGGGACACAATGAAAGCAGTTCTGTGAGAGAAATCTATAGCAGTGAATGCCTACACTAGGAAAACAGAGTGAGCTCAAATAACAACCTAATGCTGAATCTTAAGCTTCTATAAAAAGAAGAAAAAGGCAAACCCAAAGCTCATATGAGGGAGGCAATTTTAAAGATCAGAGAAAAAAATCAAGGCAATGGAAGCTAAGAGAATGATACAGAAAATCAACAAAGCTGAGAGTTATCTTTTTGAAAGATTAAATACAATTAATATATCCTTAGCCAACCTTATAAAAAAAGGAAAGATAAGGCTCAAATCCATGCAATTAGAAATGAAAAAGGTGAAGTCACAACAGATCCAGAAGAAATCCAGAGGATCATCAATACCTACTTTGAGAGCCTGTACTCCAGTAAAGTGGAAAACATAGAAGAAATGGACAGATTTTGAGATATATATGAATTACTAAAATGAACAAAGAAGATTAAAAATTCAAAACACCCCAATTACAATAATTGAAATTGAAAATGTAGTTACAAATTTACCAACAAAGAAAATCCCAGGTCCGATGGCTTCAATGTTGAATTCTATGAACATTTATAGAACTATTGCCACTACTTTTGAAATGTTTAAATGAAATTGAAAGAGAAGCAGTACTTCCAAATTCATTCCTGGAAACAAGTGTTACTTTGATTCCAAAAGCAGGGAAAGACCCAAACAAAAAGAACTACAAGTCAATCTCCTTAATGAACATAGATGTAAAAACCCTCAATAAGATACTGGCAAATAGAATACAGATCATCAAGAAAATCATACACCCTGACCAAGTCGGATTCACCCCAGGGAGGCAGGGATGGTTCAAATATATGCAAATCAATAAAGGTAATACTATATTAACAGAGTAAAAGACAAAAACCATATGATCATCTCAATAGATGCAGAAAAAGCATTCAAAAACATTCAACAACAGTTTATGATAAAAACTCTGCAAAAAATTGGAATACATAGCCTTTATCAAGTTGAGATAAAGGCTACCTATGAAAAACCAAAAGCCAACATCATACTAAATGCTCAAAAACTGAAAAACTTCATGCTAAAATCAGAAACAGTACAAGTGTGTCCACTATCACCACTCCTGTTCAATATGGTTCTGGAAATATTAGCCACAGCAATTAGAAAAGAGAAAGAAATCAAAACAATAAAGATAGGACAAGAAGATGATAAACTGTCCTTATTTACTGACTATATGATACTCTACATAGAAGAACCGAAAACATCTGCCAAAAGACTGCTAGATTTAATTGATAGATGCAGTAGAGTAGCTGGATACAAGGTAAACATTCAAAATCATTGGCCTTCTTGTGCACAAATAACAGACTCAGAGAGAGAGAGAGAGAGAGAGAGAGAGAGAGAGAGAGAACAGAATATAAACACAGGGAGAGAGAGAGAGAGAGAGAGAGAGAGAGAGAGAGAGAGAGAGAAATTAGGGGAACAATTCCTTTCACAATAGCATCCAAAAAATGAAATATCTAGGAATCAATCTATTGAAGGAAGCAAAAGATGCCTACATTGAGAACTAGAACACCCTGAACAAAGAGATCAAAGAGGATATAAGAAAATGGAAAGATATCTCTTGCTCCTGGGTAGGAAAAAAACAACATAGTGAAAATGGCCATACTTCCAAAACTGCTATACAGATTCAATGCAGATTTCAATCCCAATTGAAATCCCAACAGTATATTTCATTGAACTGGAGAAAACAATTGAAAAATTCATTTGGCAACAGAAGAGACCTAGAATAGCAAAAGCCATTCTGGGCAACAGAGACATGACAGGTGGTATCACAATCCCCAATTTGAAACTATACTACAAAGACACTGTGATAAAACAGCATGGTACTGGCAAAGAAACGGACCTGAGAATCAGTGGAATAGATTACAAGATGCAGATACAACTGCAGATATACTCAGCCTCCTCATCTTTGACAAAGGAGCTAATCATCCTCACTGGATGAAAGATAGCCTCTTTAATAAGTGGTGCTGGAAAAACTGTATTTCTTTTTTTTTTTTT
>NW_022900933.1:38856203-38904943 GCF_012274545.1 Fukomys damarensis | reverse complement strand
CTTAGGAGACTATATCTAATATGTATCCATTTTCCTATGAATGAATCTATTCTCTCGCTCTTTATGGCTGAGTAATATTCCATTTTATAGAAAAACCACAACTTCTTTATCCAGTTTCCAACGGATGGGCAAATAGGTTGTTTCCAAAAGTTAGAGATTACAAACTGTGCCGCTATAAACATGGGTGCACATACTTCTCTGTGATATGATTCTTTCAGTTCTCTTGGAAAGATACCCAACAGAGGGATGGCTGGGTCAAATGGAACCTCCAGTCCAAGCTCTTTGAGGTATCTCCATATTGATTTCCATAGTGGTTGCACTAGTCTGCACTCCCACCAACAATGGAGGAGGGTTCCTTTCTCCCCACAACCCCGCCAACATTTGTTATTGTGTGATTTCTTGATAGCAGCCATTCTTTGTGGGGTGAGGTGGAATCTCAGTGTTGTTTTCATCTGCATCTCTCGAATGACCAGTGATGTGGAACATTTTTTCATATATTTTCTTGCTGCTTTCACTTCTTTGTATGAGAAATGTCTGTTCATTTCGGATGCCCATTTTTGGATCGGGTCTTTATATTTGGGGGGACTGATTGTTTTGAGTTCTTTATATATCCTTGATAATAGTCCTTTGTCTGAGGTACAGCTGGTAAAAATTTTTTCCCACATTGTAGATTGTCTCTTAGTTCTGCTAATGGTTTCTTTTGAAGTACAGAAGCTTTTTAGTAAGATGAGATCCCAGTTGTTGATTCTTTCTGCTAGTTCCCGTGCTACTGAGGATTTGTTCATAAAGTCTTTTCCTATACCAATGTCTTCCAGAGTTCTGCCTAACTTACTTTCCAGCAAGTTTAATGTTTCTGTTTTAATATTTAGATCTTTAATCCATTTGGATTTTAATTTAGTGCATGGCGAAAGATAAGGGTCTAATTTTAATCTGTGACAGGTTGATATCCAGTTTTTCCAACACCATTTATTAAAGAGGCTATCTTTCCTCCACTGAGGATGGTGAGCTCCTTTGTCGAAGATGAGGTAGCTGAGTACATCTGCATTTGTTTTTGTGTCTTCCAGTCTGTTCCATTGATCCTCAGGCCTATTTCTTTGCCAGTACCATGCTGATTTTATCACAGTGGCTTTGTAGTATAGTTTCAAATTGGGAATTGTTACACCTGGTGCCATGTGACTGTTGCCTATAATGGCTTTTGCTATTCTAGGTCTCTTGTGGTTCCAAATGAATTTTTGGATTCTTTTTTCTAGTTCTGTGAAATATAGTGTTGGAATTTCAATTGGCATTGCATTGAATGTATATAGCAGTTTCGGTAGTATGGCCATTTTCACTATGTTGATTCTTCCTACCCAGGAGCAGGGGATATCTTTCCATTTTTTTATATCCTCTTCGATTTCTTTTTTCAGAGTGCTGTAGTTTTCAGTGTAGAGATCTTTTGTTTCTTTTGTTAGATTGATTCCTAGATACTTCATTTTTTTGGATGCTATTGTAAAAGGAATTTTTTCCCTTATTTCTCTTTCTGTCTGTCTGTTATTTGTGTATAGAAAGGCTATTGATTTTTGGGTATTCACCTTGTATCCAGATACTTTACTGAATCTGTCAATTAAGTCTAGAAGTTTTTTGGTGGAGTTTTTTGGATCTTCAATGTAGAGTATCATATCATCAGCAAATAATGATAGTTTAACTTCTTCCTTTCCTATCTTTATTGCTTTAATTTCTTTCTCTTGTCTAATTGCTGTGGCTAATGTTTCCAGAACTATATTGAAGAGAAGTGGCGATAGTGGGCATCCTTGTCTTGTTCCTGATTTTAACATGAAGGTTTTCAGTTTTTGGCCATTCAATATGATGTTGGCTGATGGTTTTTCATAAATAGCCTTTATTAAATTGAGGTATAGACCATCTATTCCAATTTTTTGCAGGGTTTTTATCATGAATGGGTGTTGAATTTTATCAAATGCTTTTTCTGCATCTATTGAGAGGATCATATGGTTTTTGTCCTTGACTTTGTTAATATAATGTATTACATTCACTGACTTTCGTATGTTGAACCACCCTTGCATCTCTGGAATAAATCCGACTTGGTCATGATGGATGATCTTCTTAATAATCCTCTGTATTCTGTTTGCTAGTATCTTATTAAGGATTTTTGCATCTATATTCATTAAGGAGATTGGTCTGTAGTTCTCCTTTTTGGTTGTATCTTTCTCTGGTTTGGGAATCAGAGTGATACTTGCTTCCAGGAATGAATTTGGAAGTATAGCTTCTCTTTCAATTTCATTGAAAAGTTTGAAGAGTAATGGTAGTAGTTCTTCTCTAAATGTCTTGTAAAATTCAGCAGTGAATCCATCAGGGCCTGGGCTTTTCTTTGTTGGTAAGTTTTTAATTACATTTTCAATTTCACTGATTGTGATTGGGGTGTTTAAAATGTTTTTATCTTCTTCGTTCAACTTTGGTAATTCATAAGTATCTAGAAATCTGTCCATTTCTTCTGTGTTTTCCATTTTATTAGAGTACAGGTTCTCAAAGTAGGTGTTCATGATCCTCTGGATTTCTTTCGGATCTGTTGTGACTTCGCCTTTTTCATTCCTAATTGCATGGATCTGAGCCTTTTCTTTCCTTTTTTTGATAAGATTAGCTAAGGGTTTGTCAATTTTATTTATTCTTTCAAAAAACCAGCTCTTTGTTTCATTTATTTTTTGTATCGTTTTCTTAATTTCAATTGCATTGATTTCTGCTCGGATCTTTATAATTTCCTCTCTTGTTCGAGCTTTGGGTTTTTCTTGCTCTTGTTTTTCTAGGAGTCTAAGTTTCATCGTTAAATTATTTATTTGAGCCCGCTCTGTTGGAAAAACTGTATTTCAACTTGCCCAATATTAAAACTAGACCCCTATCTTTCACCATGCACTAAACCAAAATAAAAGCGGATTAAAGCTCTAAATATTAAAACAGAAACACTAAAATTGTTGAAAGATAGGTAGAACTCTTGAAGACATTGGCATAGTAAAAGACTTTATGAACAAATCGTCATTAGCATGAGAAATAGCACAAAGAATCAGCAATTGTGATCCCATCTTTTTAAAAAAAGATTCTGCACTGCAAGATAAACCACCAACAGAGCTAAGAGACAACCTAGAATGTGGGAAAAAGCTTTTACCAGATGCTCCTCAGACAAAGGTCTACTATCTAGAATATATTTTAAAAATCAAAAAAATTAGAGCCCCCACATATAAAGACCCAATTCAAAAATGGGCATCTGAAATGAACAGACATTTCTCAGACAAAGAAGTAAAAGCAGCAAATAAATTTATGAAAAAATGTTCAACATCACGGGTCATTCAAGACAACACTGAGATTCCACCTCACCTCAGAAGGAATGGCTGCTATCATGAAATCAACCAATAACAAATGCTGGCAGGGTTGTGGGGAGAAAGAAACACTTCTTCATTGTTGGTTGGATTGCAGACTGGTGGAACCATTATGGAAATTAATATGGAGATACCTTAAAGAACCAGGATTAGAAGTCCCATTTGAACCAGCTATTCTCATGCTGGGTGCTGCTACTTTGATTTGCATTTCTCAAATAACCAGTGATGTTGAGCATTTTAAAATATGTTGATTTGCTGTTTGTACTTCTTCATCTAAGAAATGAGTATTCTTTTCAGATATGCATTTTTTCTTTTTTTCTCATTGAGTTTATTGGTACTTTTAAAGTATACAGTACAGTTACATTTATCATTCAGATCTTGTACCTTTACATGACAGATCTTGGTTCTCATTTTTTCCCGATACCCCTGCCCTCCTTTCACCCCCTCCACTTTCCCTATTTACAAAGGCTGTTTCCAGTTTTTCATTTTCTCATATATTTTCTTTTCCCTTATTTCCCTTCCCTTACCCCTCCCACTTCCCCTACACCTTTAGCCCCTTTTTGGATCTTATGTACACTTTTAGTTTTTCACACCAGAGAAATTATTCTGTATTTACATGTGTGTGTCTTGGAAACAGCCCAATTGCCCAACAGTTGGAGACTGGATAAAGATGATGTGGTTTTTCTATAAAATGGAGTACTACTCAGCCATAAAAAATGAGAAACTAGTGTCATTCATAGGAAAATGGATGCATATTAAGGCCATACTCAAGTTAAATAGATGTGCATTTTTTTATTGGGCCTTTAAATTTAGAGGATCTTATTTTTTGAGTTGCTCATATATTCTAGATATTAGTTATTTGTCTGAGGGAGAGCTGGTAAAAATATTTCTCTCTGTGAGTTGTCTTTTAACTCTTTTGATGGTTTCTTTTTTTGTGTGCAAAAGGGTTTTTTAAAAATTTGATGTGATCCCAATTGTTGATTCTTTGTAATGTTTCCTGTGTGACTGGGGTTTTGTTCATAGTCTTTGCCTACTCATATATTCTATATATAGAATATATATATCCTGTATATATTCTAGAATTTTACTCATTCTGTCTTCCAGCAGATTGTTTCTATTTTTATATTTAGATCTTTGATCCATTGCAATTTTAGTTTAGAGCATAGCTAGAGATTTGGTTCTAGGTTCAATTTCCAGCATGTGGAAAGCCAGTTTTCCAAGAATCCTGTTTTCCAGTATCTTACTGAGGATTTTTTTGCAACTATGTTCATTAAGGAGATGGTCTGTAGTTCTCTTTTTTGTTTGATGTGTTTTTTAATTTTGGTATCAAGGTAATGCTTGTTTCCAAGAATGAGTTTGTAAGTATTGCTTCCCTAACAATTCTATTAAAGAGTTTGAGGAGTAGTTGATGTTAGATTTGCCTTGAAGTTTATGTAGAATTCAGAAGTCCATCCATCAGGACTTGGGCTTTCCTTTGTTGGTAGTTTTAAAATTACTTCTTCAATTTCACTTACTGATAATGGGTTATTTCAGAATTTTCAGAGGCACAATTGGATGTTATAGGTCAATGTTGCAGCTAAGTACCACAGCTCTCAGGTACAGCTGAGTTTTACAGCTCAGTGTGGTAGCTCTGAAACACAGCTTTCATAATTTGAAGACTTGAGAATCCAATGGTCAGTTGAGGAGGTGGAAAAAGTACTTTATTATGCTGGTGAGTCCTCAGTAGGCTCAAAGAAGTCTGGGTGCTCTACCAGAAACAAAAGCCTCCTTATATAGGGATATACAGGATAGGCACACATGCTCAATGAGGCAAGGGGTGGAGTTATAGAACATTCCTGAAGCACATGCCATGTGAGCATCCTCCTGAAGCAGGGGGCAGAGTTACAGAACATTCCTGAGAGTGGCCGGAGCTGAAGAGAACCTTCATGTGAGGGGGCAGAACTTAACAGAACATTCCTGAAAGGTCACACAGTTCAAACATCCACAAATCTTCTTGACACATTAGGTAGGAGCCCAACAGCACAAACTTACATTTCCAAAACAAAACACTCTGTGGGGGAAAAAAATGGAGTCAAGACAAGTGCCTGTCTTATTGTATAGCACTTCTCGATCATTTCATAAGTTCCAGTATGTTTATTGGCACTAGCATTTAATTGTCAAAGCTGTCTAATTTTTTCTTTAATTTCATCTGTGATGCATTGGTTGTTCATGAAGGTGTTATTTAATTTCCATATGTTTACATAGTTTTTGTGGTTAGATTTTTGCATTGATTGCCAATTTCTTTGCACTATGTTCTGATAATATACATAGGATAATTTCAATTTCTTTCAACTTACTTAAGCATGTTCTAAAGGCTAGTATGTGGCCTGTTTTGGAGAAAGTCCTGTTTGCTGCTGAGAAGAATATGTATTCTGTTTTGTGGGATGGGACACTGTATATATCTACTGTCCATTTGTTCAAAGGTTTGGTTCAGCTCTGATATTTCTTTGTTGATTTTTCTGGCCTAGATCTGTCTTTTTGTGACAGTGGGTTATTGAGGTACCCTGTTACAGTTGTATTAATGTTTATCTGATTTTTCATATCCAATAGTGCTTGTTTTAGATAGTTTGGTGTGCTAGTATTTGATGCATATATATTTGTGATTCTTATTTCTTCCTTTTGGATTGTTCCCTTAACAAGTACATAGTGACTTTCTTCATCTATTCTGATCAGTTTTGCCTTGAAATCCATTTTGTATAAAAATAGCATAACTACTCTTGCTTTTTTTCCCCCTGTCACAAAGCTTTTCAACCTTTAAGTTTCAGTTTATGAATTATTATTTTTTTTTGTGGTACCAGGGATCGAACTCAGGTCCTTGCTCTTGTGAGACAGGCCAGTGAACCGCTGAGCTAAATCCCTGGCCCATTATGAATTATTTTTTAGTTAAATATGTTTCTAGCATGCAGCATATTGTTGAACCTTGTTTCTTGATCCATTCTGACAATATTTTTCTATTCATTGGTGAATTGAGACCATTTACATTGATGCTTAAAACTGGTATGTATTGACTTATCCTTGTTATATTGTTTTCCTGTTGTTGGTTCCCTTTCTTTCCCTTCTCTGTAATTGCTTGCCTTTCCTGATAGATTCACTCTATGGAATTCACAGAATTGTTTTCATTGTCTTTTTCTAGAATGTCCTTCAGAACTTTCTGGAGTTCTGATTTGGTGGTTGTGAATTTCTTCAGGGGTTGTTTATCATGGAAGTGTCTTATTTCTTCATCAATTTTGAAACAGTTTTGCAGGTTACATTAATCTGTGTTGGAGACTGTTTTCTTTTAGGGCTTGAAATACTTCATGTCAATTTCTCCTTGACTTGAGGGTTTGGGTTGAGAAGTCTGCTGTGATCCTGATGGGTTTTCCTTTATAGGTGATTTGTCTCTTTTCACTAATTTCAATATTCTGTCCTTATATTGAATTTCTAGATTTCTGGAATCTTGACTATTGTGTGCCTCAGTGTAGTTTTATTCTGATCATGGCTAATTGGATTTCTATATAGCTCACTTATCTGCATGTCAAGGTATTTTTACATGCTTCAAAAGTTTTCTGGTATTAATTCTGTGAACAAGTTTTTAAAATTTTTATTGGTACATTTTAGGTATACAACATATGACATTCATCACTGAGAATTTGTACCTTTACATAATATACTTGGTAAATATTTTCCCATTCCACTGCCCTCTCTTCACCCCCCCATCCATATTTACAAAGGCTTTGTTTCCATTTTTTAACTTTTCTCATATTAATTCCATTCCCTTCTTTCCTTTCCCCTACTCATCACACTTCCCTTACATACTTTTCTTCCTATTTCACATTATCTATTATATATTTTGATCCTTATTCTCACTTTCAGTTTCTCACACCAGAGAAACTATTCAGTATTTACATTTGTCCTATTTATTTCACTTAGGAGTACAGCCTCAATGTGCATCCATTTTGCTATGAATGTCTCTAATTTTTTATCTTTATGGCTGAGTAGTATTCCATTTTATTTAAAAAAAAATCTTTATCCGGTCTCCAGTTGATGGGCAACTGGGCTGTTTCTAAGTTTTAGCTGTTATAAACTGTGCCACTATGAACATGGGTGCACATATATCACTGTGGTATGATTCTTTTAATTCTTTTGGGAAGTTACCCAGTATAGGTCAAATAGGACCTCTACTCCTAGTTCTTTGAAGTATCTCCACACTGATTCCACAGTGGTTGCACAGTGGTTACATCCAGCAGTGGAACAGGGTTCCTTTTCCCCCACAGCCCCCATTTATTATTGGTTGATTTCATGATAACAGCCATTCGAGCTTGGGTGAGATAGAATCTCAGCATTAGTTTCATTTGCATCTCTTGAATAACCAGTGATGCTGAACATTTTTTCATATGTGTGTTTCTTAATTCTATATCTTTGTCTGAAAAATGTCTGCTCATTTCAGATGCCCATTTTTGGATTGGGTTTTTTAATTTGGGAGGTCTGATTTTTTTAAGTTCTTTATATATTCTGGATAGTAGACTTTTGTCTGAGGAACAACTGGTAAAACGTTTTTCCCACATTGTGGATTGCCTCTTTATACTTTTGGTTTCTCTTGCTGTGCAGAAGCTTTTTAATAAGAAGAGATTCTGTTTGTTGATTCCTTTTGCTAGTCCACATGTGACAGGTTTTGTTCATGAGATTTTTTCCTATGCCAAGGTCTTGAACAGTCCTACCTAATCTCTCTTCCAGCTGATTTATTGTTTTTCTTTAAATATTTAGATCTTTAATCCACTTCAATTTTAGCTTAGTATGTGGTCAGAGATCTAGATCTAGTTTTAATCTTTGGCAAGTGGAAACCCAAATTTTTTCAGCACCATTTAATAAAGAGGCTATCTTTCAGCCTCTTCAATAAATGGTGTTGGAAAAATTGGATTTCAACCTGCCAAAGATTAAAATTGGACCATGCACTAAATTAAAATCCAAGTGGATTAAAGATCTAAATATAAAAAAAGAAATACTAAACTTACTGGAAGATAAGTTAGGCAGAACTCTGGAAGACATTGGCATAGGAAAAGATTTTATGAACAAATCCTCAGTAACATGGGAACTAGCAGAAAGAATGAACAACTGGGATCTCATCTCTTTACAAAGCTTCTGCACTGCAAAAGAAACCATCAACAGAACTAAGAGACAACCTACAATGTGGGAAAAATTTTTACCAGCTGCTCCTCAGACAAAGGACTCTTATCTAGAATATATAAAGAACTCAAAACAATCAGCCCCCCAAATATAAAGACCCGATCCAAAAATGGGCATCTGAAATGAACAGACACTTTTCAGACAAAGAAGTAAAAGCAGCAAGTAAATATATGAAAAAATGTTCCACATCACTGGTCATTTGAGAGATACAGATGAAAACAACACTGAGATTCCACCTCACCCCACAAAGAATGGCTGATATCAAGAAATCACAAAATAACAAATGTTGGTGGGGTTGTGGGGAGAAAGAAACCCTTCTCCATTGTTGGTGGGAGTGCAGACTGGTGCAACCACTATGGAAATCAATATGGAGATACCTCAAAGAGCTGGAACTAGAGGTTCCATTTGACCTAGCCATCCCTCTGCTGGATATCTTTCCAAAAGAACTAAAAGAATCATATCACAGTGATGTATGCGCACCCTTGTTTATAGAACCACTGTTTGTAATAGCTAAAACTTGGAAACAGCCCATTTGCCCATCAGTTGGAAACTGGATAAAGAAGATGTGGTTTTTCTATAAAATGGAATACTGCTCAGCCATAAAGAATGAGAAATTAGATTCATTCATAGGTAAATGGATACATATTGAGGATGTACTCCTAAGTGAAATAAATAAGTCACACATGTAAATACCGAATAGTTTCTCTGGTATGAATAAACTGTAATTGTTTTTATCACAGCAGCTTTGAGTATAGTTTCAAGTTGGGGATTGTGATACTCCTACCTTGCCTTTGTTACCTAGAATTGTTTTTGCTATTCTAGGTCTCTTCTTCTAAAGAATTTTTGGATTCTTTTCTCAAGGTCTATGAAGTATACTGTAGGAATTTTAATTGGGATTGCATTGAATCTATATAGCAGTTTTTGAGGTATGGCCATTTTCACTATATTGGTTCTTACTGCCCAGGAGCAAGGGATGTCTTTCCATTTGCTGATATCTTCTTCAATCTCTTTTTTCAGAGTGCAACAGTTTTCACAGTAGAGGTCTTTGATTTACTTCATTAGGTTGATTTCTAGATATTTCATTTTTTTGGATGCAATTGTGAAGGGAGTTGTTTCTCCACTTCTTGTTTCAGTGAGTCTGTTGTTCATGTAGATGAAAGCTATTGATTAGTGTATGCTGACCTTGTATCCAGCTACTCTACTGAATTTGGTTAGTAAGTCTAGAAGACTTTTGGTGGAGTTCTTGGGCTCTTTAGAGTATCATGTTATCTGAAAATAATAGCAATTTAACTTCTTCATTTCCTATCTTTATTCCTTTTATTTCATTCTCTTGTCTGACTGCTGTGGCTAATGTTTCCAAGATGATATTGAGGAGTAGTGGAGATAGTGGACTTCCTTGTCCTGTTCCTGATTTTAGTGAGAAAGATTTCAGCTTTTGAGCATTTAGTGTGATATTGGCTGTTGGGTTTTCATAAATGAATTTTATCAGGTTGAGATAGAGACTGTGCATTCCAATTTTCTGTAGCATTTTTACCATGAATGAGTGTTGTATTTTGTCAAATGCTTTTTCTGTCTCTATTGAGATGATCAAATGTTTTTTATCTGTGGCTCTATTAATGTAGTGTATTACATTTACTGATTTGCATATATTGAAACATTGTTGCATCCCTGGAATGAATCCCAGTTGGTCATGCTGTATGATCTTCTTGATGATATTCTGCATTCTATTTGTCAACATCTTATAGAGGATATTTCCATCTATGGTCATTAGGGAGATTGGCCTATAGTTCTCTTTTTTAGTTGGGGCTTGGTCTGCTCTTGGGATCAAGGTGATTCTTGCTTCCAAGAATGAATTTGGGAGTATTTCTTCCCTTTCAATTTCATTGAAGAGTTTAAATAGTAGTGGTAATAGTTTTCTAAATGTCCTCTAGAGTTCATCAATGAAACCTTCAGCATAATCTGCATGATCTGCAAAGAGGATATCTATACCTGCTCTTTTTTTGCAGGGGTTCCTGTTGGGTCAAATATTATTTTCCATTGTTTAACTTTCAGTCTATGAGTTTCTTTTTGAATTGTGAATTTCTTGTGTGCAGCATATTGTTGGATCTTGCTTCTTGATCCATTCTACCAGTCTATTTCTTTTGGTTGGTGAATTATGACCATTAACATTGATAGGTATAACTGATATGTATTAACTTATCCTTGTCATGGCTTTCTTTTTGTGGGACTCTCCCCCTTTGCTTTTAATTTCTTGTCTTGCCTGATTGATTCATTCTGTTAGGCTTCCTGGGATGGTGATCCACGTTGTCATTCCTAGGATATTGCTTAAAATTTTTTGGAGTGCTGGTTTGGTATTCATGAAGTTTCTTGCATGCTCTTTGTCATGAAAATATCTTATTCGTACATCAATTTTGAAAGATAGTTTTGCAGGGTACGTCAATTTTGGTTTGAGGCTATTTGCCTGTAGGGCTGGAAATACTTCACTCCAAGCTCTTCTTGCCTTGAACTCTTGAGTTGAGAAGTCTGCTGTGATTCTGATGGGCTTTCCTTTGTATGTGATTTGTTTCTTTTCTCTGACTGCTTGTAGTAGTTTGTTCATCTGTTGAGTTTCTGGAATAGTAGCTATTATATACCTATGTGTAGCTTTTTCTGATCATGGCTAGTTGGAGTCCTATATGCCTCCCTTATCTGTATGTCACTTCCTTTTCCCCTACTTGGGAAGTTTTCTGCCATTACTTCTGTGAACATTTTTTGCAGAGGTACCAGGGATTGAACTCGGGTCTTTGTGCTTGAGGCCACTGAACCACTGAGCCAAATCGCCGGCCCATGAACAGTTTTTTTAAATGTTGTCTGCACTCTCTCCTGTTTCTTCATTGAGTCTGATAAGTGTTGTATTATTCTTCCTTGAATCATCTGGCAACTATTGTACTGATTTCTCGTGGTTCCCTAATATTTTTAAGAAACTTTTCTTTTCCTGGTCACTAATTGCAATCCTATCTTCTATATCTGAAATTCTATCTTTGCATTGGCTAATTCTGCATCATAAACTTTGAGTGGAGTTTTTAATCTCCTGGAAATCTGTTTGCATCTGCTTCATTGATTCCATTTGTTTCCTATGCTGAAGTTCCATCATGTTCCTCAGCTCTTGTATTTTTTTTTAATCTGTGTCCTCTCTAGATTTATTAATCATGTCTTGCACTATGGGCACATTCTCTTATTTCTTACTTCATTTTTTCCAGTTCCTCTTTCTTTGCCAGTTCAGGGAGTCCAGGTGTTGAATATCAGATTGTTCCATCTTGATCCCCTTTTGGGTTGCCTTAGATGATCTGGAAGTCTGGTTTTGGGACTTGTTTCCATGTCTTCTCATTTCAACAGGTGCAGCCTGCTGAGCCTTTATTGAGGCAACTTTTTGCTCACCCAGTGGTCTTCAACTCTTGGCAAGCCACCAAGAGGCCTTTTCTCTGCTGCTTACCAGTACACAACTTTCTTGGCTCAAATCACTGATCCTAGGGGCAGGCCTTTGACTGAAGCTTGTGCACCTGTGAAGCTCTTTCCTGGGCAGGCCCTGGCTGGGCAGGTTTCCCCAAACCTCTGGGGTTGAGGTGGCCCTGGCTGGGATCTGCCTGCAGCCATGTCAGTCTGGACCACTCAGCTGCTCCCCAGGATCTCTGCAGACTCACTGATTCTATGGGGCAGGCCTCTCACTAAAGCTTGTGTGACTGTGCAGCTCTTTCCTGGGTGGGCAGTGGGTGGGCAGATTTGCCTGAGCCTCTGAGATTTGGGTGGATCCCTCAAGAAATTTCATTTATATACAATGGAGTACTACTTTGCTGTAAAGAAGGACATGCTGGAGTCATTTGTAAGAAAGTGAATGCAGCTCAAGACCACAATCTTAAGTGAAACAAATTGGACACATAAATTTAAATATTTCTTGGTTTCCCTTGTGTGAAAAACCCAAAGGGTCAATCAGGAGCATAATGGAAAACAGATATTGGGAAGTAGGAAGAACATTGGGAAGTAGGAAGGGAAAAGGAAAGAAAAAGAGAATGGAGGGGAAGAAATGGAAACAAAGCTTTTGCAAATGGAAAAGTGCTTGCCTACATCTATTGCTTCAAGTGTTACTTATTTTATCTTCTAGTAGGTTCATTGTTTCTGTTTTAATGTTTAAATCTTTAATACATTTTGATTTTAGTTTAATACATGGTGAGAAATATGAGTCTAGCTCAATCTGCATATAGATAGCAAGATTTCTCAATACCATCTGTTAAATAGGCTATCTTTTCTTCAAGGTTTGTTTTTGATCCCTTTGTCAAAGACAAAATACCTTCATGTGAGGATGCTTCTGTATTCTCAATTCTGTTTTATTGATCCATATGTCTATTTTATGGAAATACCATGACATTTTTATCACTGTTGATTTGTAATATAACTTGAAGTCAGGCATCATGATTCCTCTTGCTTTGCTCTTGTGTCCCAGGGCTGATTTTCTTTTTTCTTTTCTATGCTGTCTTTCTGGTTCCATATAAATTTTATGATTATTTTCTGTAGTTCTGTAAGTAATGCTATTGGTATTTTCATCGGCATTACATTAAATCTGTACATCAGTTTTGGAAGTATGTCCATGTTGACAATATTGATTCTGATTCTCCAGGATCAGGGGACATCTTTCTGTTTTCTGATGTTCTCCTCAATCTCCTTTTTCAGAGGATCTCATTGTAGAGTTCTTTAACTTTAGGATAATCTCTAGGTATTTAATTTTCTTGATACTTTATTAATGTTGTTATTTTCTTATCCTTGAGTTCATTATTGATATTCATGAATGCTATTTATTTTTTGTATATTGATTTTGTATCCTGCTTCTATGCTGAAATTGGTTATTAATTCAGTGATTTTTGGTGCAATTCTTTGGGTCTTCTCTATAAAGTATTATTTTGTCTACAAGTATTGATAATTTGACTTCTTCCTTTCCTGCATGTATCCCTCTCACTTCTTTCTCTTGACTAATTGCTCTGGCTAATGTTTCAAGCACTATGTTGAGCAGAAGTGGTGATAATTGGCGTCCTTGTCTTTTTCCTGATTTTAAAAGGAAAGCTTTCAGTTTTTCCCATTTATTATGATGTTGGCTATTGGTTTCTTATAAGTGGCTTTATCAAATTCATATAAGGTCTTTCTATATCTATTTTCTTTAGGATTTTTATCATGAAGGGGTGTTGGATTTTTTCAAAAGCTTTTTCTGAATCTATTGACATGATCATATGGTTTTTGTCTTTCCTTCTGTTTTTGTGCTGTATTACATTTATTGATTTGTGAATGTTGAACCATCCTTGCAGCCCAGAGATGAAAGCTACATGATCATGATGTATAATCCTTTTGGTGGTGCTTTGCATTCTATTTACCAATATCTTATTGAGGATCTTTGCACCTGTGTTCATTAAGGATGTAGTAGTTTTGTTTTTAGGTTTAGTCTTTGTCGTGTATCAGGATCACAGTCACTCCAGCTTCCATAACTGTGTTAAGTACTCCTTCCTGCTATTGTTTGTCTGTATATGTACCCTCAAAGTCTCATGAAGTCATAGGTGGGGCTTTTCAGAGGTGGCTGGATCTAGAGTGTGTGATGCTGAGATCAAGGACATAGTTCTGGGTAGGATTAAGGTGCTCCATTCTGAGCAGTGCTGTAAGGGTGGGTAGCCTGGATAGCATATAAAGGATGGAAATTGGGCTATTGTGGTTACTTGATACTTGTTGCTTCTTAGGTATTTCACTGCTTTGCTGCCTTCTGCCTTCTATGAACTGTTTGTTATCTGTGATGCCCCTCTACCATGCCACCCTGCCTTGCAGCCAGCCAACTATGAACTGATACCTATACAAACTGAATTACAATAAACCTTTCCTCCTTTAACTTTGAGAATTGGGTATTTTGTCTCAACAATGAGAAAAGTCTAAGACATTCCTTTGTAATTTCATTGAAGAATTTGAGGAGTATAGGTGATAGGGTACCCTTAAAGGTTTTGTAGAATTCAGCAGTGAATCTATCAGACTTGGGCCTTTTTTAATAGGTAGGAATTTTTTTACTACCTAATTTCATTGCTTGTTATTTGACTGTTCAAAATTTTTATGTCTTCTTGGTTTAGTTTTGGTAATTCTATTCATCTAGAAATCTGTTCAATTCTTCAAGATTTCCCAATTTCTTCAAATACAATTTATCATAGTAGTTGCTAATCATCTTCTGGATTTCAATAATTTCTGCATTGACTTAATCCTTTTAATTTCTAATTGCATTAATATGCATCTTTTCTCCTTTCTTTTGGTACATCTGGCTAAGCATTCATCTATTTAGTTTATTCTTTCAAAGAAACAGCTCTTCCAGTCATTCATTCTTCATATTGATTTTTGAGCCTTAATTTCATTAACTTTCACTCTAATTTTTATGATTTCCCTCCTTAAGTGTGCTTTAGGCCTGGACTGTTATTATTATTATTATTATTTATTTGTTTATTTTAGTATCTTGAGGATCTTCACTGGTTTATTTGTTTTAGCTCACTTTGTAAAAATGTGAGCATTTATTGCAAAAAGCTTTCCTCTTAGGACTGTTTTTGTTGTGTTCAATAGTTTCTGGTGTGTTATACTGGCATCGTTGTTACTTCCAGAAATTGTTCGATTTCTTCCTTAATTTTATTTGTTACTCAGTGGGTGTTCAAGAGTGTAGTATTAAGTTTCTAAATTTCCTGTGGTTTTTTCTGTGACTAATTTCTAATTTTATTCGACTATGGTCTGTTAGAATGCATGGGGTGATTTCAATTCTTTTATATTTATTTAAGCAGGTTTGCAGACTATTTTGGAGAAAAGTCCATGTGCAGCAGAGAAAAATGTGAACTCTATTGTAGTAGCATAATACAATCTGCAGATATCTATTAAATCCATATGTTCAAGGGTATGGTTCAGTTTTGATATTTTATTGATTTTTTTGTTTAGTTGATGTATCTGTCTGTGAAAGCTAAAGCTTCTCAAATCTTGAGAGAGATGGATATATAGATCGATGCATCTCAAACACATTCAAATAGATTTAAGGTGAAATGCTGTTTCTGGGGCTCTTTATAATCTAACTGTTAAAAAATCAAAGATAGAATTTTATTTTATTTATTTTTCTCATTGAGTTTATTGGTACATTTTAGGTATATAGTACAGTTATATTCATCATTGGGATCTGGTAACTTTACATGACAGGTCTTGGTTCTCATTTTTTCCTCTTATCCCTGCCCTCCCTTCACCCCCTCCTCCCTTCCGTATTTACAAATATTTTATTTCCATTTTTCATTTTCTCATTTTTTCAAAGATAGAATTTTAAAAGCCACAAGAGAAACACGTCAAGACACATTTAAAGTAATCCTCATTTCCCCATCATCATATTTCTCAGCACAAACTTCAGACCAGAACATCTCAGAAAATGGTGGAGTAGTGGGTAGCAACTCAGTCTCTCCAAGATTCAGAATTCAGACACTGAAAAATAACCACTTGGAGAAGAAATAAGACAGAGAAGTAGACCCCCATGAACCAAGAAAGACCTGACAGGAGAATTAAAACCTACAGGTAAAATGAAGAGACACAAAACATTATGAAGAAGAAAAGGGACAGTCTGCACTTTTTCCCTGGCTGCTGGCTTCTGGCTTGCAGGAAAGATAGACTAAATCTACAGAGACAAAGTGAAAGCTGGGGACTCCTGGGAGCTTTGGGGAGAAATGTCATGGTAGAACAGACCAGCGGTGCTGAAGGCTGCAGAGAGTGTGGATGATACTATTCTTATGTGAGTCCTTTGACAAGCAGCAGCTGGTGAATGACTCCAATCCAAGCACCTACCATATTCCCTGGCAGGAGTGCTTGGTGTGATGCCATTCAGGAGAAGGGTTGTTTGAATCAAAGACTTGGAGCAGCCTTGGAACACTTCAGTTCAAGGCTCTCAGTGTTACATTTCCACAATGACTTGGTGAGAGAAAGCCATGACAGACACCCATGGTCAGGGGGCTAAGACACCCTAAAAGAGATCACCTGAGTGATTTAAGCTAAAGGATATAGACCTCACCTCCACAACCACAGGTCAGGTTCAGCCAGAATTGCTCTGGATTTGAAAGTCATGGCATTTTCATACTCATAGTAATCCTACTGCCTACTGGTGCTTGCATACAGCCCAAATCTGGGGTCTGACTGACTTATTTATCAGCCTGAACAAGGACACATCTTGACTTAGACACTGCCCCAACATTGTAGATCCCAGAAGAAACCTAGATGTTTGAAATCACAGAGAACTTTCTTTTTTGTTTTTATATTGAGGTTTTTTTGTTTGTTCATTTTTAAAGTGTTTTTGCTTTGGCTTCCTGTGTGTGCATCATTTTAAGTCTTTTTAAACTGTGTTTGTCTTTTCCTTTTTTCTTATTTTCTTTGCTCCTTTCATTTTTACCAGTTTATTTAAGTGTGGACAATTTTTCTCTGTCATTTCTTGCTTCTTCTTTTACTTCTTTTTTTCTTTATGTTGTATCTTTTCTTTAAAATTTTTCTCCATTTAATTTTTTTCTGTTTTACTTTTACTCCCTACATAATTTTCCCTTATTTTCTCTTATCTTCTATTTTTTTGGACATTTTTCTTTTAAATTTACTTACTTGTATAAACATCATTTTGCTCCTTAATAAAATCCTGTGTACCATTTCTCTTTTTTTTCATACCATATAACTTAAGATTTCAAATTTTTGCTCTTGCATTTCCCCATTTCAAAACCCTATATCTTTAGCAGTGTAGCTATGAAGATTTGTTAATTCCCTGATAGCTAGCTAACTGTAAAATTATTGTGAAATTCTTTTCTACCATTAGTGGAGATGTAACTGTCATATTTCGTACATATTAGTACTTGAATTATCTTAATATTTACAGAATAATTGTGGATTTCTCCTTTAGGTTTAACAGTTTTACATAATTGGTTCCTATGATACATTAATATTCAGTTTTTCCAGGACAGTACTACTGTAGTTGATTTACTTGATTTTACCAGGACACATAGTTGTCACTATTTGTCTCTAAACCAGCACTCAGATTATCTTTTCCTTTTCCTTTTTTTCTTCATTAAGTTTATTGGTACTTTTTAGGTATTTAGTGCAGTTACATTTGTCATTGGGATCTTGTAACTTTACAGGATGTATCTTGTACCTTTACAGGATGTATCTTGGTTCTTATTTTTTCCCCATACACCTGCACTCCTTTCAACCCCTCCATGATTCCCTATTTTCAAAGATTTTGTTTCCATTTTTTCCTTATTTCATATTTTTTCTTTTCTCTTCTTTCCTTTCCCCTACCCTTCCCTATTCCCCTACTCCTTGAGGACTTTTCTTCATATTTCACAATATCAATTATACAATTTGAACCTTATGTACACTTTTAGTTTTCACACAAAGAAAATATTCGGTATTTAGACATGTATGATATATTTATTTCACTTAAGAGTATGTCTTCAATATGCATCCATTTAGCTATAAATATCTGTAGTTTCACAATATTTACGGCTGAGTAGTGCTCCATTGAAAATTTTTTAAAACCACATGTTCCTTATCCAGTCTTTAGTTGATGGGCAATTGGGCTGTTTCCAAGTTTTAGCTATTACAAACTGTGCCACTACAAACACAGGTGCACTTATATCACTGTGGTATGATTCCTTTATACCTTTTGGAAAGATGCAAAGAGAGGGATAGCTGGGTCAAATGGGACCTGTAATCCTAGTTTTTTGAGGTATCTCCATATTGATTTCCATAGTCTGCACTTCCACCAACAATGGAGAAGGGTTCCTTTCTCCCCACAAGGCCATCAGCTCTTGTTATTGGTTGAATTCATGATAGCAGCCATTCTTTCTGGGGTGAGGTGGAATCTCAGTGTTGTTTTCATGTGCATCTTTCAAATTACCATAATGTTGAACATCTTTTCATATGTTTATTTGCTGCTTTTACTTCTTTGTCTGCAAAATGTCTGTTCATTTTAGATACCTGTTTTTTAACCGGGTCTTTAGATTTGGGAGCTCTGATTTTTAAAAGTTCTTTATATATTCTAGATAGTAGACCTTTGTTTGAGGAACACATAGTAAAACTTTTCCCACATTGTAGGTTGTCTGTTAGCTTTCTTGGTGGTTTCTCTTGCAGTGCAGAAGCTTTATAATAAGATGGGACTCTGTTGTTAATTCTTCATGCTAGTTCCCATGCTAATGACAACTTGTTAATAAAGTCTTTGCCTATGCAAATGTCTTCAAGAGATCTACATAATTTATCTTCCAGAAAGTTTAGTATTTCTGTTTTAATATTTAGATCTTTAATCCACTTTGATTTTAGTTCAGTGCATGATGAAAGATAGGGGTCTAGTTTTAATCTTGGATATGTTGAAACCTAGTTTTTTCAACACATTTTATTAAAGAGGTGATCTTTCCTCCACTGAGGATGGTTAGCTCCTTTGTCAAAGATGAGGTAGTTGAATATGTCTGGAGTTGTTTCTGCATCTTCTAATCTATTCCACTGATTCTCAGGTCTGTTTCTTTGCCAGTACCATGCCATTTTTATCACAATGTCTGTAAGTATAGTTTCAAGTTGGGGATCGTGATACCACCTGTCATGTCTCTGTTGTCTAGAATGTCTTTTGCTATTCTAAGTCTCTTATTTTTCCAAATGAATTTTTGGATTGTTTTCTCTAGTTCTGTGAAATATACTCTTAAGATTCAAATCAGGATTGCACTGAATCTATATAGCAGTTTTGGAAGTATGGCCATTTTCACTATGTTGATTCTTCCTTCTGAGGATCAAGGGATATCTTTCCTTTTTCTTATATCTCTTTGATCTCTTTTTTCAGAGCACTGTAATTTTCAGTGTAGACTTATTTTGCTTCCTTTGTTAGATGGAGTTGTAGATATCTCATTTTTGGATGCTATTGTGAAAGGAATTTTCCCCTAATTTATCACTCTCTGTGAGTCTGTTATTTGTGTACAAGAAGGCTATTGATTCTTGAGTGTTTACCTTGTATCCAACTACTCTACTGAATCTGTCAATTAAGTCTAAAAGTCTTTTGGCAGAATTTTTTGGACCTTCTATGTAGAGTATTATATTGTCAGGAAATAATGACAGTTTAACTTCTTCCTTTCTATTTTTATTTCTTTGATTTCTTTCTTTTGTCTAATTGCTTTGGCTAATATTTACAAAACTATATTGAACAGGAGTTGTGATAGTGGACATCTGCACTGCTTTGCCTTCTTCCTGATTTTAGCATGAAAGTTTTCATCTTTTGACCATTTAGCATGATATTGACTTTTGGTTTTTCATGGATATCCTTTATCAAGTTGAAATAAAGATAATTTATTTCAATTTTCTACAGAGTTTTTAACATGAATGGGTGTTGAATTTTGTCAAATGTTTTTTCTGCATCTATTGAGACAATCATATGGTTTTTGTCCTTGAGTCAGTTTATATAGTGTGTTACATTTATTGATTTGCATATGTTGAACCACCCTTGCATTCCTGGAATAAATCTGACTTGTTTGGGGTATGATCATCTTGATGACCCTCTGTATCCTTTTTGCCAGTATCTAATTGAGGATATTTGCATCTATATTCATTAGGGAGATTGGCCTATAGTTCTCTTTTTTGGTTGGGTCTTTTCCTGCTTTGGGAATCAAAGTAACACTTGCTTCCAGGAATGAATTTGGAAGTATTGCTCTCCTTTCAATTTCATTGAAATGTTTCAAAAATAGTGGCAATAGTTCCCTGTAAATGTTTGTAGAATTCAGCATTGAAGCCATCAAGACCTGGGCTTTTCTTTGTTGGTAAATTTTTAAATTATGTTTCAATTTCATTGATTGTAATTGGAGTGTTTAGAATTTTTTATCTTCTTTGTTCAACTTTGGTAATTCATATATATCTAGAAATCTGTCCATTTCTTCTGTGTTTTCCATTTTATTAGGGTACAGGCTCTTGATGTAGGCATTGATGATCCTCTGGATTTCTTCTGAATCTGTTTTGAGTTCACCTTTTTCATTTCTAATTGCATGGATTTGAGCCTTTTCTTTCCTTTTTTTTGATAAGGTTTGCTAAGGGTTTATTGATTTTATTTATTCTTTTGAATGACCAACTCTGATTCATTTATTTTTTTTGGATCATTCTCTTAGTTTCCATTGCATTGATTTCTTCTTTGAAATTTATAATTTCCTCACTTTTATGAGCTTTGGGTTTGTCTTGCTCTTCTTTTTCAAGCATGTTAAGATTTAGCATTGGGTTCGTTATTTGAGCTCACTGTGTTTTCCTAGTGTGGGCATTCAGTGCTATGAATTACCCTTTTAAAACTGCTTTCATTGTATCCTATAGGTTCTGGTGTGTTGTATTGGTATTGCCATTTATTTATAAAAACTTTCTAATTTCTTCTTTGATTTCCTTTGTACTCATTGGTTGTTCATGAGAGTGTTATTTAATTTCTATGTATTTGTGAAGTTGTTGAAGTTTCTTATGCTATTGATCTCCAGTTTAATTGCACTATAGTAGGATCATATACATGGTTTAACTTCAATTCCTTTGCATTTACTTAAACTTGTTCTATGAGGTAGTATGTAGTCTATTTGAAGAATCACCCTGTGTGCAGCAAAAAAATATGTATATTCTGATTTTGTGTCTTGGAACACTCTAGAGACATCTATCCATTTGTTCAAAAGCTTGGCTGAATTCTAATATTTAATTGTTAATGTTTTGTCTAGATGATCTACTTGTAACAGTTGTATTACAATTGTATTAGTGCTTATTTGGTTTAACATGTCCCTTAATATTTGTTTTGCATAGTTAGGGGCATTAGTATTTGGTGCATATATATTTAATGATTGTCATCTCTTCCTCTTGGATTGCTCCCTTTACAAGGATGTAGTGACCTTATTTGTCTCTCTTAATTAGTTTTGGTTTAGAATTTACTTTGTCTGTAAATAAGATAGCTACCCCTGCTTTTTTTGTTGTTGTTGTTCCTGCTGCATGGAGAACTGTTTTCCATCCTTTTACTTTCAATCTATGAGTTTCTTTTTGAACTAGGTGTGCTTCTTGTATACAACATATTGTTGGATTTTTCCTCTTAATCCATTCTACTAGACTATTTCTTTTGATTGGTGAATTGAGAATGTTAACTTGATGGATATAGCTGATATGTATTGACTTATCATTGTCATGTTATTGTCCTGTTGTTGGTCTTTTTAATTTTTCTCCCCTCTTCCTTTAATTTCTTTCTTTGCCTAATTGATTTGCTCTGTTGGGCCTCATGGAGCTGTGACCTTCATTCTCTTTTTCTAGGATATTAGAATTGTTTGGAGTGCTGGTTTGGTATTCATGAAATTTCTCAGATGTTCTTTGTCATGGAAGTGTCTTATTTTCCCATCCATCTTAGAAGAGAGTTTTGCAGGATACATCAGTCTAGGTTAGAGGTTGTTTTCTTTTTAGGCTTGAAATACCTCACTCCAGACTCTCCTTCACTTGAGGGTTTGTGTTGACTCTGCTGGGCTTTGCTTTGCATATGATTTGTTTCTTTTCTCTAACTGTTTGCAGTATTTTGTTCTTCTGTTGGGTTTCCAGGATCTTGACTATTATATGTCTAGATGTACATTTTTTTTATCATGGATAGTTGGAGTCCTAGAATATATGCCTCACTTATCTGCATGCCACATTATTTTGCTCTTTTGGGGGAGTTTTCTGTGATTAATTCTGTGAACAATTTTTTTACATCATTTGTACTTTCTCCTGTTTTTTCATGGACTCCTATCAGTCTTACATTATTCTTTGTGTCATCTGGGAGGTGTTGTATTGATTCCCCTATTTTTTGAAGAGATCTCTCTTTTCATGACCACTGACTGCCATTCTGTTTTCTATATATGATATTCTGTCTTCAAAGTATCTCATTCTGTTGTGTATACTTTCAATAAAGTTTAAAAGAATCATATAACAGTGACATATGTTCACCCATGTTTATAGCTAAGTGGACTCATATTGAGCCCATACTCTTAAGTGACTTTCATTAGTCACACATATGTACATACCAAATTGTTTCTCTGGTGTGAAAAAATTAAAGTTAAATGAGGATCAAAATGTTTAATTGATATTGTATAATAGGAAGAAAAGGTCTAAAAGAGTAGAGGAATTGGGAGTAGTAGGGAAAAGGTAATATGGTAAAAAAAATATGTAAAAAGGAAAAACATGGAAACAATGTCTATAAACTAGGAAGGGTGGAGGGGCTGAAGGGCGGGCTGGGGAATGGGGAAAAATAAGAACCAAGATAAGTCACATAAAGGTACAAGATCCCAATGATGCATGTAACTGTATTGTATACCTAAAATGTACCAATAAACAAAATAGAGTTTTTTATATATCCTTGATATCTGCTTGCATCTGTTTCATGAATTCCATTTCTTTCCTATTTTGGTTATTCATGGTTTCCATTTCTTTCCTGTGTTGGGCATTCATGGCTGATACTATGGTTCTGAACTCATCTATTTTTAAAAATCTGTTTCTGTTCTAGAACCTCTAATCATGCCTTTCATTCTGCTCACCATCTCTGTAGTTATCTGGGAAATTATTTCTGTTTTGAGTTTTTCTAGAGCCTCATTCTTTTCTTTAATTACTTCCTGTGCTATCAGTTCAGGGTGTCTGGGTGGTTGATTGTCATATTTTTTCACCTCCTTTTCCTCAGAGTTTGCCTTTGGTGATCTGGGAGTCTGTGTTTGTGCCTTGCTGAAATGTTTTTTCATTTCTATTTTTGTTGTTGTTACTCTCCTTGGTTTAATTCCTGGGTTAATACTTTGATCTTCCAGATTTAGCTGATCATTAGGATTTGAGTCTCTAATGACTCTGAGCTGCTTCATTTTCATAATACAATGAAGGACAACTGAGTAGATCAATGACAACACCTTAGCCCAAGTGATACAATCAGCAACACAATAGCATAAGCACAGCTTAGAAAATGATGATTTGTGGTAATTATTTATCACCTTTAACCATGTGAATTAAATAAAATTTGTGGACCATCCAAAAATATGCTTATAATAAATAAACTCTTCAATATAGCAACACTACCCTTTAGAATGGGGACTTAGAAGGCATTGGAGAGAGAGAGAGACTGAGGGATAGATAGGTAGAAGGATAGCAGAAGATTATAAGTGAGGCCAGAGTACACAGGAAGATTACACAAACTCTAGGAAACTGTTGAAGACAAGAAGAAAAGACAGAATAAAAGAACAAAGACAAGAACAGAACAACAGAATAGCAATAAGGAAGCTAGAAACTGTACTCAATTTCCTTTGAAACTGATGACAATCAAGAGAAGGAGGGCTGGGGATTTAGCTCAGCAGTTTGGTGGCCTGCCTTTCAAGCGCAAGGACCCGAGTTCAATCCCTGGTACCAAAGAGAGAGAGAGAGAGAGAGAGAGAGAGAGAGAGAGAGAGAGAAGGAAAAAGTGAGAAGAAAAGAAAAAGAAAGAAGAAATCTGAATTAGGACAGGAACAGGAACAAAAAGGGGAATGAAGAATAATGTGGGAGAGTGAGAGAGTGAGTAAAGAGAAAAAAGAAGAAATAAAAAAGGAAGAATTTGAAGAGTAGAAAATTTTAAAATTGAAAATAAGAGAAATATCTGGGAATTTAGCTCAGTGGTTCTGCTGCCTGCCTCACAAGTACAAGGACCAGAGTTTGATCCCTGGAAAGAAAAAAAAAGATGAAAAGAGTGCTGGGGATTTAGCTCTGTAGTACCACTGCCTGTCTCACAAGTGCAAGGACCCAAGTTTGACCCCTAGCACCAAAGGGAAAAAAAAGGAGAAAAAGAAAAATATATTTTAAAAAATAAAAAATAGAAATTAAGTGCCTCATTTGCTGTCACAATAGACAATATGGGCAGCATTGTGAAGATCTAAGTCAATCAGTCTCAGCAAGTGTGCAGCAGACCCCTGAGATTCAGGCTGATTTCTGGCTGCAAGGCCCAAGTTGAGCTCCCTGACTTCCTGTAGGATTGAACTCTAAAAGTTTCAACTGCATGTTCTAGCTGCCCTTCCCCTGTGCATAGTCCAGGTTCCAATGGGAAGTGGAGATCCCTTCAACTTACCAACCATTGTGGTCTGGCGTATCCTTTATTCAGACAGTCTCTTCACTTTTCCAGTGGGCTTTAATTTTCATCAAGGAGCCCTCATTCTGTTGTTCACTTCTGCTCTATCTTCTGGATCTCAGGACAATGGCCTTTGTGACAACCTGTGCCTCTGCAGTGTGGATCCAGGTAATGGACAGCCAGGAAGCCAGAGGTGGGGGTGGGGTTGGGGTGGTGATGTGAGAGTGCCTTTACTGCTTTGCATATCCTCACCAGTCAGCATTGTTCAGAGGCCCAGGATGGTGGGGGTGAGAGTAGCCTAGCTCCTTATGGCTGTGCACATCCTCAGAGGTCTGCACTGCTCCACAGATTATCTTTCTCATCTTAATAATACCCAGAAATGTTCCCAGAGAACTCAGTTCTTGGGCTATTTATACTGCATCCTCTCCTACCAAATAAACCAAAATGGTTTTATCTTAGGGCTGAAGAAAAGGACAATATTTAGCCGTACCCAAAGTACATTACTGGAGAGCAGTTAAAGAGCTCTTTGTGCTAGCAACAATGTCTTTACACAACAAGCATCCACAAATCTCAGCACAAAACAAACAAACCACAAAATAGAAACATGAGACAACAGGGCAACAGAATACTCCTTGAAACTCCCAACTCATCTGCAGCCAATGCAGGGGGCACCCATGGAATAGATAACACTATCAATGCACCTGAATTGTTCAAAAAGAAAATAAAAGAAAATGGATCAAAGAAATACTCAGTGAGATCACAAAAGAGATAACTAAACAGATAATAGAAGTAGCAGCCAAAGTGATCCAGGAGCTTTTAGAAGTCTCAAATAAAAAAGCTAGATGAGCTAAACAAAATGATACATAACACATGATGAGTTTAGCAAAGAATTAGAGTCCATGGAAATGTTTCAGTCAGGAATCCAGGAGATACAAAATTGAAAGTATGGGGAGCAGAAGTTACTGATATGAGAACAGAATTTCAGAGCTAGAAGAAAAAAAGGCCTTCAAAGACCAACTGCTCAAACACCTTAAAAATCAATAAGACAAATAGAAAATAGATCTAACAGCTGTTAAATGATGCAAAAGAGACTAGGTATAGCTGGAATTGTTAAAAATGAGAAGACAACATATATGACATTAAAAACCTGTTCACATAAATAATGGCAGAAACTTGCCAAATATAAGAACAGAAATAAACCTACACATATGCAACCCCAGAAATATGGCCAATGAAGAACCTCTCCTTGCCATATTACACTCAATGTACCAGAAGTCTATCACACAGACAAAATCTTAACAGCTGAAAGAGAAAGACAAATCACATGTAATGGTAAACACATTTAGAATTACGTGGAATTCATCTACAAAAACTAAATGCCAGAAGGGTTTTAAGTAAGAGTTTCATGGCCTAAAAGATAACACCTTCCAACCCTGACATATATCCTGCAAAACTTTCAAAACTGGCAGAGAAGGAAGTTATTTTCATGACAAGGAGCACCTCAAGAAATCCATGACTACCAAACTAGCATTACAAAAAGGTTTCAAAGATGTCCTAGAAATAGACATAAAGTCAACAATGTCATTAAGTTTAAAATAAAATAAATACAGAGAGGCACACCCAGATACCACCAGTAAGTACAAACAGACCTTAGCCAGAAGCCCACGTGGACAAAAGCAGCATGAGTGAACAGGTCCCAGTCAGATCCCTATTCAGACACTAGTGGATTGGGCACATCAGCTCCAGCCAAAGGCCTACCTGGAAAACAGCTGAACAAGTGCTCAGACCACTGCCAGAGATTCTCCAAGATACCACTGGCAAGTGGATGCCACCCCAGCCAGCAGCCTATTCAGACATAAGCAACTCAGGTATACAGACACCAGTAAGAGGCATACCCAGAAACAACCCTAAGGGAGCACAGCCCCCAGCCTTAACTCCACCCAGATAACAGCCTAGTGCAAGGTTCCAGAAGGCCACCATTCTGAAACCAGGAATTGGTACAGTGGTGAGCATCAGAGAGTAGGCCTCTCTAAGGTTTGCTGAGAATTAATGCCCACTGGGTGAGCAAAGAGTCACCTCAATAAAGGTGCAGAAGACTGTATCTGTTGAAATGAGAAGACATGGAAACAAGTCACAAAACTAGACTTCCAGATCACCTAAGGCAACCCAAAGGGGCAATGAGATGAAATAACCACCTGGACTTGCACTGGCAACAAAAGAGAATCTGGAAAAAAATGAAATCAGAAATAATTTCTCAGATAACAACAGAGACTGTGTCCATAGTGAAAGATTAATAACTCTAGAGCAGACACAGATTTAAAAAAAAAAGAGCAGAGAAACATGATGAAAGCCCAACATAGAAAACAAATGGAACCCATAAAGCAGATTCAAACAGATATCCAGGAATAAAAAACTCCATTGAAATTTTATGCAGCAGAATGAGTCAATGTGAAGACAGAATATCAGACATAGAAGACAGGTTTGCAATTAGTGACCAGGAAAAGAAAAAATTATTTAAAATAGTAAGGGTCCATGATAAATCAATACAAAATCTGCTAGATGATGAAAAGAATAACATAAGACTTATCAGAGTCAATGAAGAAATAGGAGAAAGTGCATAAAGAAAAACTGTTCACAGAAGTAATGGCAGAAAACTTCCCAAGCAGGGGGAAAAAAGTGACACACAGATAAGGGAAGCATATAGGACTCCAAACAGCTGTGATAAAAAAATCTTCACCTAGGCATACAATAATCAAGAATCCAGAAACCCAACAGAAGAACAAAATACTACAAGCAGTTACAGAAATGAAGCATATCACATACAATGAAAAGCCCATCAGAATCAGCAGACTTCTCAACACAAACCCTCAAGGCAAGAAGAACCTGGAGTGAAGTATTTCAAGGCTTAAAAACAAAACAACCTTCCACCCATATTGATGTACAGTGCAAAACTACCTTTCAACATTGATGGAGAAATAAGATACTTTCATGGCAAAGAACACATTAGGAACTTCATGAATACCAAACCAGTATTCCAAAAAATTTTTTAAATATCCTTGGAAAAGACCATTAGGATCACAACCCCAGGAAGCCCAGCAGAATGAATCCATCAGACAAGATAAGAGATTAAATGCAAAAAGGGAGAATCCAACAGCAAGAAAAAGTCATGACAAGGATGTCAATAAATATCAGTTATAACTATGAATATCAAGGGTCTCAATTCACCAATCAAAAGAAATAGACTGGCAGAATGGGTCAAGAAGCAAGACCCAATAATATAGTGCATACAAGAAACACACTTAATTAAAAAAGAAATTCATAGACTGAAAGTTAAAGATTGGAAAACAATACTCCATGTGACAGGATCCCCCCCAAAAAAGCAGGAGTAGCTATTCCTCTTTACAGATCCCATGGATTTAAAACCAAAATTGATTAAGAGACCATATCCTTGTAATGAGAACAACCCAAGAGGAAGAGATGACAATCATAAATATATAGGTACCAAATACTAGTGCACCCAACTGTATAAAGCAAATATTAATGGACATGAAAAATCAAATAAGCACTAATGCAAAATATTGGGGGTCTTCAATGCCCACTGTCACAAATAGAACAACTACACAAAGAAACACCAACAAAAGTCTAGAATTCAACCAAACTCTTGAACAAATGGACTTAACAGATGTTTACAGTGTTCTACCACACAAAATCAGAATACACATTTCTTTTATGCTGCACACAGGTTGTTCTCTAAAATAGACCACATACTCAAACAACATTTCTAAGTAAATGCAAAGGAATTGAAATTATGCCTTGAATATTGTCAGAACATAGTGCAGCGAAATTGGAGATCAGTAACAAAAGAAAGTAACAGGATTTCATAAAAGCATGGAAATTGAACAACACACTACCAAAAAGCCAATGATTCACAGAGGAAATTAAAGAAATTCATTTCTGCAATCAAATGACAATGCCAATACAACACATTGTAACCTATGGACACAATGAATGCAGTCTTAGGAGGGAAAGTCTTAACAGTGAATACTCAGGAAAGCAGAGCAAGCTCAAATAACCTAATGCTGAACCTCAACTTTCTAGAAAAAGATCAGGACAAACCAAGGTTCATACAAGGGAGGGAGTTACATTGATCTGAGCATAAATCAATGCAATGGAGACTAAATGATACAAAAAATCAATGAAGCAAAGAGTTTATTCTTTGAAAGAATTAAAAATTGGACAAAATCTTAGCCAACATTATTTTAAAAAAACTAAAGGTCCAAATACATATAAATAGGAATGAAAAGAGTGAAATTACAATGGAACCAGCAGAGCATCAATAATAACTACTTTGTGAACCTATATGTCAATAAAATGGAAAACAGAAGAAATGGACATATTTCTAGATACATATGAATTACCAAAGTTGAATGAAGAAGACCTAAAAATTCAAAACAACCAAATATCAATCAACAAACTTAAAAACATAATTTAAAACTTAATAACTAAGGTCTGGAAATTCAGCTCAGTGGCATAGCACCTGGCTGGTAAGCAAAAGGTCCTGAGTTTGAACCCTGGTACCAAAACAAACAAACAAACAAACAAACAAATAAAACTTACTAAGAGAAGCCCAGTTCCTGATGCTTTGAATGCTAAATTCTACAAGACACTTAGAGATGAACTATTCCCACTACTGTTCAAACTCCTCAAAAAAAACAACTGAATGGCAAGCAATACTCCCAAATTCATTCCTAAAACAAGCCTCAACTTGATCCCCAAAGCAGAGAAAGACCCAAATGAAAAAGAGTACTATAGGGCAATCTCCCTAATGAACAAAGATTCAAAAATCTTCAATAAGATACTGTCAAACAGAATACAGAAGATTATCAAGAAGATCATACACCCTGATGAGATGAAATTCATCCCAGGGATGTAGAGATGGTTCAACATATGCAAATCAATAAATGTAATATACTATATTAATGGAGCCAAGGACAAAAAACATATGGTCATCTCAATAGATGCAGAAAAAGCATTGGAAAAAATCCAACATCCATTCATGATTTAAAAACTCTACAGAAAATTGGAATGCACAGTCTATCTCAACCTGATAAAAGCCATCTAAGAAAAGCCAACAGCCAATATCATATTAAATGGTCAAAAACTGAAATCCTTCCCACTAAGACCAGGAACAAGACAAGGATGTCCACTACCACCACTCCCGTTTGATATAGTTTTGGAAACATGAGCCACAGCAATTAGACAAAAGAAAGAAATAAAAGCAATAAAGATAAGAAGTGAAGAAGTTAAATTGACTTTATTTACAGATGACCTGATACTCTATATAGAACATCCCAAAAACTCCGCCAAAAGTCTTCTAGACTTAACAACCAAATTTACTAGAGTAACTGAATACCAGTTTAACAAACAAAAATCAATAGCTTTACTATACATGAATGACAGACTCACTGAGAGAGAAACTGGAGAAACAACTCTCAATAGCATCCAAAAAAATGAAATAGCTAGAAATCAACCTAATGAAAGAAGCCAAAGACCTCTACTCTGAAAACTATAACACTCTGAAAAAAGATGCCAAAGAGGATATCAGAAAATGGAAAGACATCCCTTGCTCCTGGGTAGGAAGAATCAACATAGTATTCTTGGCCATACTTCCAAAACTTCTATATAGATTCAATGCAGCCCCAATTGAATTTCCAACAGCATACTTCACAGAGTTTGAGAAAACAACCCAAAACTTCATTTGGAATAAGAAGAGACCTAAAATAGCAAAAGTAATTCTAGGCAACAGAGACATGACAAGGGGGTATCACAATTCCCTACTTGAAAATACACTACAAATCTACTGTTAGAAAAACATCATGGTATGAGCAAAGAAACAGACCTGAGGACCAGTAGAATAAATTAGAGGTTACAAAAACAACTCCAGACACACTGAGCCACCTCGTCTTTGACAAAGTGTCAAACACGCTCAATAAAGGAAAGATATGCTTTTATAAACAGTACTGGAAAAACTGGGTTTCAACTTGCCAAAGATTAAAACTAGACCTATATTTCTCATCATACACTAAACTAAAATCAAAATGGATTAAAGTTCTAAATATTAAAACAGAAATATGAAACAGACTGCAAGGGAGGTTAGGTAGAACTCTTGAAGACATTGGTGTAGAAAAAGATTTCAGGAACAAAAACCTCAGTTGCCCATGAATTAGCACAAACAATGAGCAAGTGGGAACTCTTATTAAAAAGCTTCTGGCCCCAGCCCTTCATTGCAGCAGACCGGTGAGTACTGCCCAGCCATGCAGGTGTCTCTGCAGCATCCCCCTACACCGTGCTCTCCAGCTTCTTGGTTGTGCAGATACCTGGATCCACACTGAAGAGGCACAAGTGGTAATAAAGGCCATTGTAATAGCTCCAGTAGATAGAATGGAAGTGAACAACTGCAATAAAGGCACAACAGAGTGTTGGGGCAGGAGAGGACAGGTGGCCGAAGTGCTGACCCCGAGCCCTGGAATTCTGATTCTCACCAGGGCACAGGAGTCCAGAAAGCGACGTGCTTGAGCCAAATCCTTTGACCTACAAACAACACCCTGAACTCTGTGTTTGCTCTTGTTCCCAGTTTACATTCCCTTCTGGTCATAAACAGATGTCGTCTTATCTTGATGTTATATTCTTAGCTTAAACAGTGTATATCTGCTTGATGCTTCTTGTGACTGATTGTTTATCTTACCCACGCCTCCTTGTGATTGGGATTTATTACCAATCGCTGAGATCATGCCTGTGGTGTGGCCTTGAGACTAGTATATAATACCTGGCGTTAAAAATAAACTTTGCCATTAGCCATCAGCTTTTGATCATTCATTGTGTCCATGGTCATCTCCCCAAGTCCCCTCCTCTAGAAGGAGACCTCAACAAGTGGCCCCCGAACAGGGACTCAGCAGAACCCAGAAACGGGAAACAGAGTCAGGAACGACGCAAGTGGTGAGTCAGACACAGCCCCGGGGATGGGGCATTCTGAAGGAAAGTTTGGAACTTTCCTCCCCTGTGAAATAACTATCCAGGGAAGAAAATTTACTGGACTTGCAGACACTGGCGCTGATGTTTCTATCACTGCCAAGAGGCACAGGCTTTTTACATGGTCCTATCACCGGGTGCATTGTGCTATATCTGGAGCAGGCTGTACAGGCTCCTACACACTTCACTCATCCCAGTTATTTACAGTAAAGTGACCAGATGATCAAACTGCATATTTGCAACCATATATATTAAGCGGGGGGGCAACACTGTGTTATCAGCCTGATGCTGCCTGCAAAGGTCTGAAATCTAAAACAAAGCCAGAGAAACTGCAACTGTGTTTTACCAGACATTAAGAGATATTATAAGAAAAATCACATTACAAATTTTAACTATTTGATAAATGCATCTTTGTTTCAACTTAAATTGTTTAATTGGTGTACTTAAGACCCTTCTTGTGCATTGCAAACTCTTGAATTGCAATTGTACGGTTAACTTGCTCTTTTCCATATTTTGTTGATAAAAAACTCAAGGTTAATACTGTTCTATTGGCAGCCAGTCAAATTTTAAGATGTAACAATCTGAAAACAACAAAAAAGGACACTTTAAGATTTTAACAACTAAAGTTTATTATAGAAGGTTAATAGTAAATGAGACAGAAAAAATATTAGGAAAGCTATAAGTAAAAGAGATATACTTTTTACGTGAAGGGATTTTGTATGTTTGTCATGTTAAAAAGAGATAAAAAAAAGGATAAACAAGACCAAAAGGCCTAAGTATATAAAAAGGGTGTGAAAAAATGATTTAACAAAATAATGTATGTTTGCTTGTTCATTTCAAGTTTGTTATACAGGGTTTACATTTACAGTCATAAAGAGTTTTCATTGCTTTTGATTCTAATTTTACAAGAGATCTCTATTAATTGACCTACATTTTGACTAGTCATAACTAAAAGAGATTTTATAATTCAACTGGCCAAATACATTGAGTGCACTCTAGTTTCATAAATGTTTCTTATATGTTTGTCTGTGTATGTCCAATTGTTTAAAAAGTGTTTATCCAATTACATTTTTTATTAAAATGCTGTCAAGGATACAAATAATTTGTTAATTTCTACAATCAGGTTTTATAAGTTAAAAATTTGTCAAGATAATTAAATATAAACTTTTGGGTATACTCCTGTTGGTAAATTAAACCCCCCCAAAAAAAACAACTGCTCAAAAAAATTATTGTGGTCTTTGCTCACTAATGGGAGCCCCAATAATTTTCATAGCCTTATAAAAAAATGCCTCATCAAATATGTTGTTATAAAATGTTTACATTGGTTATCACAAGAGGTTACATTCTAAATATGTTATGTGATATGTTTATAATGGTAATTTTCAAAATATGCTATATTCTATAAAAAAACAAAGTTATTAAGAGGTTTTATTAAAAATGCTATTAATATTAAACCAAACTAAAGGACATAAAGTTTCATACATATAATTGTGATTATTATTGTTAATTTTCTGATGTACTAAATAAAAATTTCACAGGATATTAAAAAACTATTAATGCTGCTGCAAGAGGCAAGTTATAAAGTGTCATAAAAAGGCTCCAATTTACATAGAACAAGTCAGATACCTAAGATTTAAAGTTTCCAAAAAAATATGCTGCTTGAGAGATAAAAAGACTCAAAAACAGATGAGAAAATTTTGGGGGATAATGGGTTTTTACAAGATCTAGATTGCAGGTTTTACAGACTTAATCAAACCTCTATATGACACTTTAAAGGGCCCCAAAAGGACAATAATTATTACAGGGTAAAGAACAAGAGTCAACATTTAAACAGCTAAAACTAACTCTGCTGCCCCCTATATCAGGAATCCTAAGTGTGACCCAGCCTTTTACTTTATATATGACTGGAAACAAAATTGTACTGATTTAGGGATGCTCACTCAAAGAATAGGCTCATAAAATCAACAAATAATATATTTATCTAAAAATGTAGATCCAATTGCAAAGGAATGGCCCCCTTGTTTAAAAGCTCTAAAAGCTTGACATCACATTACTCTCTCTGGCGAGTCTAGTCTCAATTGTATAAAAATTGTTCAACAACCAGATGAGACCTATCTAAATTTCATTGCCCACCTAGAGGTTGCCATTAAACACAGTGTTATAGGTAAAGAGACACAACAACAATTAAAATGATGATAATAATAATAATACTTTAAAACAACGTGGGCTTCAAATTGCTCAAAAAAAATTCAAACTGAAGACCCTTACTCCTATTTAGGATTCAGGTTACAGAGATCTAAGATTCAACCTCAAAAAATTACTCTTCAAAAAAATCTTTACAAACTCTAAATGACTTTCAAAAATTAAGAGATATCAATTGGATTTTTCCCATATCAGACATCCCTAATTATCAATTGCTTAACTTTTCTACATTATAGAGACCCTCTGCTTAGACAGCCCACAAAGCCTAAAAAGGCTTTTAAAAAATTAAAAATCATTAAAAGCCCCTTACAATCTCAATTTACTTTTCATATTTGTGATGGATTGCCTCTTTCTTTTATTGTCATTAACACTCCTGACAGCCCCATAAGACTTCTTTATCAAGCAAACTCTCCTGTTGAATGGATTTATGTCCCTGTTCAGCCTCCCCACAAAATTAGGCCTGTATTTTAAACTAATGCCTCTCCTTGTTTCAGAATGAGCTCAGGCAATACAGTTAAAAGGTGTTGACCCTGATGCTATTCACTTGCCCCTCACTTCACTCCAGTTTCAAACTTTACAGTGATTCTCTCCCAATTTTCAGATTGCTTTGGGTGATTTCTATGGAAAAATTTTATTTCATTTACCTCGTGATCCCTTGTTGTATTTTTTGTCCCTACATAATTAAATTATTTCTTCTATTGTTTCTTCATCCCCCATTCCTTCAGCAAAAACTTTTTTCACTGATGCTACTAAACTAAATAAGATATCAGTTTTTAGAGATCAGCAGCTCTTCTTTACACAGTCTACTCCCTACTCATCTACTCAACAAAATGAATTATTTGCTGTGTATTGTGTGCTGTTCAATATTTCTAAACCTGTGAATATAGTCACGGATTCTCAGTATGTTGCCTGTGTTTTCCCTCTGCTTCCCATAGCTGTATTCCATACCTCTCCTTCTCCCGTTTTTCAATTATTACCGGCTCTTCAACAACTCCTCTGAGAAAGAGTTAATTCTATGTTCATCACCCATATTCATTCTCATACCCAACTCCCAGGTCCACTCACTTATGATAATGATTGTGCTGATAAATTAACTGTTGCTTTTGTTTCTACTTAAGAGGAACACCAAATGATACATTCTAATGCAGAAATAAAAAATTCCTTTTGCCACAGCCAAGCGGATTGTGTGGACCTGTCCTGTTTGCTGTCCTCTGCACCTGAGAAAGACTCCTCCCAGCACTAATCCCAGAGGCTGTGTTCCTAATCAGATTTGGCAAATGGATGTTACTCACTTTCTTCCTTTTGGCAGGCTTAAATATATTTATGTTGTTATTGATACCTTTTCAGGATTCATATGGGCCACAGCCATGCCAGGAGAAAAAAATTCTCATGTTAAAAACTTTTTGTGCTCTGCCTTTGCTGTTATGGGTGTTCCTGCTGAACTAAAAACAGATAATGGTCCTGCTTATAACTCTCATGCTTTTAAACAATTTTACAAAACATGGGACATTACCCATGTGATGGGAATACCTCACAATCCCCAAGAGCAAACTATCATTGAGTGTGCTCATTATACTATCAAATTACAGCTAACAAAAATAAAAAGGGGGAATTGCCCTTGGGGTGTATGTACTTCCCTGACTGCATGCTTGCATCTTGCCTTGTATGTCATTAACTTTCTTAATCTGCCTTGCACTGCTGATCCACTATGCAGACCACAAAGACACTTCGCATCTACTTTACAATCCTCTCTCTCTCTTCTTCTTTGCAATTACCTTTCTTTGCACATGCAAAATTGCAGGAATGGAGCAAATGGGTCTCTGTAAAAGTCCTTGCCCTAGGACCAGGATATGCCTATGTCTCTGTTGACTCTGAAAATGTCTGGATTCCAATGTGGCACCTCACGCAGGCACCTCGCTCTCAAAGGAAAACCTCCACTTCCTGAAACAGATTTTCTCCCAGAACTGGAAGCTGAAACTCAGACGGGACCTAACATCACTCATTGTGTGGCTACCCCTACCATTGGAAGCAAGGGAAAGACAAAGGTGGGTATCGATCCACCTACACGGGCCAAATTAAGAGCCTCACTCAAAAAGCAGAATGAATCGTGGCCACTACTGGAAAATCTCATACACTGGAGTACCTATTTCTTGCTATGCTTGCTGTCCTTACCTGCACTTCCAAGGTAATGGGATATAATCACACTTATTGGGCTTTTATACCTTATCCAACTTTACTTCACCTTGTGGAATGGACTGAATCTGGACCTCCATTGTACTGCAATGATACTGTACACAGTCTTGGCCCTTGGAACACAGGTAATCCCACTTTTTCCAAAAGAGGAATCTATAATTATTAATCTTACTTTGGGATGTAATATAGCACCCTTATGTATAGGAAACTCCACATTGTGTTTAGATATTGCTTTACAATCCTGGGTTTATATTTTACCTGCCTTCCAAACTACTTGCACCCTTATAGGCTTATTGCAAGCCTATATGTTTGTTGTATCTGAATTGAATGCTACAAAGTTTTTGGAAAAGGCTTCTAAACCCCTGCAGAGGCTGGTAGTCAAAGACAGGTAAGAGAATTGTGGAGAAATATCCAACCTAAGACAGAGCATAAATATTAAACTTCTCATGGCTTGATGATGGGTAAGGGATTTCTCTGGACATTTCTCACCTAAGACAGGCACAGTCTTTCTGATGATCTGGGAAAGTCCCTGCTCTAAAAATAAAAAATAGGGGGAATTGTTGGGACACAAGAGGACTGGTGGCCGAAGTGCTGACCCCGAGCCCTGGAATTCTGGCTCTCACCAGGGCACAGGAGTCCCGAAGGCGACGTGCTTGAGCCAAATCCCTTGACCTACAAACAACCCCCTGAACTCTGTGTTTTCTCTTGTTCCCAGTTTACATTCCCTTCTGGTCATAAACAGATGTCGTCTTATCTTGATGTTATATTCTTAGCTTAGTGTATATCTGATTGATGCTTCTTGCGACTGATTGTTTATCTTACCCACGCCTCCTTGTGATTGGGATTTATTACCAATCACTGAGATCATGCCTGTGGTGTGGCCTTGAGACTAGTATATAACACCTGGCATTAAAAATAAACTTTGCCATTAGCCATCAGCTTTTGGTCATTCATTGTGTCCGTGGTCGTCTTCCCCAAGTCCCCTCTTCTAGAAAGAGATGACAGCAACAGAGTTCCATAGTTGGTAAGTTGGAGGGATCACCACCTCCCATCAGAATTTGGAATATCTTCAAGGGAAGGGCAGCTGGAACCTTCAGTAGGACCTTGCAGAGTTCAATACTGAAGGAGGTCAGCGAGCTCAACTTGGGCCTTGCAGCCAGAATTCAGCTTGAATCTCAGGAGTCTGATATTGGCTAGCTGAGACTAACTGACTTAGTTATGCACATTGCTGCCCACATTGTCTATTGTGACAGCAGAGATATACCCTGAAAGAGGCTCTTCAAATTTTTCTTTCTTTTATTCTTATTTGTAATTTTTAGTTTTTATTTTTAAAAATTTATTTTTCCCAGTCTTCAAATTCTTCTTTTTATCTTTCTTCCTTTTTCCACTCAATCTCTCCCACATTATTCTTCATCTCCCTTTTCATTCCTGCTCCTGACCTAATTTGGAATTCTTCTTCCTTTTTCTTTTCTTCTCTTTTTCCTTCACTTGTCATTAGTTTCTAAGGAAAGTGAATACAATTTAAAACTTCCAAATTACTGTTAAGTTGTTCTATTCTTGTCTTTGTTCTTGCACTATATCTCTCCCTCTTGTCTCCAACAGTGTCTTAGAGTTTGCATGATAATACTGTGTCCTCTGGCTTAACTTGAAACCCTCTCCTATTCTTTTGCTTATCTATTCCTCTTCTCCCAACTCCTTCTAAATCCCCATCCTGAAGGGTAAAGTTGTTCTATTGAAGAATTTCTTCACTATCAATACATTTTGGGCTGTTCCTTGATTTTGATTTAATTCACATGGTTAAAGGTGATAGACTAATAACTACCAGAAATTGTCAATTTCTAAGCTGTGCTTGATGCTACTGTGTTGTTGATTGTATCAATTGGGCTAAAGGGTTGTGATTGATTTAATTAGTTGTCCTTTCTGATATTATTAAAACAAGAGAGTCTGTGAGTCATTAGAGACTCAAAACCCAAAGAGCAGCTATATCAGGAAGATCAAAGTACTGATCCAAGAATTAAATCAAGGACAACACGAACAACAAAAATAAAAATGAGAAAACACTGAAGCAAGGCACAGATACAGACTTCTAGTTCACCAATGGCAAAGTCTAGGGGAAACAAGGTGGAAAAGTCTGACAATCAATCACTAGGACACCCTGAACTCATAGCACAAGAAGTAACAAAACAGACCAATCAGGCCCTAGAAAAATTCAAAGCAAAAATAATGTCTACAGAGACATCTACATCTATGTCTACATCTACGAAGATGATGAACACAATGAAAGACATGATTAGAGACTTGAGAACAGAAACAGACAAAAAATAAATGAATTCAGGACCATGATAGACACCATAAATGCCCAGCGTAGGAAAGAAATAGAAACCACGAATGTTCCACATAGGAAAAGATGGAAACCATGAATGACCAACATAGGAAAGAAATGGAACCCATGAAACAGATTCAAGCAGATATCCAGGAGATTAAAAACTGTATAGAAAGCATTCTCAGCACAGTGAAAGAGTGTGAAGATAGAATTTCAGGTGTAGCAGATAAGATTGCAGTCAGTGACCATGAAAAGAGATCTCTTAATAACAGTAACTGAGCATGAGAAACTGATCCAATAACTTCTAGATGATGCAAAGAAGAAGAATATAGGACTGATAGGAATCCATGAAGTATCAGGAGAAAACACAAATAACTTTAAAACTATTCACAGAATTAATGACAGTAAACTTCCCAAACAGACAAGAAGAATTTGACATACAGATAAGTGAGGCATATAGGACTCTAACTAGCCATGATCGAAAAAAAAATCTACACCTAGACATATGAGAGTCAAGATCCCAGAAACCCAACAGAAGAACAAAATACTACAAGCAGTTAGAAAAAAGAAATAAATCACATGCAAAGGAAAGCCCAGCAGAATCAACACAAACCCTCAGGTCAAGGAGAGCCTAGAGTGAGTTATTTCAAGCCCTAAAAGAAAACAACCTCCAGCCTAGACTAATATATCCTGCAAAACTCTTTTTTAAAATGGATGGGGAAATAAGATACTTTCATGACAATGAACACCTGAGAAACTTCATAAATACCAAACCAGCACTCCAAAAAAATTCTAAACAATATCCCAGAGATGGCTTCACTGCTGAATTCTACAAGACATTTAGAGAAGAACAATCACCACTACTCTTTCAACTTTTCAATGAAATAAAAAGGGAAACAATACTTCCAAATTCTTTTCTGAAAGCAAGTATTACTTTGATTCCAAAACCAGGGAAAGACCCATCCAAAAGGAGAACTATAGGCCAATATCCCTAATGAACATAAATGCAAAAATCTTCAATTAGATACTGGCAAAAATACAGAGGGTCATCAAGATGATCATACACCCTGACCAAGTGGGATTTATTCCAGGGATACAAGGGTGGATCAACATATGCAAATCAATATATGTAATGCACTATATTAACTGACTCAAGGACAAAAAACATATGATTGTCTCAATAGATGCAGAAAAAGCATTTGACAAAATTCAACACCCATTCACTATAAAACCCCTGCAGAAAACTGGAATAGATGGTCTTTGGTTCAACTTGATAAAGGATATCTATGAAAAACCAACAGCAAACATCATATTAAAAAACCCAAAAATGAAAACCTTCATGCTAAAGTCAGGAACAAGACAAGGATGTCCATTATCATGACTCCTGTTCAAAATAGTTAAGGAAATATTAGCAATTAGACAATATAAAGAAATAAAAGGAACTAACATAGGAAAGGAAGAAGTTAAACTGTCATTATTTACTGACAATATAATACTCTAAATAGAAGACCCAAAAAACTCTGCCAAAAGACTTCTAGTCTTAATTGACAGATTCAGTAGAGTAGCTGCATACAAGGTAAACACTCAAAAAATCAAAAGCTTTCTTGTACACAAATAACAGACTTGCTGAGAGAGAAATCAGGCAAACAATTCCTTTCACAATAGCATCCCAAAGAATGAAGTATGTAGGAATCAATCTAGTGAAGGAAGCAAAAGAACTCTACACTAAAAACTACAGCACTCTGAAAAAAGAGATTGAAGAGGATATAAGAAAATGGAAAGATATCCTCTGCTCCTGGGTAGAAAGAGTCAATATAGTGGAAATGGCCAAACTTCCAAAACTGATCCACAGTTTCAATGAAATCCCAATTGAAATTCCAACCGTATGTTTCACAAAACTAGAGAAAATAATTCAAAAATTCATTTGGAACAAGGAGGCACCTAGAATAGCAAAAGCAATTCTAGGCAACAGAGACATGCAGGGGATATCACAATCCCCAACACTACAAAGCCACTGTGATAAAAACAGCATGGCACTGGCAAAAAACAGACCTGAGGATCAGTGGAATAGACTGGAAGATACAAAAACAACTGCAGATATACTTAGCAACCTCATCCTTGACAAAGGAGCCAACCATCCTTAGTGGAGGAAAGATAGTCACTTTAATAAATAGTTTTGGAAAAACTGGATCTCAACCTGCCAAAGATTAAAACTAGAACCTTATCTTTCACCATACACTAAACTAAAATTGAAGTGGATTAAAGATCTAAATATAAAAAAAGAAACACTAAACTTGCTGGAAGATAAGTTAGGTAGAACTCTTGAAGACATTGGCATAGGAAAAGACTTTATGAACAAATCCTCAGTAGCATGGGAACTAGCAGAAAGAATCAACAACTGGGATCTCATCTTATTAAAAAGCTTCTGCACTGCAAAAGCTGCAAAAGAAACCATCAACAGAACTAAGAGACAACCTACAATGTGGGAAAAAAATTTTACCAGCTGCTCCTCAGACAAAGGACTATTATCTAGAATACACAAAGACCTCAAAACAATCAGCCCCTCCAATATAAAGACCTGATGCAAAAATGGGCATCTGAAATGAACAGACATTTCTTAGACAAAGAAGTAAAAGCAGCAAGTAAATATATGAAAAAATGTTCCACATCACTGGTCATTCGAGAGATGCAGATGAAAACAACACTGAGATTCCACCTCACCCCACAAAGAATGGCTGATATCAAGAAATTAACCAATAACACATGTTGGCAGGGTTGTGGAGAGAAAGAAGCCCTTCTCCATTGTTGGTGGGAGTGCAGACTGGTGCAACCACTATGGAAATCAATATGGAAATACCTCAAAGAGCTGGGACTAGAGGTTCCATTTGATCTAACCATCCCTCTGCTGGGTATCTTTCCAAAAGAACTAAAAGAATCATATCACAGTGATATATGCGCACCCTTGTTTATAGCAGCACAGTTTCTAATAGCTAAAACTTGGAAACAGCCCATTTGTCCATCAGTTGGAAACTGGATAAAGAAGATGTGGTTTTTCTATAAAATGGAATACTACTCAGCCATAAAGAATGAGAAATTAGATTCATTCAAAGGAAAATGGATACATATTGAGGATATACTCCTAAGTGAAATAAATAAATCACACATGTAAATACCAAATAGTTTCTGAACTGTGAAAAACTATAATAGTACATAAGATCCTAATGAGATAATTGACAAAGTGAAATAGGAAGAAAAGGACTAAAGGTGTAGGGAAAGTTGGAAGGGTAGGGGAAAAGTAATAAGGGAAAATAAAAAAATATGAGAAAATGGAAATAAAGTGTTTGTAAATGGGGAAAGGAAGAGGGGATGAAGAAAGGGCAGGGACAAGGGGAAAAATGAGAACCAAGACCTGTCTTGTAAAGGTACAAGATCCCAACAATGAATGTAACTGTACTATATATCTAAAATGTACCAATAAACTCAATAAAAAAATAAATGGTGTTAGAGAAACTAGGTTTCAACTTGCTCAAGATTAAAACTAGACTCTTATCTTTCACCATGCACTAAACTAAAATCAAAGTGGATTAAAGACCTAATTATCAAAATAGAAACGCTAAACTAGCTGAAAGATAAGTTAGGCAGAACTCTCAAAGACATTGGCATAGGAAGACTTTATGAACAATCCTCAGTAGCACTGGAACCATCACAAAGAATCAATAACTGGGATCCCATCTTATTATAAAGCTTCCTCAAGAGAAACCACCAACAGAGCTAAGAGACAACCTACAATTTGGGAAAAAAATTATCTAGAATATAGAAATAACTCAAAAAGTTAGGCCTTCAAATAGACTGGCAAAATGGAATAAGAAGCAAAATCCAACAATATGTTGTATACAAGAAACACACCTAGTGCAAAAAGAAGCCCATAGACTGAAAGTGAAAAGACAGAAAACAATTTTCCATGTGACGGGAGCCCAGAAAAAAACAGTGGTATCAATCTTATTTGCAGACAAAGCAAATTTCAAACCAAAACTGATTCTAGTATTATTCATGTAGGACAGTACTGTATCATACCTCTATGGACGTAAAATAGCTTGTACCTGCTTTATGATACATAGTAGGGACTGTGCTTTATCAGAGCTACATTTAATGATATTACTCTAGAATGTTCTCTTTCCAGATGATGATTAAGATGCTAATAAAAAAAATGGTGCCAGGTACCACAACAGCAACAGAACTTTGCTGTTTTCTAGATATTATCCCTTCCTTTTTTTTTTTTAATGGAATGTGCTAAATGTCTATAATTTTGTTCAGATGACTGCAGAACCTGGAAAAGCTGTTGCTGCTATCAATGCATAACATACTGATACTACTGAGGAATAGAAAGTGAGAAATTAAAGGCATTCATAGAGAAATGGATGCACATTGAGGTGGTACTCTTAAGTAAAATAAATTGGACACATGTAAATACCAAATAGTTTCTCTAGTGTGAGAAACTGAATATGTAAATAAGGACTAAAAGATATAATAGATCACATGAAATAGGAAGAAAAGGGGTAAAATAGTTTCTCTAGTGTGAGAAACTGAACATGTAAATAAGGACTAAAAGATATAATAGATCACATTAAATAGGAAGAAAAGGGGTACGGGGGAGGGGGAAATGGGCAGGACAGGGGAAAAGAATGAAACTAATGAAATTAATGTGAGAAAATGAGAAAATGGAAACAAAAGTCTTTGTAAATATGAAGGAATGGGGGGGTTGAAGGAGGTCAGGGGAATTGGGAAAAATAACAGCCAAGATAGATTATGCAAGTGTGTAAATTTCCAATGGTGCATGTCATTATATTGTATAACTAAAATGTACCAATAAAATTAATTTTTTAAATTAGAAATGATAAGACACTTGAGCAAGGCACAAACCATATTTCCAGCTCACCAAAGGCAAATTCTGGAGAAAATTTGGTAAAAAAAATCTGATAATCGACCGCCTGAACACCCTGAACTGATAGCACAGGAAGTAACAAAATGGATGAATGACACTCTAGAAAAATTTAAAACAGAAATAATTTCCCAGATAACTAAAGGGATGGTGAACAGAATGAAAGACATAATTAGAGACTCTAGAACAGAAACATTTAAAAAAGAGATAAGCTCAGGATAATGATGGAAACCAGGAATGCTCAGCATAAGAAAGAAATGGAAACCATGAATGACCAACATAGAAAAGAAAGGGAATTCATGAAACTTATTCAAACTGATATTGATGAAATTAAAAACTCCATTGAAAGTATTAATAGCAGATTGAGTGAACATGAAGATAAAATATCAGATATAGAAGATAGAATTGTGGTTAGTGACCATGAAAAGAGATATTTAAAAAAAAATAGAGACGATGAGAAATCAATCCAGCAGCTGCTATATAATACAAAGAAGAATAGGAGTCCACAAAAACTCAGAGAAAGTACAAATGACATAAAATTTTTTTTCACAGAATTAATGACAGAAAACTTCCCAAACAGAGGGGAAGAATTTGACATACAGATAACTGAGTCATATAGGACTCCAACCAGCAAGGATTAAAAAAAGCTACACCTACACATATAATAGTCAAGATTCCAGAACCCCAACAGAAGTTCAAAATCCTACAAGCAGAGAAAAGACACAAATAACATACAAAGAAAAGCCCATCAGAATCACAGCAAAATTTTCAACACAAATCCTCAAGTCAAGGAGAACCTGGAGTGAAGTATTTCAAGCTCTAAAAGAAAATAACCTCCAACCTAGACTGTTGTATCCTGCAAAGTTATCTTTCAAAATCAATGCAGAAATCATATACTTCCATGACAAAGAACACCTGAGACACTTCATTAATACCAGTCTATAAATTCCACACAATTCTAAACAATATCCTAGAAAAATACAATAAGGGTCACAACTCTGCCAGGAAGAACAGAGCAAAGCCATCAGGCAAGGCAAGAAATTCAAGGAAAAGGGGAAAAATAAAGAATAAAAGAATCAACAACAATGAAATATCATGGCAAAGATGAGTAAATATGTATCAGTTATAGCCATCAATGTTAATGGCCTCAACTCAAAAATAAAAAAATAGCCTGGCAGAATGGATTAAAAAACAAAATCCAATAATATGCTGTATACAAATAAAACACAGTTAATTGAAAAGAAATTAATAAACTGAAAATAAAAGGATGGAAAACAACTCTCCATGCAACAGGAACCCAGGAAAAAGTAGGGATAGCCATTTTATTTGCAGATAAGATAGATTTCAAACCAAAACTAATTAAGATGGACAAAGAAGGGCAATACATCCTTATAAAGGTAACAATCCAAGAAGGAGAGATGACAATCATAAATATTTATGCACCAAATACTAGTGCGTCCAACTATACAAAGCAAATATTAATGAACATGAAAAACCAAATTAGCATTAATACAATTGTAGTGGGAGACCACATTATTCTACTGTCACAAATAGACAGATCATCTAGACAGAAAATCAACAATGAAATAATGGAACTTAAAACTTTTAAACAAACAGACTTAATAGATGTCTACAGAGTGTTACACCCCACAAAATCAGAATATACATTTTTTTCATCTGCACATGGGTCATTTTCCAAAATATATCACATGCTAGCACATAGGACAAGCTTAAATAAATGCAAAGGAATTGAAGTTATATCCCCTATATGTTATCACCAAAGTGCAATAAAATTGGAAATCAATAGCATAAGAAACTGCAAGAACCTCACAAACATATGGGAATTGAATAACACTCTCCTGAACAACTAATGAGTCACAAAGGAAATAAAGAAGAAATTAGACAGTTTCTACAATAAAATTATGATACCAATACAACATACGGGAATATGTAGGACACAATGAAAGCAGTTCTTCTATTAGGGAAATTCATAGCAATGAACACCCATACTAGGAAAACAGAGTGAGCCCAAATGACCTAATTTGGAACCTCAAGCACCTTGAAAAAGAAGGGCAGGACAAACCAAAGCTCATACAATGGAGGAAATTATAAAGATCGGAGCAGAAATCAGTGCAATGGAAACTAAAAGAATGATACAAAAAAAAAATCCACTGAAGCCAAAGTTGATTCTTCAAAAGAATAAACAAAATTGACAAACCTTTAGCTAACCTTATCAAAATGAGGAAAGAAAAGGCTCAAATCCATGCAATTAGGAACAAAAAAGGTGAAGTCGATACAGATTCAGCAGAAATCCAGAGGATCATCAATAACTACTTCAAGAACCTGTACTGTAATAAAATGGAAAACACAAAAGAAATGGACAGATTTCTGGATATGATGAATTACCAAAGTTGAACAAAGAAGATTGAAGAATTCTAAATACCCCAGTTGCATTCAGTGAAATGGAAAATGTAATTTAAAATTACCAATAAAGCCCAGATCCTGATTCAATACTGAATTCTACAAGACATTTAGAGAAGAACTATTGCCACTACTCTTTAAACTCTTCAATGAAATAGAAAGGGAAATAATACTCTGAAATTCATTCCTGGAAACAAGTGTTACTTTGATTCCAAAACCAGGGAAAGACCTAGCCAAAAAAGAAAAGTACAGGCCAATCTCCCTAATGAACATAGATGCAAAAATTCTCAACAAGATACTGGCAAATAGAATATAGAGGGTCATCAAGAAAATCATACAACTTGACCAAGTTGGATTTATCTCAGGGATGCAAGGATGGCACAACATATATAAATCAATAAATGTAATACACTATATTAAGAGAGTCAAGGCCAAAAATGATATGATCATCTCAATAGATGCAGAAAAAGCATTTGACAAAATCCAACATCCATTCATGATAAAAAAAAAAAACCTACAGAAAATTGGAATAGAAGGTCTTTATCTCAATCTGCTTAAGGCTATCTATAAAAAATGAACAATGACAGTGATTTTGCTCAGTGTTTCCATCACCTGCCTTGTAAGTGCAAGGGCCTGAGTTCAATCCTGGGTAGCAAAAACAAACAAACAAAAACCCAACAGCCAATATCATATTAAGTGGTCAAAAACTGAAAACTTTCATGCTACAATCAAGAAGAAGACAAGACTTCCACTAACACCACTTTTGTTCAAAATTGTTCTGGAAACACTAGCCACAACAATTAGACAAGATAAAGAAATAAAAGGACTAAGATACGAAAGGAAGAAGTTAAACTGTCATTGTTTGTTGATATGATGCTCTACATAGAAGACCGAAAAACCTCTGCCAAAAGACTGCTAGACTTAACTGACAGATTCAGTGGAGTAGCTGGATACAAGGCAAATACTCAAAAATCAATAGCCTCTTGTACACAAATAACAGACTCACTGAGAAAGAGAAATCAGGGGAACAATTCCTTTCACAATATCGCCCCCATAAAAAAAGAAATATTTAGGAATCAGTCTAATGAAGGAAGCAAATGATCTTTACACTGAAAATTACAGCACTCTGTAAAAAAGAGATTGAATAAGATATAAGGAAAAGGAAAGACATCCCTTGCTCCTGGGTGGAAAGAATCAATATAGTGAAAATGTCCATACTTCCAAAACTGCTACACAGATTTAATGCAATCCTGATTGAAATCCCAACAGTGTATTTCACAGAACTAGAGAAAACTATCCAAATATTCACTTGTAACTAGAAGATATCTAGACTAGCAAAAGCCATTCTAGGCAACAGAGACATGCAGCGGGTATCACAAACCCCAACTTGAAACTATGTTACATAGCCACTGTGATAAAAACAGCTTGGTACTGGCAAAGAAACAGACTGGAGAATCAGTGGAACAGATTGGAAGATACAGAAACAAGTGCACATGTACTCCGCAACCTCATCTTTAACAAAGGAGCCAACCACTCTTACTGGAGGAAAGATAGCCTTTTCAATAAATTATGTCAGAAAAACTGGATTTCAACCTGCCAAAGATTAAAATTAGACCCTTATCTTTCACCATGCACTAAACTAAAATGAAAGTGGATTAAATATCTAAATATTAGAACAGAAACACTAAACTTGCTGGAAGATAAGTTAGGTAGAACTCTCAAAGACATTGGCATAGGAAAAGACTTTATGAGCAAATTCTGAGTAGCACAACTACTGGGAATTGGCACAGAGAATCAACTGGGATCTCATCTCATTAAAATGCTTCTTCACTGCAAGAGAAACCATCAACAGAGCTAACAGACAGCCTACAATGTGGGGAAAAAATTTAACATGTGCTCCTCAGACCTAGGTTTACTATCTAGAATATATAAAGGAGTTTAAAAAGTCAGATCCCCCAAATTTAAAGACCCAATACAAAAATGGGCATCTGAAATGAACAGATATTTCTCAAAGAAATAAAAATAGCAAATAAACATATGAAAATGTGTTCAACATCACTGGTCATTTGAGAGATGCAGATGAAAACAACACTGAGATTCCACCTCACCCCAGAAAGAATGGTCTCTGTCAAGAAATCAACTGATAACTAATGCTGGTGTGGTTGTTGAGAAAAGGTCCCTTCTCTATTTTAGGTGGGAGTGAGATTGGTGCAAGAACTGGGAAATCAACATGGGGATTCCTCAATACACTAGTATTAGAGTTCCCTTTTGATCCAGCTATCCGTCTGCTGAGTACCTTTCCAAAAGAGTTAAATGAATCATACCACAGTGATATACACACACCCATATTTATAGAGGCACAGTTTTTAATAGTTAAAACTTGGAATCAGCCCAATTGCCCATCAATTAGAGACTGTATAAAGAAGATGTGACCCGGCGGGTGCACGATCTCCCGGACTGCGTGACACAGACCCAGCAAGGACCCAAAGACCCCGGAGGGGGTCTCTTCAGCTGCCTGCCTGCCTGAGATCACCCAGCTGGTGCACGACCTCCCAGACTCAGTAAGGAAGGTAGCCACGCAGGCACCCTTGAAACACCCCCAAGACATTCCCTCACCCCCGTTCTCAAACCTCCTGATTGGGCCAGTCCTTAGACCAACTCTGCAGAGGCATAGGTTCTCATGAAGGGTAGTTTTCTGACCTCCCAACTTTGAATATCTTTAAAGAAAGGGCAGGGGAAACCTGTAATAGAACTGAGTGGAGTTCAACCCTGAGGGTAGGGAAACTCAAGTTAGGCCTTGTAGACTGTGTTCAGTCTCAGTCGTGGGGAACTGCCATTGGCTAGCTGAGACCAGGGGATTCGGTTCTTCATATGGCTGTACATGTGGTATAATATGAGAACAGAGACAGTCTGAAAGAGGCCCTTCAAATTCTTTTTTTT
>NW_022900933.1:38854474-38855334 GCF_012274545.1 Fukomys damarensis | reverse complement strand
AGATCAATCAGGCTCTAGAAAAATTCAATTCAGAAATAATTTCCCAGTTAACCAAAGAGATGATGAGCAAAATGGAAGTCATGATTCGAGACTCTAGAGCAGAAACTGACAAAAAAATAGATGAGCTCAAGATTATGACAGAAGCCATGAAGACTCAGCATAAGAAAGAAATGGAAACAATGAATGCCCAATAGAGGAAAGAAATGGAATCCATAAAACAGATTCAAACAGATATCCAGGAGATTATAAACTCTATTGAAAGTGTATGCAACAGAATAAAAGATTGTGAAGTTAGAATTTCAGATATAGAAGACAGGATCGCAGACAGTGACCATGAAAAAAGAGGTCTCTTAAAAACAGTAAGGGATCATGAGAAATCAATCCAACAATTCCTAGACGATACAAAGAAAAATAGCATAAGACTGATAGGAATTCATGAAAAAATAGGAGAAAACACAAATGATGTAAAAAAGCTGTTCACAGAATTAATGACAGAAAACTTCCCAAACAGAAGAGAAGAATTAGACATAACAGTAAGGGGAAATCAATCCAACAATTCCTAGACGATACAAAGAAAAATAGCATAAGACTGATAGGAATTCATGAAAAAATAGGAGAAAACACAAATGATGTAAAAAAGCTGTTCACAGAATTAATGACTAATGACAGATTTCCAGAAATAACAGAAAAACAAAATACTACAAGCAGTAAGAGAAAAAAAACAAATCACATGCAAAGGAAAGCCCATTAGAATCACAGCAGACTTTTCAACACAAACCCTTAGGTCAAGGAGAGCCTGGAGTGAGGTACTCTAAGTCCTAAAAGAAAAGAACCTCCAACCTAGACTGATGTATACTGCA
>NW_022900933.1:38758140-38854396 GCF_012274545.1 Fukomys damarensis | reverse complement strand
CAATATATCCTAGAAGGACAACAAAGTTCACAATAACATGAGGCCCAACAGACCAAATCAAATAGGCAAGGCAAGAAACTAAAAGGAGATGGGAGAAAAAGTAAAAAGAGTCAACAAAAGGACAATAACATGACAAGAATAAGTCTCAATATATCAGTAATAACCATCAATGTTAATGGCCTCAATTCACCAATCAAGAGAAACAGATTGGCAGAATGGATTAAGAAGGAAAATCCAACAATATGTTGTATACAAGAAACACACCTAGTGCAAAAGAAAGTCCATAGACTGAAAGTGATGGAAAACAATTCTCCATGCGTCAGGAGCCCAGAAAAAAGCAGGGGTAGCAATCTTATTCTCAGATAAAGTAAATTTCAAACCAAAACTCATTAAGAGAGACAAAGAAGGACACTACATCCTTGTAAAGGGAACAATTCAAGAGGAAGAGTTGACAATCATAAACATATATGCACCAAATATAAATGCCCCCAACTATATAAAACAAATATTAAGTAACATGAAAAACCAAATAAGCACTAATACAATTGTAGTGGGGGATTTAAATACCCCACTATCACAAATTGACAGATCTACTAGGCAGAAAATCAACAATGAAATAATAGAACTGAACCAAGCTTTGGAACACATGGACTTAATAGATGTTTATAGAGTATTCCACCCCCAAAAACCAGAATATACATTCTTTTCGGCTGCACATGGATCATTCTCCAAAATAGACCACATACTGGCTCACAAAACAGGTCTAAATAAATGCAAAAAAATTGAAGTCATCCCCTGTTTATTATCAGATCATAGTGCAATCAAACTAGACATCAATAGCACAAGAAACTATAGAAACTTCACAAGCACATGGAAACTGAACAACACTCTCCTAAACAATCAATGGATTACAGAGGAAATTAAAGAAGAAATTAGACAGTTTTTACAAATAAATGAGAATGCCAATACAACATACAGGAATCTTTGGGACACAATGAAAGCAGTTCTACGTGGAAAATTCATAACATTGAATGCCCACACTAGGAAAACAGAGCGGGCTCAAATAAACAACTTAACGATGAAACTTAGACTCCTAGAAAAACAAGAGCAAGAAAAACCCAAAGCTCGAACAAGAGAGGAAATTATAAAGATCCGAGCAGAAATCAATGCAATTGAAATTAAGAAAACGATACAAAAAATAAATGAAACAAAGAGCTGGTTTTTTGAAAGAATAAATAAAATTGACAAACCCTTAGCTAATCTTATCAAAAAAAGGAAAGAAAAGGCTCAGATCCATGCAATTAGGAATGAAAAAGGCGAAGTCACAACAGATCCGAAAGAAATCCAGAGGATCATGAACACCTACTTTGAGAACCTGTACTCTAATAAAATGGAAAACACAGAAGAAATGGACAGATTTCTAGATACTTATGAATTACCAAAGTTGAACGAAGAAGATAAAAACATTTTAAACACCCCAATCACAATCAGTGAAATTGAAAATGTAATTAAAAACTTACCAACAAAGAAAAGCCCAGGCCCTGATGGATTCACTGCTGAATTTTACAAGACATTTAGAGAAGAACTACTACCATTACTCTTCAAACTTTTCAATGAAATTGAAAGAGAAGCTATACTTCCAAATTCATTCCTGGAAGCAAGTATCACTCTGATTCCCAAACCAGAGAAAGATACAACCAAAAAGGAGAACTACAGACCAATCTCCTTAATGAATATAGATGCAAAAATCCTTAATAAGATACTAGCAAACAGAATACAGAGGATTATTAAGAAGATCATCCATCATGACCAAGTCGGATTTATTCCAGAGATGCAAGGGTGGTTCAACATACGAAAGTCAGTGAATGTAATACATTATATTAACAAAGTCAAGGACAAAAACCATATGATCCTCTCAATAGATGCAGAAAAAGCATTTGATAAAATTCAACACCCATTCATGATAAAAACCCTGCAAAAAATTGGAATAGATGGTCTATACCTCAATTTAATAAAGGCTATTTATGAAAAACCATCAGCCAACATCATATTGAATGGCCAAAAACTGAAAACCTTCATGTTAAAATCAGGAACAAGACAAGGATGCCCACTATCGCCACTTCTCTTCAATATAGTTCTGGAAACATTAGCCACAGCAATTAGACAAGAGAAAGAAATTAAAGCAATAAAGATAGGAAAGGAAGAAGTTAAACTATCATTATTTGCTGATGATATGATACTCTACATTGAAGATCCAAAAAACTCCACCAAAAAACTTCTAGACTTAATTGACAGATTCAGTAAAGTATCTGGATACAAGGTGAATACCCAAAAATCAATAGCCTTTCTATACACAAATAACAGACAGACAGAAAGAGAAATAAGGGAAAAAATTCCTTTTACAATAGCATCCAAAAAAATGAAGTATCTAGGAATCAATCTAACAAAAGAAACAAAAGATCTCTACACTGAAAACTACAGCACTCTGAAAAAAGAAATCGAAGAGGATATAAAAAAATGGAAAGATATCCCCTGCTCCTGGGTAGGAAGAATCAACATAGTGAAAATGGCCATACTACCGAAACTGCTATATACATTCAATGCAATGCCAATTGAAATTCCAACACTATATTTCACAGAACTAGAAAAAAGAATCCAAAAATTCATTTGGAACCACAAGAGACCTAGAATAGCAAAAGCCATTATAGGCAACAGTCACATGGCACCAGGTGTAACAATTCCCAATTTGAAACTATACTACAAAGCCACTGTGATAAAATCAGCATGGTACTGGCAAAGAAATAGGCCTGAGGATCAATGGAACAGACTGGAAGACACAAAAACAAATGCAGATGTACTCAGCTACCTCATCTTCGACAAAGGAGCTCACCATCCTCAGTGGAGGAAAGATAGCCTCTTTAATAAATGGTGTTGGAAAAACTGGATATCAACCTGCCACAGATTAAAATTAGACCCTTATCTTTCGCCATGCACTAAATTAAAATCCAAATGGATTAAAGATCTAAATATTAAAACAGAAACATTAAACTTGCTGGAAAGTAAGTTAGGCAGAACTCTGGAAGACATTGGTATAGGAAAAGACTTTATGAACAAATCCTCAGTAGCACGGGAACTAGCAGAAAGAATCAACAACTGGGATCTCATCTTACTAAAAAGCTTCTGTACTTCAAAAGAAACCATTAGCAGAACTAAGAGACAATCTACAATGTGGGAAAAAATTTTTACCAGCTGTACCTCAGACAAAGGACTATTATCAAGGATATATAAAGAACTCAAAACAATCAGTCCCCCCAAATATAAAGACCCGATCCAAAAATGGGCATCCGAAATGAACAGACATTTCTCATACAAAGAAGTAAAAGCAGCAAGAAAATATATGAAAAAATGTTCCACATCACTGGTCATTCGAGAGATGCAGATGAAAACAACACTGAGATTCCACCTCACCCCACAAAGAATGGCTGCTATCAAGAAATCACACAATAACAAATGTTGGCGGGGTTGTGGGGAGAAAGGAACCCTCCTCCATTGTTGGTGGGAGTGCAGACTGGTGCAACCACTATGGAAATCAATATGGAGATACCTCAAAGAGCTTGGACTGGAGGTTCCATTTGACCCAGCCATCCCTCTGTTGGGTATCTTTCCAAGAGAACTAAAAGAATCAGATCACAGAGAAGTATGTGCACCCATGTTTATAGTGGCACAGTTTGTAATAGCTAAATCTTGGAAGCAGCCTATTTGCCCATCCGTTGGAAACTGGATAAAGAAATTGTGGTTTTTCTATAAAGTGGAATATTACTCAGCCATAAAGAACGAGAAAATAGATTCATTCATAGGAAAATGGATACATATTGAAGATATACTCCTAAGTGAAATAAATAAGTCACACACGTGTAAATACCGAATAGTTTCCCTGGTGTAAATAATCTGCAACAATGCATAAGATTCTAATAAGATTACTGATATTTAGAAATGGGAACAAAGGAGCTAAAGGTGTAGGGAAGGTGGGATGGGTAGGGGAAGAGTAAAAAGGGAAAAGAAAAAAATGTGAGAGAATGAAAAGATGAAAATAAAGTGTTTGTAGATGGGGAGGGGAGGAGGGGGTGAAGGGAGGGCAGAGGTAAGGGGAAAAAATGAGAATTAAGACTTGTCATGTAGAGGTACAAGATCCCAACAATGAATGTAATTGTACTGTATCCCTAAAATGTACCAATAAACTCAATTAAAGCTGAAAAAAAAAGAAGATGTTTTTTTTTCAACAAAGAATGAGAAATTAGAGCCATTTATAGGAAAATGGATGCATATTGAGGCCATACTCTTAAATGAAATAAAAAGGACACACGTGTAAATACTGAATAGTTTCTCTGGTGTGAAAAACTAAAAGTGTAAGTAAGATCCAAATTGTATAACTGATAATGTGAAATAGGAAGAAAAGTGCTAACAGTGTAGGGGAAGTCAGAAGCTGGGGAAAGTAAATAAGGGAAAAGAAAAATATGAGAAAAGAAAAAAATGGAAACAAAGTCTTTATAAACATGAGAGGGTGGAGGGGGTGAAAGGAGGGCAGAGGGATGGGGAAAAAATGAGAACCAAGGTAATCATGTAAAGGTATAAGATCCCAATGATTAATGTAACTGTATTGTATACCTAAAAAGTACCAATAAACTTAATAGAAAAAAATCAATAGCCTTTTTGTACACAAATAACGGACTAACTCAGAGGGAAATTAGAGAAACAATTCCTTCCACAATAGCAACCCACCAAAAATGAAATATCTAGGAATCAATCTAGTGAAGGAAACAAAAGACCTCTACATGGAAAACTGCAGTACTTTGAAAAAAGAGATTGAAGAGTATATGAGAAAATGGAAACAACATCCCTAGCTCCTGGGTAGGAAGAATCAATATAGAGAAAATGGCCATACTTCCAAAAACTGCTATGTAGATTTAATGCAATCCCAATAGAATTCCCAACAGTATATTTCACAGAACTAGAGAAAACAATCCAAAAATTCATTAGCAACTAGAAGAGACCTAGAATAGTAAAAGCCATTCTAGGAAACAGAGACATGTCAAGGAGTATCACAATCCCCAACTTGAAGCTATACTATAAAGCCACTGTGATTAAAACAGCATGGTACAGGCCAAGAAACAGATCTGAGGATCAGTGGAATAGATTAGAAGATGCAGAAACAACTGAAGATGTACTCAGCTACCTCATCTTTGACAAAGGAGCAACCATCCTCACTGAAGGAAAATTAGCCTCTTTAATAAATGGTGTTGGAAAAACAGAATTTCAACCTGTCAAAGATTAAAACTAGACCCTTATCTTTCACCATGCACTAAACTAAAATGAAAGTGGTTTAAAGATCTAAATATTAAAACATAAACACTAAACTTTCTGGAAGATAAATTATGTAGAGCTCTTGAAGACATCAACATAGGAAAAGACTTTATGAACACAACATCATTAGCATGGGAATTAGCACAAAGAATCAACAACTGGGATCTCATTTAATAAAAATGTTCCCCACTGCAAGAGAAACCACCAACAGATCTGAGACAACCTAAAATGTGGGAAAAAATTGTTACCAGCTGCTCCTCAGACAAAGGAATAGTATTAGAATATATAAAGAACTTTAAAAAATCAGAACCCCCAAATTTAAAGACCCAATTAAAAATGGGCATCTGAAATGAATAGACATTTCTCAAGCAAAGAAATAAGAGCAGCAAATAAATATATGAAAAAATGTCCAACATTAGAGGTCATTTGAGAGATGCAGATGAAAACAATGTTGAGATTTCACCTCACCCCAGAAAGAATGGCTGCTATCATGAAATCAACTGATAACAAATATCGATGGGGTTTTGGGAAGAAAGGAACCCTTCTCCATTGTTGGTAGAAGTGCAGATTGGTGCAACCACTGTGGAAATCAATATGGAGATACCTCAAAGAACTAGGATCCCATTTTACCCAGGTATTCCTCTACTGGGTATCTTCTCAAAAGAATTAAAAGAATCATACCACAGCAATGTACCCATGTTTATAGTGGCACAGTTTGTAAAAGCTAAAGCTTGGAAACAGCCCTATTGCTCATCAATGGGAGACTGGATAAAGTAAATTTGTGGTTTTTAAAAAATAAAATGGAGTACTATTCAGCCATAAAGAATGAGAAATTAGAGACATTTATAGCTAAATGAATGAACACTTAGGCAATAATCTTACTTGAAATAAATAGCACATACATGTGTAAATACCAAATAGTTTCTCTGGTATGAGAAACTGAAAGTGTAAATGAGGATTCAATGAATAATGGATAATGTAAAATAGAAAGAAAATGTCCAAGGGGCTAGGGGAAGTGGGAGGAGTAGGGACAAGGAAAGAAGGGAAAGGAAAAAACATGCGATAAGAAATTAATGGAAACAAAGCCTTTGCAAATAGAAAGGGGTGGAAGGGGTGAAGGGAGGGCAGGAGAATGGGGAAAAAATAAGAACCAAGATACATCATGTATCCCAATTTTAGATTTTTTTTTTTTGTACCAGGGATCAAACTTGGGACCTTGCACTTGTAAGGCAGCTAGAAGAACCACTGAGCTAAATCCCTGGCCTAATTTATATTGTGTAATAGGAAGAAAAGGTCTAAAGAGTAGAGGTAAAAAGGGAAAAGATAAAATACATAAAAAGGAAAAACACATCTTTCTAAACAGGAAAGGGTGGAGGGGTGAAGGGAGGGCTGGGGAATGGGGAAAAATAAGAACCAAGATAAGTGATGTAAAAGTGCAAGATCCTAATGATGGATGTAACTGCATTCTATACCTAAAAATGTACCAATAAACTTAATAAATATTTAAAAACATAAATCATGTGTAAAGGTAGAAGATCCCAATTATGAATGTAAATGTATTGTATACCTAAAATGTAACAATAAAAGAATTCAAGAGAAAAAATTCTTTTTGCAGTAAAATTGCCAAGATTGTGGATTTCAACATGGTGTATGTATTGGCAAGGTCCATCACAAGAACATGACTCTCATATTTTTCTACAATTTCCTTCTTTTGTATTGTGATTGCTTTCTGTACCTTCCTTAGCTTATTTTCCAGCTTTATGGGGGGCTACTTTGATAGCAGTAATTATAGTGATTGCATAAAGCACTGACTGAAATCACACCCACAAACATGTGTAGCCAGCATTTAGGTCATAACTCAAGACTTTGATCATAAATTAAAACTAAAATTTCAGTCATAATCTAAGTTGTTCTTATGTGAAGTCGGTTGTAACTTGAGGGTCCATTGTATATCATGGAGTAGTACTCTTCCATAAATAATGAACTCAGGTCATTGGTAGGAAAGCAGATGCACCTTGAGACCATTGTGATAAGTGAAATAAATCAAACACACAAGCTTAACTATTACACTGTTTCTTTTATATGAGAAACCTAATATATAAATAAATACAAAATAAAAGACAGGATAGCAAAAGAGAGAAATAGTTATTGCAATTCAGCATAGACAATGTGCCCAAAAGTTACCTTGATTTAGTATAATTGCCTAATAGTGCGGCTGTTAATTTGTATTTAAAATAATTAACTTGAGAGGGTGTTATAAAATAAATGAATTAATCTGATGCTGGCAAAATTTTTAAATATAGGAGTGGAAGGGAAAGGGTAAAAAAAAATTGCGATGTGTAATGTGCAGGTACCAATTCCCCACGATGAATATAATCATTATGTACTCCATATATGTACTAATAAAAATTAAAAATTTACAAAAACAGTTCCAGGCCAGGAGAAGATGGGATAATATACTCCTCAAGAGGCAAAAAAAAAAAAAAAAAAAAAAAAAAAAAAAAAAAAGCCTGCCAGCCAATGTTACTCTGCCTCACAAAACTGTCTTTTGGAAATGGAGAAATAAGCATTACACAAGGTAATGCTGAGTGGATTCATCACTACTAAACTGGTCTTACCAAAAAAACTGCTAAAGGGAGTGCTTCATCTGGAAATGAAAAAATAATAATTACCATTATGAAAATATATAAAAGCATAACTTTCTCATAGAGGTAAATTGATAATCAAATCCAGATTATCCCATTACAACAATGGTGATACATAAATCTTTCAGATCTGCAGGATAAAGTTGAGAGTGAAAATGGTAAAAAATAACTAAGCTATCAAGGCCTTAGAGTATAAAAGAGATAAATTAAGGCAATATATCAATTATGAAAGAGGTTAAAGTCTATAGTATTTTTATATAGCCAATGTTGTTATCAGGTTAAAATATCCATTACAAGATTCTTTATTTTAACCCTATAGTAATTACAAAGAAAAATATTACAACAAATGCACAAGCGATAAAGGAAAAGGAAATAAATATCAATACTTCAGAAAACCCTTAAGCCATAAAGATAAATAAGAGAGGATGTGAATAACAAAGATAAAAACAACTAGAAAGCAAACGATAAAGTAGTAGGAGTAAGTTTGTATCTATCACTGTGCCATTAAGGACATGCATAGACTGAAAGAGAAAGAATGGAAAAAATATATCACATTTAAATAGGAAAAAAAGTGAACAAAATAAGCAAAATTTATATCAGATAAAATAGACTGAAAACCTAAAATGAAATTTTTTAAAAGAGAAAGAGGTCATATACAATGATAAAAGGATTGATTCAGAAAGATTAACAATTTTACCAACAGCAGAATATATAAATATATGAAGCAAATATTACAACAGAATGGAGAGATACTGCAAAGCAATAATAGTGGGGTACTTTAATTAACATCTTCTTTTCAGCACTAAGCAGATCATCCAAACAGAAAATCAGAAAAGAAACAACAGACTTAAACTGCACTCCAGACCAACAGGACCCAAGACACAATTCCAGAACATCCCATGCACCAGCTGCAGAACATACACTTTTCCCAAGGGCTATGGATAATTTGCCAACATAGACCATAAAATAGGCCACAAAACAAGTTTAACAAATTTAAGATGATAAAGATAATATCAAGTATCTTTCAGAACACAATGTTATAAAACCAGAAACCAATAACAAGAATCTTTGGAGACCTCATATATACATGAAAATTTAAAAACATGCTTCTGAACAATTTCTCGGTTAATGAAAAAGTTAAAAGAGAAATTTAAAATTTTTGAGGCAAAAAAATAGAGAAAAGAAGCCCAACACATGAAAACCAATTGGGGCGCAAAATAGGAATTCTAAAAAAGGAACTTGTAGTGACAAATGCCAATATCAAAAAGGAGAAATATTTCCTTCAATATTCAGCCTAGCATCATATGTCCAGGAACAAGAAAAACAAAAACAAACTAACTCTTTAATCAACAAATGAAGGAAATAATAAATATCTGAGCAGAAATTATGAACTGGAGAATAGGAAAACATTATAAATAATACAAATAGTCATTTAGAAAATAAAACTGACAAACTTCGCTAGACTAACTAATAAAAAGAAAATTCTAACAAAGTTGGAAAAGAGGTTGTACTACAACTAATATCTCAGAAATACAAAGTACTGGAAGAGAATACTATCGATTACCAACAAATTAGATAAACTAGAATAAATGGACAAATTTTTAGAATCCGAACAGATTAATAACAAGCAATGAGGTTAAATTGTTTATAAAAGTCTCCCATCCAAGTAACATAAAATTAAAAAGATGTGAAAGTTTCACTATCAAATTCTACCAAAATTACAAAATACTTAATAAAAAAACTAACAGCATTCTTTTTTATCTATTTGTGCAAGTTGAAGTTGAAGGCGTACTTCCAGACTCATTCCATGAAGTCAGCATCAGCCTGATAACAGCACCAGAAGACACAGAGGAGAAGAAGGAAGAGTACGCGGGAAAATGAGGAGGCTGGGAGAAAAGAATGAAGGGGAAAGGGAGGAAGAAGGAAGAAAAGAATAAGAAAAGTAAAAGTAAGAAAGAAGAAAGGAGGAGAAAGAGGGAGGAGAGAAGGAAAGGGAAGCAGGAGAAGGGGCCGAGGTGAAAGAGAGAATGAGGAGCAGAAAAAGGGAGTAGAGGAAAAGGAAAAAAGAAAAGAGAGGAAAAAGGAGGGGGAGGAGTAGGGGCCGGAGCAGGGAGAGAGCAAGGAAGAGGGAAATGAGGAAAAGGCAGAGCAGAGGAGGACGAGAGGAGGAAGCATGAAGGAAGAGGAGGGAAGAGAAGGGAAGAAGAAGGGGAGAGGATGGGGAGACAGAGGGGAGGAGGAAAAGGGAGAGGTGAGAAGGGGGAGGGAAGGAGGGAGGATGAAAGAGGAGGAAGGTGAGGAGGAGGAAAGAGGAATGAGGGGAGGAGGAAGGGGAAGCATGGATGGAGAAGTAGGCAAGGGGAGAAAGAAGAAAGAAGGAGATGGAGCAGAGAAGGAGAGGAGGAAGGGAGAAAAATAGGGGAAGGGGAGACGAGAAGAGAAGGGGAAGAAAGAACAGAAGAAGGGGACAGGGAAGGAGGAGGAGAGGGGAAGAAAGAACAGAAGTGGAGATGAGGGAACAGGAAATGAAACAAGAAGAGAAGGAAGGGACAGTGAGGAAGAGGGGGAAGAAAAGGAAGAGGCAAAGGGGAAGAAGAGGATTAGAAGGGGAGGAGGAGGAATAAAAAGAAAGAAGAAAGAGAGAGGAGAGGAGAGGGGCAAGAGAAGGGAGAGGAAGACAAAAAGATAACAGTGAGAAAAGCAAAACTAAGAAAGAAGAGAAGAGGAGGAAGAATAGAGAAAGAAGCAGGAAAGGAGGAGGAGAAGGAATACAGAGGAAGATAAGGAGTTGGAGAGGAACAGGAGAAAGAGAGACAGAAGAACGAGGAGGAGAAGCAGGAAGGAGAAAGGGGAGAAGGAAGAAGGAGAAGGACAAAGAAAGGGAGAAGAGGAAGAGAAGATGGGGAGGAGAGCGAGGAAGAAGAGAGCAAAGGAGAAGGGGGAGACAGTGCGAAGAAGGGAGTGCAGGGAGAGAGAGGAGAACAAGAAGAGGAAGAAGGAAGAAATAGAGGGTGGCTAAAGAAGAGGAAGAAAAAGGAGGAGGAGCAGCACGACCTGGACAGGGGAGGAGAGGGAGGATAAAGAGAAGATCGGCAGGGGGAGAGGAGCAGGAGGAGGAAGAGGGCTGAACAGATCCCCCAGGGAGCCTGGGCTGGAGAGAAATCCAATCTGATCCATCTTTAGGGGAGCGAAGTTCTGGAGGGAAGCTTTACAAAACGTATCCCCCTTCTCTTAGTTCTTTAGTTCTATACACTGAATAGCCACAGATAATTGCGGTTTGTGTTACTGTAAAGTATGTCCGACTGGAAGAAGTAATTTCTGATTCTACCGTGTCCTGTGAATTTAAACTATCACTTAAATTTCCTCCCCAAGACTGCGGGTACTAATATCATCTTGTTTCAAGTTTAAACCTTACCTTTCTATATTTCAATTTTGTACTATTCGGCCATTAAAACATTTTTAAAGGTACAAATTAATACATTTACAGTTTTTAAAAATAGGAGGAAAGGGCTGGGGATTTAGCTCAGTGGTGCCACTGCCTGCCTCACAAATGCAAGGTCCCGAGTTCAAGCCCTGGTCAAAATAACTAACGACTAACTAACTAAATAAATAAATAAAAATTTTAAAAAGTAGGAGGAAGATGTGGAAGGAGAGGAGGAGGAGCTGAAAAGGAGGAGAAGAGGAAGGAGGAAGAAAAAAGAATGAGGAGAAAAGGAGCAGCAGGAGGAGAGGGGAAGAAACTGAGGAAGAGAAGGAGGAAGAAGAAGATGAGCAAAAGAAGAGGAAAAAAGAAGGAAGAGAGGAAGATGAGGGAAGAAGGGAGAAGGGAGAAAGAAAACAGTAAAGAGCAGGTGCAGGAGAAGGGAGGAGAGAAAAAGGAGGAGCAGGAGGAGGAAGAGCAGCCAGAGAAGGAAAGGGAGGATGACGGGGAGGGGAAGAGAAGCGGAGGACAAGAATGGGAGGAAGAAAAAGGGAAAGAGGAGAAGCAGAGAGAAGAAAGCAAAGAGGACATGCAGGGGAGAGTAGGACAGGGAGGAAGAAACGAAGGAGAGGAGAGGAGGAGAGATAGAAGAATGTGCAGGGGAAGGAGAAAAGGATGAAACAGAGCTACAGACAACATGCTTCATTATCATAGATGTAAAAATTTGCAGCAAAATATTAGCAAGACAAATTCAACAGTATATTAGAGATGATTCACTATGATCAATTGAGATTTATCCCAGGGATATAAGATAATTCAAATATGCAAATTAACACACGATACATCACATTAGCAGAAGGAAATTTAAAAATTATAAAATCGCTTCAATAAGTGCAGAAAAACATTTGAAAAAATCAGTATCACTTCATGATAAAATCTCTAAACATATTTGGTGTAGAGTACAGACATCCACACCATGAGGGATTAATAAAGTCAACCCAAAGCCAGTTATAGTGGTACATTTCTGTAATCCCAGCACTCTGGAGGCTGACGGAGAAGGATTGCTGCTAGTTTTAGGCCAACCTGGACTACATAGTGAGTTCAAGGCCAGCCTGAACTACGTAGAAAGACTTTATCTAAAAAACAAAACAAAACAACAACAACAACAACAAAACCATAGCTAACATATTAAATAGGGAGAAATTGAGAGGTTTTCCTCTGAGATTAGGAACAAGATAAAGATGCCCACAATTATCTCTTCTATTCAACATAGTACCTGAATTTCTAACCAGAGCAAACAGACAAGAGAAAAAGATGAAGGATCTAAATTGGAAATCAGGAAGTAAAATTCTCCATGCTAGCAGATGACATGACTTCATATGCAGAAAAACCTAATGACTCCACCAAAATGTTGTCAAAACCAAAAGATTCAGTAAAATTGTAAAATATGAAATCAATACACAAAAATTAGTAGTGCTTCTATAGGTTAATAATGAACTACCTGAAAAAAAGAAGAAAATTAACCCGTGTAGAAGAGCTATAAAAAGCAATTTACCTAGGATTAACTTTAACCAAAGTAGTGAAGAACTCTACAATAGAAACTATAAAACACCAGTGAAAGAAATAGAATAAGACATAAATAATAGAAAGGCATTTCATGTTCATGGATTAGAAGAGTTAATAGTATTAAAAATGTTCATATTACCCAAATCTATGTGTCATTTCAATGAAATCTCTATCCTGACATTAGTAATGATCTTCAAAAAAAGTAGGAAAAATTGCAAAATTCCTATAAAACCACAAGAGACCCCAAAAGTAATCTTGAGCAAAGGGAACAAAGCTAAAGACATCACAGTAACTGTCTTCAAAATATACTAGAGATGCCTCAATCAACTAAACATATGTGGATTCTGTACCCAGGCTGTGGCCAAAACAGCCAACTCCAAGCCTGCTGTGTTTTGATTCCCCTTGGCATAGTGTAGCAGAGGCACTGATCAATCAACTAGCCTGATTGTGAATGAAGCCAATGCCACCGTAGAGAGGGTAAGCCCTGGTGATTAAGCAGCTCCAGGGAGAAATCGTGCTACCCCCAAGAAAAGGCTACAGCTATTGTAAACTACAAAAACAGCATGAGGTTTCACTCTGAAAGTGACTCCTGCATGGCAGGCTAGAGTTAGAGAACAAACCCACCATATTGCTAGAGCAGGTTTAATCAGTCACCAATTTGGGGAAGGATTAATTATTTAAGACTGAGCCACAGAATGACTAAAGAATAACTCCACTTCACGGTTTCCAGTGTTATTTTCCCACAGTGACTGGCTGAGAGACAGCAATGGGAAGAGAGCTACAGAGGTACAGGATAGTCATAGACCCCACAGAGAACTTTAAGTTCAATCTGGGAAGGAAACTGGCTCTGTCCTCTATGGTGAGGAATCAGTCTGGTCATGTATGGCTTTTAGAGGTGGCAGGATCTGAAAGTACAGTCAGAAAGTCCATCAGACTGCTTGAACCCCTGCCCTGCTGTCAACATCCAGCATAGACTAGTGGTTGGATTGCTTTCATCATTTACCAGTGTAAGCAAGGACACATCTCCACACAAACGGTTGCTACACACTGGGGTGTATGGAGAGAAAGGCCTTGGAGCAAGGGGAGAGGCACCTCACAAACACACAGGCAGACTTGCTTAATTCCAAGACTGTAGTTCCTGGGAAAAAAAACCTACTTATTGAAAAAGACAGAGGAAGTTTTCTTTGGACTCAGTTTTTTTCTTTCATTTTCCTTCACATGTGTGTGTGGGGGGGTTCCTTTTCCTTTTTCTCTTTTTCCCCCTTTGGATTATTTTATTCCTTCTTTTTTTCTTTATGTTCCTTCCTGTTTCTTTTTATTTATTTTCTGTTAGTTTTTATCTAATACTAAGAATTTTCTTCTACTACTCAATAGGATCTTTTATCTCATTTTTCTCATGCTTCTTATCTTCCATTGAGTAATTTTTCAACTTCTATTTTATCATTCTCCAATTCCCTCCTCCTTTTACTAGTTTAACCATTAAGCTTTCTAAACTGTTAGATAATTAACTCTATGTTATTATTAATATTGTTCTATTGCAAAAGTATAGTTGCTACAGTTAGTAGATATTTCCCATGTGTCTATATTTGGTTTGTTTTAGTGTTTATAATATAATTATAGATCTCTTTTCTATAGTGAAGTGTGATACACTACTAGTTCTTAGGGGTTGTCAATATCCAGTTTGTATTTAATGATATTAATGTTGCTAGTATTATTGCTCCTGCCAAAGTGGTATAGTTGTTGCTATTTGTTGGTTTTCTCTGTATGCCACTATCTTTATTGCCTTTGTGTAATTAACACCATTATTGGAGAATTGGGTCTGGGCCAAGTACACTGCACCTCCCCTCCAAATAAAAAGAGGTGGTTGGATCTTAGGGCTAAAGTGAAGACCTATATTTAGCCTTGTCCAGAGGGCATAATTGGAAGGCAAACACTAACTAAAGAAGTCTCCATTCTAGCAACAAAAATTTCCATTATAATCAGCCCACAAATTTTAACACAAAAGAAACAGAAATAAAACAACAGAAATGTTAGAAGACAAAGCAACAAAATATCTTCAAAAAGTCCCACCTCATCAAAGCTAATCCATAGGACATTGAGGAGGAAGAAGTCAAAAGCCACATAGCTGAATTATTCAAAAGGATAACAGATGAGATTTTAAAATAGATCAATAGGTTGCTCAACAGATTCACAGAAAATACAACTAAATAGATAATAAACTTATTGAATAAAACAACAAGCAATTTTATGGAAGACATTAATAAAAAGCTAGATGAGCTAAACAAAATGATACAAAAAATGAATGACTAGTTTAGCAAAGAATTAGAGTCCAAGAAAAGGTACCAAACAAAAATTGAGGAGACTAAAAATTATTTTGAAAATAGGTGCAGGAGAAATGACAGGTATGAGGACAGAATGTCAAAACCAGAAGACAGGGATTCTACTGGGTAAGTGTTGAGAAATACCTTAAAAACAAGACAAGAGCAAGAAAAATGGCCCAAACAGCTGCTAGATGACACAAAAAGACTAATTAAGATTAATTGGAATTAGTGAAAAGTCAGAAGACAGCACAAATGGCAATGAAAAGTTGTTTTGCAGAAATAATAGCAGGAAACTTTACAAATATGGGGGAAGCATTTAGCATAGACATAAGTGAGGCATGTAGAACTCCCGAGAGCCACATTTTAAAAAGCACCTCTCCACAACACATCATAGTCCTAGAAATCCAACACAAGGACAGAATCTTAAAAGCTCTTAGAAAAAAAAAGCCATGAATCACTAGTAAAAGGAAACTCATTGGAATTACAACAGACTCCTCATGATAAATATTAATGGTGAAAAGCCCTTAAAGTGTTTCAAGTCCTAAAACAACCAACACAAACTATTTTTCAAAATTGATGAAGAAATAAGGTCATGACAAAGAGCACCTTAAGAAATTCATGACCATCAAGTCAGCACACCAAAAAATTCTTAAGGATATCCTAGAAAGACAAAATGAAACTAGCAATGTCAAAAGAATAATATATTAAGATACACCAGGCATGAGCAGTTGAGTAGAAGGGGGATAAATGGGAATCAGTGACAGAAAAATAATGCAGTAACAGGAATAAGTCAATATGTTTCAGTAATAACTTTCAATATGAGTAGTCTTAATTCTGCAATCAAAAGACACAGATTAGCAGAATGGACCAAGTAACACAATCCAGTGGTATGTTGTATACAAGAAACACATTTAACACAAAAGAAAAATCATAGATTAAAAATCAAAGGATGGAAAACATATTCCATGGAAAAGGAACCTGAAAATAAGCAGGAGTAGGTATACTATTTTCAGAAAAAGGGGACTTCAAGTCAAAACTTATCAGGAAAGGCAAAGAAGGCCAATACAAATTGGTTAAGTGTCCTAGTTATTTTTTCTTGTCGTTGAGTCAAAATACCCAACACTTAAAGTTAAAGGAAGAAAAATTTATTTAGCTCATAGTTCATGGAGATTTTGGTTAATGGTTGACTAGCTCTAAGGCAGGGTGCATGGCTGAGGGGAATTGCAGGGGAGAAACACTTCATGACAGGCAGAAAGCAGCAAAGTAGTGAAGAAGCAAAGTAGCAAGAAACAAGCTACCACAGCAGCCCTTATATCCAGGCTATACACCTTTAGGGTGGGTAGCACTCACACCCAGTGTGGGCCTTCCGACTATGCACACTCAGAACTATACCAAACCAATCAGTGGACTAATTTAGTAATCACATACCATTAATCCCAGCATCACACCCTTTAGATCAAACCACCTCTGGAAAAGTGCCAACTATGATCTCTTAAGGTTTTGGGGGGACATCTAGACACAAGCCATAACATTAAAGGAACAATTTAACAAGAAGAGATAACAATTATAAACATATATGCACCAAGCACAAGCAACCCAACTTCATAAAACAAACACTACAAGACATAAAAGACCAGAAAAGCATCAACACAATTGTAGTGTGATACCTCAACACCCCACTGTCACAAATAGACTAACTAGACAAAAATTAAACCAAAAAATATGAGAGTTAAACCACACCTTTGATTAAGTGAACTTAAGAGTTAGCCATAGTGTTCCATTCAATGATAACAGAATATACTTTCATCTCAGCAACACATGGAACTTTCTTCAAAATAGACCACATATCAGAACACATGCTTCACTAAATGCAAAAGAATAAAAATTATTCCATGTATATTATCAGATTGTAGTGCAATGAAAGTGTAAATCAATTATTAAAATGCCATAGAAATTATGCAAATCCATGGAAATTAAACAATACACCCTTGAGTAAGAATGGGTCACAGAAGAAATAAAGAAACAAATTAATCAAGTGATGACACTACTACAACATACCAGAAAATAGAGAACACAATGAAACCAGTCCTAAGAGGAAGGTTTATAGCTGTGAATGCTCATGTCAGAAAGACAGAGAAAGCCCAAATAAATAATTTAAGGTCCTAGAAAAACAAGAACAATCTAAATTCAAAGTTAGGACAAGGAAGGAAATTATAAATATCAGAGCAGAAATTAATAAAATTGAGACTAATGAAATAATACAAAGAATCAGTGAAATAGAGGTGGCTCTTTGAAAAATGAACAAAATAGACCATCTCTTGGCCAATTTTGCCAAAAAAGGGAGGAAAAAACCCAAAATCAATTTAATTAGAATTGAAAAAATGTGAATTCACAGTGGACACTGCCCAAACCCAAAAGATTATGAATAACTACTTTGAAAAACCGTGCTCCAATAAATTGCAGAATTCAGAAGAAATAAAGTCCTAGATACATACTAATTACTACCAATTACCAAAACTGAATCAAGAAAATTTAAAGTCCCTGAACAATCCAATAACAGACAGTTTGAAAGAGTAACAAAAATTCTATCAACTAAGAAAAGCCTAGTTCTGATTGATTCCCTGCTGAATTCTACCAGAACTTCAAGAACTTCAAGGAGATCTAACACAAACTTCAAAGTGCTTAAAGAAATTGAAAAGGAAAGAGCACTCCTAAAGTCATTCTTGAAAGCTAGCAGTACTCTGATTCCAAAATCATACAAAGATCCATAGAAAAAGAAAACTACAGGCCAATTTCTTTAATGAACACAGATGCAATAATCCTAGACAAGCTACTGAAAAACAGAATACAATAAATAATGATAAAGGTCATATATCATGAGTAAGTAGGTTTCATCCCTGGAATGCAAGGATGGTTTAGCATATGCAAATTAATAAATGTAATGTATTACATACAGAAGCAGGCATATAGGTCACATGATCTCAAATATATGCAGTAGATGCCTTTGACTAAATTCAATATCCATTCATGATAAAAACCCTGAAGAAAGTGATAATCTGATTTTAAAAGTGATTTTAAAACCTCTGTTCCTTTAATTTTTCTGTGAACCTAAAATTAATCTTTCAGAAAGTCTTTAACAAACAAACAATAAGACTTACTGAGCCACCAAATCCCAGGATGGCTGGCCTCTGACAGCATCCAATCTGAAGCAAACACCCCAGACCCTTTTTGGGGCCCTGACCAAGCCTGGCCGCTCACAGGTTCTTTCTAACCCGGTAAAAACCTCCAGGCCCCCATGTGTGCTCTTCTGCTTTGCAGAGTCATTAGCAAAATTTGCCCAACTGCCAGGGTCCTGGTGGCCTTGCCTGGAGTGTGGTGGGGGAAACTGGGTGTCTCTGTGTCCATGCTTTGCCACTCCAGGCTCACATAAAAGTTGGATGAGTTGCATGTGCCCACCAGGGAGGCCGGGCACAAGGCAGCCCGGGAGCTGTGGCCTCTGTTCCACTTTGCACCTGTGAAACTGAGCTTGAAGAGCCCCTCTCTAGAGACCTAGAGTCGGGTGACGACTCACGGCTGCCCCCAAGTGCCACCTGTGTGCCCATATACCTCCAGGGGACCCCACTGTCCTACCCAGAGCCAAGCATCGTGAAGCTGCTGTCCCGACCACTGTCATTCAGTCCCTTGCCTTCCGGGTCTGGTTTCAGAAGCCTCAGACAGGGTGATCTAAATTCCCCCAGCTTTAGGAGGCAGGCGGCTCCTTGCGTGATGTTAGGAGTAACAGAGGGCGGAAGAGGAGGCCCATGGAGACCCTCTTGGGGGCTGGAGGGGGAAACTGGGGACAGGCGTCTCACTCCCTGGTCTGCTGTGTGCTCCTCAGGGGGAGCAGGGTCCAGCAGCCCCTTCCTAGGCCAGTGAAGCGGTGGGGGTGGGCATTTCCTGAGATGCCCTCAGGAAGGCCACCATCCACACCTTGTATGTTACCACCTGGAGACAGAGGCCCAGCGAGGGCAGGGGCCGCTCAGAGTCCCCCAGCAAATTCCCAGGGAGGCCAATGGGATGCTCAAGGCCTCCGACCTGTGTCCTAGGATGGGGCTAATGCCCTGGCAACTGTTCTGCTGGCTGGGCTCCCTCCTGTGCCATAGTGGGCAGGCTTCAGCTTCCCTGCCGCTGGGCACAAGCTCTTCCAGGTACCTGCCCCTGGGCACCCCTTGCCATCCCCCACCTTCCCAGCGCCCACTCCGCTCCCGCAGCTCCACCTGGGTCCTCACCTAGAGGCCATGCGCTTCATTCAGTAGCTCTGGGCCTGAAAAACTCCAGTTGAACTGCATCCCATTTGCCCCAAGTCCGTTAGCAACCGACGGCCAAGTCTGCCGCCCCCTCCTCTGCCCTGAAAACTGTACTAACTTTTCTTCCAGGCCCAAGGAAAAGAGCTTTGTCATTCAAGTCTTTGGGGAAGGGTCTGCACATTGGAGGAGCGGATAAACCTCGCCAGCCCAGCTACGACCTGCCAGCTCTGTCTAGACACTGAGGACAGGTGACCACACAGGGCACTGCTTGGGGAAGCGTGCAGCACAGAGACCAGGGTGCTGGTGGGTGTGGCAGAGCATCAGGGAGAGTCTAAGCCCCTGTAACACAATGTCAGGCTCTCGTAGAACCCAGGGACCCACAGGGACAGCTGACCGCCCTGCAAGTGGCACACTGGAGTGGGCACTACCTGGGGACAGCTCTGTGCCAGCCTGTGGGGGCTGAGAACCCCCAGAAGTGGGCAGTTGTGTCTCTGCCCCAGGTACTCAACTTCCTTTGCTACCCAAGGAAATGTCAGCGCTGAGAGGAAAATGACAAAGTGGGGCAGGGGTGACTGCAAACGCTGAGAAACAGTACCATCTCCCGCCCCCAGCCCTGACTTCTTGGGGCCAGATCAGTCTGAGTCCAGTGGCACCCAGGCCCATGGCACCTCTGCAGGGAAGAGGCCAGCAGCCAGAGCTGCTCAAGCCCCTGTGCCCCTGGCAGCTCTGGTGTCTACCCCAGGCAGGGCACAGCCATCCACAGTTCCCTCTCTCAGAACCCAGCCATCTGGCAAAGATGCTGGAGCTCAGAGGGTTCAGACGACTTTCCCAAGGTCACACAGCCAGTGTAAGTGCGCTGCTGGCTTGGGTATGTTGGAGCAGGTGTCTTTGGTGGCACCCTTGCCCCCTTTCCCTGAACCCCATTGCTAAGTGTGTTCCCCAACCTGCTTGGCCAGACTTGACACTTGCTCTGCCACCCATCAAAGTTTGGCAGGATTGGCTGCCAGAGCCCTCAGAGAAGGGACAGTGGTGCTGGGTCTGGGAGGGTGAGTGTGCATGGCCATTGGGCAAGGCATGCATGTGTGTGAGGGCAGCTCACCAGGCTCACCAGCAGGGGAGGATGCAAGAGCCCTGTGCCTCGATGTCCAGACACAGTGACCAGGGACAGCTGCCCAGTCAGTGGCTTTGGCCACAGGAACAGCTGGTGAAGAGCTGCACCTCAGAACCAGCTCCTCTGGCCCTGGACCCCCAAGGCCTCACCACATCTCCACTCCCTCCACGGGGTCACTGACTTTGGCTGGAATGTCCCCTTCTGCAGGTGCATATCTGACTGTGTGCACAGTGGTGTGTACCAAGGTCACTTACACACAAATGTGACATTCCTGGGTCCTGTGAAAGAAAGCCAGTGCTCACACCCATTTCCCAGCTGAGAAGACTGAGTCCTGATGTAGGCCGGTGGCTTCCCAGGGTTAATGGGGACCAAGGTCCCAGTGAGCTCTGGGTCTGGGTATGTGGGAACTTCAGGATCTGTGGGGTCCTCACCAGGTTTGGGAAGGAACCCTTTGGAGGGAAGCTGGCCTGGCCAGGCAGTACCTCTCATGCTGCTGAGGAGAAGGGTGATAAAGGGCCACTTTGTGGACAAGGCTCAGAGACGAGATAGCCACAGTGCTAGAAAGTGACAAAGGTGGGATTTGAACCCAAGTCCTCAGACTCTGGAGCCCATGAAGACCAGATCCAGTTTCACTAGCTATGTGGGCCATTCTTCCATGGTACCTACTACCAAAAGGTGGAGTTTGTCCCCACCAAAGGGCCTCCGGAGAAGGGGCTGGAGGTCCGAAGCCCAGTGGAGCAGCCTGAGGTTTGGGGGAGTCTCACAGGAGCTTGGCTCATCAAAGGGCCCCTTGTGCTGGTCACTGGCACCTGCCAAAGCCATAGGCTGGTCATAAGATGGTGCAGCCAGAAGAGAGGCCCTCATGCCTCAGTTTCCTCCTCTGACATCTGCGGCCATCCATCCCAAGGCCACTGGGGGGCTTCAGAGGGAGGCTGAGGTGAAGGTGCCCCCCCAGCCTCTGTGTTTGCCCAGAGTGGGGGTAGGAGAGGAGCGAGGCCACACGAGGGCCCCTCCCCTGCTCAGCCAGCCCAGACTGAGCTACTGCACACAGGTGGGCTGGCAGGGGCTGGGGCAACAGTGAGTCACTGGCGCGAGCTCGTCCCTCCCCTCCCGCGGCGAGCCGGCTGCAGGTTCGTAGGTAGTTATGTAATTCTTGAGGCTCCCGCTCGGACTGTGTCTGAGTCAGCCCGGCTGTGTCGTGACCAAGCGGAGGCTGGCAACACCGAGGCGTGGGCACCAGCTGTGCCCTGGGCCCTGGCCTCTGCCTCTCAGGGGTCCTGCAGTCAGCCCCAGGCCCAGTGTGGGCAGACTGCAGGCAGAGCAAGAAGGAAAATGTGCCTGTGTTTCTGCTTCAGTGTGGGGGCAGAAAGCAGGTAGGGGCCAGAGCTAGCCCTATCCTGTGGGGGGGCTGCTCCCTGCGCTGTGCCCTCGGGGCAGAGGCCAGGGACATGCCAGGCAGTTCCCCTTGGAAGCCAGATGCACCCTGCCGTCGCGCCTCCCACTTAAGGAACCCCTCTGAACACAGACACACAAGCATATTGACATCAAGGACTGTACATTTCTTATCCGAGCGGAAAGTAGGGGTGGTGGGGATTCCTTCCTCCCCACCCTCAGCTCCTGCTCCAGAGGACCATAGGTCACCTGCACACTCACTGCCATTCACTTTACCCAGAGTCCATCCTGCAGCCCCTGGTCTCTCTGGTCCCCCAGGGAGGGTTGCTAGTCCTGCCAAAACCCCCATGTTTAATCAGAGTCCTTTATACATTGCAGGTGGCCACAGAGGTGGGCTTCCGTCTTCCCCAGACCTGGGGCAATTGCCATTGCCCACAAACTGGGTCAAAGTCCAGGATGGACCCCACCTCCTCGTAGAAGTTTGGAGTCCTTCCGAGCAGGAGGCTCTGGAGCTGGGTGGCAGAGCAGCGCTGGAAGGGGAGAAAGTGCATCAGAGGAACCCCGGTTTGCCTGGGGTCTCCCCTGCTGTCCTATTATCTCTGCCTTAGGTTCCCCATCTGCAGGACAGGAAATCAACAGAGAACCGGTACTGTTTCGGAGCAGCAACCCCATCCCTTCCTTCCAGGGTTTCCTCTCCTGGGCAACCTCTTTCCCCCTGGGGTCTCCTTTCTATTTTTCCTGACTGAAACCTATCACAGACACCACCACACTGGGAAAAAAGATTAAAAAAAAACACCAAACCCCTCAACTGTGAAAAGCAGCAGTCCAAATCAAAATTCTCTCTCCCGGCCTGTGTTAATTACACTTTAAATTGGCATGTTTACTGACAGGGTGGGGTTTGAGCTAGCGGAGACTGCATCCCCTTCCCAGCTGTTTGTACAGTAAGCTCGGCAGGCTGGCGGGCTCCCCCAGGTCTTGGCAGGCCCCGCTGCTCCCCTGCCAACCGGGGAGCAGAGCAAAGGCAGCGCTTTCCGAACGTGAGAGAAAACGACGGCAGATGGCAGGAACAGGGTGGTTTCCTGGGCCTGGGGCACCTTGGCTCTGGCTCGCACCCCGCTGCAGATCTGGAGCTAGGCCATTATCTCTGCCTTCCTAGAGCAGCCCTAATAACAGGCTAGGGGCTCCCCTACCCCCACGAGGCCTGGGAAAACACATCCCTATCCCCAGGGCACAGGGAGGTAACCTGGCCTCCCCCCCGGGGGGGGGCAGCCCCAGCCCGCAGCCAAGCCCTGCTGCAGTGGGAGCTAGCCGGAGAGGCCCTCATGTGGTCCCCAGCTCATGGTCAACCAGCTGCAGGTCGTGCCTCTCCCAAGTCCAGCCGGCTTGCTGGGGAGGACAGGCCGGTGAGCACTAGGGGGGGCCTTCCCGCACGCGGAAGGCCCGGCCACAATTCCCCAAGGTCCTCGCCGGGAGTGAGCCTCTGCCTGCAGAGGGAGCCAGCAGCCTGCGGAGGGAACACAGGGAAGGCCTGCTGGGGGGCAGAACTGGCGCTGCTCTTGCCTAGTCCCCTGGGGTAGACAGCGGGCTGAGCACACAGGTAATGCGCCTGCGCCTCTCTAGAATAATGGGAAAATGACAAATGCGCCTCCATCAGCCCGGAGTCCTGCTTGCTTGTGACAAACGTGCCCTCCGCCTCCGCAGGGCCCTTTCAGCGGCCTCCTGTACAGCCTTGGCAGCGTGCTGGAGATTTATGTCTGTCTTCCCTGGATTCTTTCAAGTCGCTCGGCCTCTTTACTCCCTCTAAGAACATGGTTTTTATTCATTCCACAAATGTTCCCAGGGCCTCCCAATAGCTTCTTCCGGGGATAAGCAGATGGGATTCATTACACCTTGCATGTGAGCACCTACTGTGCGCTGGGGTCTGTGGCTGGAGGTGACCCCAGGAGACACGCTGGCTGTCACCTACTGTGAGCCTGCACTACAGCTCCCAGAGGGCCCTGGCCGCAGGAGGCCATGCAGGCCTGGGTGTGGAAGTCACTTATCTCCAATGGGTCCTGCAGGCCTTCTGTCGCCTGCAGACCCACTGTCCTGCCTGCCCAAGGCTGGGAATGGAGAAGTTCTCTGGGTTCTTGAGGACCCCCGAGGGTGGTGAGCCAAGTGGGGGCCTCAGGACTGCACCAAGTGAGTGCACAGGAGAGAAATGCATGCGAGGAGCGTAGGGTTCCCTCAAGTACTCTATTCCCCCACACACCCTCCTGATTCCATGCACTGTGGAGGGAGGTGGCCAGCAACATAGGGTCAAACAACACAGGTCAGTGTGGGTCTTTGGTACCTGGACCCTGGGCCCTGAGCAAGCAGCTCTCTCTCCAGGTCAGATGCAAACACAGACACTCATTTCATGGGTGGAACCTACCTCCAATTCAAAGTGACATGGAGTGGACACAGGGAAAACCCCAGGAGGATCCTGGAGCCCAGACTAGGGAAAAGTGAGCCCACCTGACCCTGGGTAGAGAATGAGGAGCCAGCTCAGGGAGCCTGCCTTCTTCTGGGACAAGGGGCCACTCCCGGGGCTGGGGCTCAGACCAACAGGCAGGGTCAGACCAGCCTGGAGTTAGCCAGCCCTGCGCCCTCTGCCTTCGGCTGTGGTGCTCTTGGGAAGTGGCTCCGTCTCCCTGTCTGTAAGCCGGAACCTCCACTGCTCTCCCCAGTGTGGCCAATGGGGCCCAAAACCAAGGCACACCTGTCAGGACAGCTACTGTGCTTCTCCTTATTTTCCCTCTAGGGGAATGAGGACATAGGTCCAGCTGGGCAATTCCTGATCATGTCTGGGAGATGCAATGGGGCACACTGGGCCCTGACATAGTATGGGCACCCAGAAGGTGGCATGCACCCCTGCTGGGCTTACGCAAGCCTTGGAGATGGGCCAAGCCACTGACCTCTGGCTGAGGCATCCATAATGACTTTCCTCCGGGGTGCCCGGAGGAAAGACATTTTCATCTGGCTTGTTGGATCAGAAGGGCCTTTTGTTTATTTTCTCTTCTCTTCAAACAATAGATAAATCAGTCATTTTGCTTTTAATGAAATTTTGCACCAAATGGCACAGGGTCACCCATCTTTGGGTCTAAACTGCATTTGGAACATGATTGCCTGGTCCCCAGGCTGACATTTCATCTGATGCATAATTCCCTGGTGTCTGCAAAGGTTCCCAGCGCTCTCCCAGTCGGCGGCCCCAGAGACTTGGAGCTGGCTGTGCCTGTGATCCCTGCGGTGCAGCAACGGTTACATCAGAGCGATTAGGTGAGGCTAATGTCGGGCTCCATGCACACACACTTAATATATGCCGAGGATGTGTCAGTGCATTAACAGCAATTTTCATCTCCAAATGTTCCCATTTAGTCAGCGCCATGCATAATCTATTAGCCCTGACACCGGGCTCTGGCCCATTGCAGACAGAGCTCCCCAGAGCATGGGGGTCCTGCTGGAGGGCGTGGGGTGGCAGGGGGCACGCTCTGGGGGTGTGTGCAGGGGAGTGCTGGGACCTCCGCTGGCAAAATAGAGAACAGATCCTGGACCTGCTTGACCGATATCTGCCATGGCAAACCTCAGGCTCTCCGGTGTCACTCTGGAAGGGCCAGGAAACCAAACAGCTTTTAACAAATGTGAAGAATTTCTGAAAACCAATTACCATATTCATGTGCTCAGTCACCACATCTTACAGAGTTCCTGCTTCATGCCCTGCGCTTTCCTGGGGATTAACCTAATGTGGTCTGTGCCCTTAGAGACTCTATTAGTCAATCAACAAATACTCACTGTTCTGCCACTATGGGCCTGGCCTGAAGTCCCAGGGCTGGGAACACAGCAAAGGCTAAGACAAGGAAAAAACAAAAAACAAAAAAAACAAACCAGCCCTCAGAAATAGAGTACAGATTTTGCAGGGAGGAGGGTGGCCAGGCAGCTAAAGGAGCAAGTAGACAGTAATACAGGCAACTCTGGGAAGCAGAGAGCTAGGACAGAAACAGTGACAGAATGGCTGATGGACTGAGGCCGGGTTGCTCTGTGGCAGTGCTCAGAGGGCAGCCTTGTTGCCTGAAGGACATTCTATCCCCTTGGGGACCCGGTTAGCTCTGAGACAGGGATGTTCAGGACAGAAGACGGAGAGGGTACGAAGGACAGGATGGCCCCAGCCCGAGGCATAGGGATGGGCACCTGCAGTGAGCCAGGTGGGCCTCACCCTGGGGAGCTGTCCTGTAGCAGGAGGAAGAGAGGCCAGCATTCCTGAGCAGGGTGACCTTGCCAGGGCTGTGGCTGCAGGGCCAGAGAAGGGCTGGTGGAGATGAGGTGTCCTTCAGGGCTGAGGCTGGGAAGTGCTCTCTGAGGGCACAGAGGAGTCCGGCAGAGTGCCAAGCTGATGAAGATGCGCTTACACTGTGGGCACAATGCTAGCCTGTCCCAGAAGGCACCTCTATAGCCTGGGAGGCAGTAAATGCTGGGCAGCTTGAGCTCAGCCCTTGGAGGTGCTCTTGCCGACTTGCCCTTCCCATCCTGGGCACATAGAAGCCACTTTCTGGAAGCCGGAGTCTCCAGGCCTCTGCGGTCTTCTTGCCAAGGTGTGGACAGAGCCAGGTGTAGATGTGTGAAGAGCTTCGTGGGTCCTGCCTGCTGGGAGCAGGGGTGTGGGGCTGGCACCATGCCTCCGAGACCAGGGTGTCCTCTTTCCAGCCCTTCAGAGTGGGCCAGGTGACGGGTCCTACACAGAATCCTTGGGTTCCACCTGCACAGCACGGATGCCCCCGTCACATCCTGGCATGGGCATCAAGAAGCAGAGATTGACCGAGGTGGGATCCAATGCCGGAAAGAGGTTGACACTCATTGTACAGAAAGTGAACACATCACAGGCAACCTATTCCAGGGACCACTGAGCAGTGCTGACTCCACACAGGAAGCTTTTCCTCCAGGATGGCTCCCACCTCACCCAGCCCGCTTGCCTGGGACCCTGTTGCGAGGCAAGCACATGCTGGGCCATCCACATACACACAGGCCCATGCCCACCCAAGCCCAACAGCACCCAGGCAGCATGCGTGGCAGGATGTGGCTCTGAAGAGAGGTCGACTGTGTATTGTGTGTCATGAAGGATGCGAACGTGCCACGGGCGGCCTCTCCTCGGGTACCACAGGGAGGGCATGCGCAGCTCGGGACGGGCCTCTGCCGAGGGTCTCCATGGTGTGGGGAGCAGGGCAGCAGCACGCAGTAGGCCTTGGGGGCTGCTGGACAAGGACAGGCTGCAGGAGTCCTCCACCTCCGGGGCACTGAGCATGGGACATGGACCACGCAGGTCATCATATACAAGGCCAAAGCTCCCAGCCAGCCTCCCCCACTGCAGAATCCTAGCCTCTGCCCCAGGGGAGGTGACCCCAGGCTCTCCCAGTGGGTATGGAGCTAAGGATGATGGAGAGGGCAGCACAGACAAACCGTGCATCACATACCCTGAGGGCTGGCCTGGTGCCGCTGCGTGGAGGTGGTACTGAAAACAGGCCATCTGTGTTATATTCGTCATTAATAAAGCGAACTCATCACAGACAACCTCTCCTCAGGTACCCAGTGATGCTGATCCCAGGACCGAGGTCACTGTCTCCGTGGTGCTGGCATCACGTTCCGGAGCCGTCCTGAGGATGGATTGGATGCCAAAGGTGAGAGGGGTGGGGACAGGCACTGCACACCCCACAGCCCACACCAACCCGTGCAGTGACCAGGCCTTCGTCACTGCACTGCCTTCGCGGAGGAGGGGACCCTTGGCCTCACCCCACCCAACCCCCAAAGGGCTGCATCTCCAAGAGGTCCTCCAAGGTGAGATTTGGTACTGAGAAAAGATCAACCATGTATTATTCGAAGTCAAGAAAGCGAATATAACACGGTCGATCTCCCATCAAATACCAGCACAGGCGCCGAGCTGAGGCCCGAGGCTGCGGTGGACACGGACAGCTAGTGGACCAGGTGAAGTACATTAGGAACAATTACTTTCCAACTGGTCGACCATCCATCCCGTACCCTGGAGCGGAGCTGATGCGGCGTTCTTCTCCGAGATGCCCGGCCTCTGGGTTGGTCTCCCTGGTGGAATCTGATACCGAAAAGGGGTTCACCGAGCAACATTCGTCGTCCAGATGCAAAGTTGCTCGGGTAACCTTTCTCCGAGTACCATGGAGAGGCTCGGATGCTCAGACTGAGGCAGATGCTTCGAGGTGGCCCTGCTTCCAGAAGAGTCTCCTCAAATGCTGGACACTCAGGGACCCCAGCTTCACCCTGCACAAGGACCTCCCCCGTGACACCAATCAGCCTATCACCTACCTCCCTGACTGAATCTGCCTTTCTGCTCAGCCTGAATGAACACTGGGACCTTGGGACCCCAGTGTAGGATACAAGACAGAGGGCACTCACGCTTGGGCACACCACTGAGGGTGAAGATGAAACCCTATCACACCCAGCCCCCACTCCCAGCCCTGGAGAGAGGTGAGTGTGAGCCCTGCACATGGGCACTGCTGCTCTCCCAAAGAGGATGGGGGCACATAGCAGCAGCCAGTGGCTGGGCCTTCTTGTCACCACCCTACCCACCTCTCACCCTGCATTGGGATCCCCACCCCAGAACCCATCAGAGGTTACTCGGGATGTAGCAATCACTAGTGCACAGCCACCTGATCAGCCACATAAGGCAAAGGAATCATCAAAGCAAAAGGGGGAAGAGAGAGGAGAGTGGGAAGAAGCAAAAGGGCCGAGCAGCCCTGCCTGAGGCCAGAACCCCAGCTGCCCCCAGAGTTGTCATCAGGTCTGGATGATGAGTGGGCTGGCCAGGGAGGGTCCAGACCAGACGACATAGGCCACAAGCAGAGTCCGGATTCTGTGCCCACCACCCATTTTGTGAACTTTGGAGTGGGACCGACAGCAGAATCCTTTCCCTGACATTGGCACGAGTTCGGAAAACCCTCTGAGCCAGCTAGGCCAGCCACTCGAGTCTGGTACAGAGAGAGAACCGGCCCCGGACAGTGTGCTTCCGGAACCTGTGGGCACTGACCTGCAGCCCTGAGGCTCCTCCTGGACTGGTGTCGCCTCCTGGAAGTGCTCCTGAGAACAGCCTGGGCTTCGACAGCCAGTGGACTGGGTGCCACCAACACTCTCAGGCAATCCAGGGACTCTGGCACACCTATCCGGAGGGGTCCAGGGAGACAGCCCCTGACCACATCACACCCAGAACATCCTGCACGGGAGGACATGGCCAGGCTGTACACATCTCGCTGGCGTGTCGTGCTGAGGTCAGCATACCTGCTGGGGATGCGCTCTGGGAAGAAAAAGGTCAGCTGTGACAACGACACCGTATTTTGATACCAGACTCCTACTGTCCACACCAAAGGCACAATGAATTTTGCCATCAGAGTGGGTACTGCACCAGCATTGATTTTCATAAAACCAAGTTTTTCCAGGTAAATTCTATTAAACTAATCCAATTCCCTGTTTAGCTTTCTTGACTGCATTGTTGAGCTGTTTTCATTTCTTTTATTTCCCTTGTTATTTTCCCCAAATCATTTTCATTAGGATCAATTCTTTTCCATTTAAAAATCTGAATGAAGATTTGATGTCTCCATGTGCTTTTGTCTATATCAAAGATTACTGTTTACAGCAGCAGCCGCCATGAACTTCCTCAGTGGCCATCACGTCTACAGTGTTCTGTTTCCCCAGGTCAGAAGCCACAGCTGAAATGTTGTCAAAAGAATTGGATTCCCCTGTCAATTTGTAGTCAGTTGAACAGATTTTCTTCTGAGCGATGTCGGTGGCTTTTACTGTTACTTTGTGTTGATGATTTTTTTATCACTTGCATTTAATATACATGGGAAAAAATACTCCTCTACTCGTTTCATAACCCATCTGAATATTGAGAACCATGCTTGGTGCGGGATTGAAAGAGAGACAAGGTGGGACACAAGAGGAAGCAGAGAGAACCAGAGTGCATTTGGAGCGCGGGAGAAGGAGGGGGGAGGCTGCAGCATCGCAATGACATTGTCCAGCATAAGCCCTTATTTATCCACTCTCCTTGGAGTAAAATAGGGGTGTCCAAGATGGTGATGTGAAGAGAAAGAGTCCAAGGTAAGAACGAAGCTGAGCCGGCACCCGTGCCATCTTCCATGGGCCCCTGATGATCCCCTTTACCAATCAAGCTTGTCTTCTCTGATCAGCTTCCATTCTTGTCCAGCTGTCGACCCCTGTGTCCACACCATTCACTCTTATCATGGCAGAGCTCGCCACTGGGTCCCAGAAACCATCCCAGGCAGAATTTGATACTCAAACAAAAGTTGCCTTTGTGTGATTCAACATAAATAAAGCGAATTCACCAAGGGCAACCTCTGCTCAAGGATCAAACATCAGCACGGCAAGAACGCCAACAGGACGCCTCTTCACCAAGGCGGCACTGCCTGGCGGTCTGGCTGTGGGTACGGGCTGGTACTCTCTGGAGTGGCTGGCACTCCCTCCAGGAAGCCCGATGTGTGGTCAGAACATGACTCATTGTGGACCAGCTCCCAGGCTCTGGAAATGGTCTCTGAGCTGGCTTCCACTGTGGGGCCAGCCATGCTGGGTCAGTGTTTGCTTACTTACCCTGTGAACACCACATCCCTGGCCCCAAAGCAGGCCTCCCCTCAGGGGCTTCCAGAGGAAAGGGGGTTGTCTTTTTACTCTGTGACATGACATGCTCCATGCAGCCCACCAGGGTCTCTGGAGGGCTGAACTGAAGCCAACAATGCCTCCAGCAGGGTGGCATCCTGGGACAGCAGGCTGCAGCAGCCATCCACCATCCACTCTGGCTTCCAGGAGGCCTCAGAGAGGATTAAAAAATGAACACCACTTGGGAGGCTGAGGCAGGAGGATCACCAGCCTGGGATACATAGTGCTTTCAAGGCCAGCAAGATTACATAATGAGACTTTGTCTCAAAAAACAAAGCAAAAGGTTGGGGGAAAGAACAAAAGTGGAGCTGTCACCCACTCATCCATTCCACATCGTATCTACCATCTGCATGTAAGGGCACAGTGTTGAAGTGAGAGGCAGAGATTCTGCCCTCAGAGAGCTGGCAACATGCATCAGAATAACAAGTACCAATATCCTTCCACTTTCCTGTGTGCCTGACACTGGGTGTGTGCTGAATTTTCATACCAACATCATAAGTAGTGCTAACCTTATTCTACAGGTGAAGCAACTAAGGCACAGGAGATGTCAAGGTAAGTGATTCATTCAAGCTTGTCTCATTAGCAAACATCAGACAGTAAGACATCCTATCAATTGTTTTTCTCTCACACCAGGGACAATCGTGTCCTGTCTTCAAATACCTTGGATTCTTCCACACCCATGCTGGGTTGGGCTCCACTCCTGGAAGTTGCTCAGGAGCAGGAGGGAGTGTAACAGAAGAAGGACAAGTATGTGCTCAGCATTCAGCCAGACACAGCCAACAGACAGGCACAATGTTGTCCCTTTCTCTAAAGTGTGCCTCTGACCAAGATAGTGTCACACCTAGAAAGAGTCACTCAGTGCACCTTACTCCCTAAGCAGTCTTCGAAGAAAAGCGGCCACCACAATGGGAAAGTCACAGCCTAATGTGAGACATGGGCCTCCTGGAAGTCTTCCTCCTCTGACCACTGAGTGACATAGTCAGACATGGAGCCCTGTCATGGGGAAATAACCAATGACCTATTTCCTTACCCCATACAGGTGCCAGCTGCAACTTCCCCTTATGAAGTTTTCCTGAGAAGATTTTAGTACTGAAAGAAGATTTGCCATGTAATACTCATCATAAGTAAAATGAACACACCATGAACAACCTTCATTCGAGTACCTGACTAACATACTCACTTTGCTGCATCCCAGAGGGGAAGCCTAAGGATGGGACGCCGAGGGTCAGGAAGCTAGTGACACACCAGTCAGAGGATACTACTTGTGCTCAGCACCACACCTGGGAAGGAATTCAGGCAGGACAACAAAAAGGTTTGCTGAGCCCATCGGCAATGTGTCCTGAGACAATGGCAAGACCTCTGGACAAACAGGGGCAGTGACTCTCCAGGGAAGGCCAGTGTGATGACCAAGCAGCAGCTGGAGGGCAATGCCACTTGAGGCATTGAGGACAGGAACGGCCTGCATGGACAGAGACACACACTCTGGGCGTCACTGTCCATCGAGTTGTATGGATGTCAGATCTGGTTCCTGGACTTGGCATAACCCCAGGGTGGTTTATGGCCAGATTCAACACTCAAGAAGAAAAGGGCCAGGATGAATGATTTATCCAAAAATAAGACAGGTGCACCATGGAAGACCTCTCCCCAAGTTCTGCCCAGTAGCCTTGGTAAGAAAAGCCCCATTTCATCCTGGAAGATTGCATCACTTCCAGGAATTCTCCAAATGTGGATCACATGTGGGGCTGAGACCAGGGCACAGAGCCTCAGGAAAGCACACATTCCGCTGGTCAGCTGTGGTCTTTAGCCTCTCCACTTACCCTGGAGGGGAGCTGCCACCAAGGTCCTGCCCTGAAGTGAGACTTCCCTCCCAAGAGTCCTCCAAGGAGGGATTTGGTACTGGAAATTAGGTCAACCGTGTATGATTCGACACAAATAAAGCGAAGGCAACACGGATAACCTAACTTCAAGCACCACACATGCACTGGACTCTTCTCCAGAGTTGGCTTCCTCCAGGAAGTGCCCCTAAGGAGAGAGTGAACACTGAGGGTTAGCAGACTGACTGCAAGCGGGCCAAAAAGATAGCACATGCCATACTCGACCATCCCATCCTGGATTCCACAGTCGTCCAACTGCAGTGCTGCCGCCAAAGTTGGCCAGGTATCCAAGGAACACTCCCAAGGGGGGTTGATGTTAAAAAGGTCAAGTGCATAAGAAGTCTATTATTTTTATCAGAGCAGACAGATTGCTTCATTTCACATTAGCCTCAAGGCCAACATCAATGATCCTTTCTTTAGATAGGCCTTGTATCCCAGAAGCCCTCCAAAGCTGGAGTCTACCCCAGAAAGGTTGACTCTGCAATGCTGATCATTAAGAAAGGGATAGGACTGAAAGGAAACTTTGTTATACCATAGCATAGCACTGACCTCAGGACCATGGCCTCATCCGTGATGGTGTCTTCCTAAAGACAGATTGTATGTTTAGGGTCAGTGGTCCAGTCATATGAACAACAATCACCATCAAAAAACTTCTTTTGCCGATAGTAAATTCACATACCTGCCAAATGTTCCTGGTTCCGTGTCCATCCTGGAAGTTGGCATTACAATAAGCTATCCTGGTAATGTGGCAGATGACACTGAAAAGGGTATTTGAGCAGCATCATCTTAAATAGACAAATGCAAACAACAACAGAGAGACTTGCATGGGCCAGATTTCAGATTATACAATGAAATAGAAGAGATCATTTAATTCGAGAAAAGACCAGCTTGCAGAAAAGTATTCATAGAAATAACAGAAGAAAATACCCTCCAATGAACAGCTAAATCTAATAAAGGTGGAATAGTATGATTCAGAGAAAAATGGCGACTAAGTCATATCTGGTAAAATCACCAATATTCAATACTAAAATAAGAATTAGGACATATAAATAGAAAAAAACATATATCCAGGGGACAGCAGGCTATGCTCAGGCTTGTCCACAGCAATGTTTCAATGCTAGAGAGTAACAAAACAGAACCTATCAAGTCCTGAGATGAGACTGGGACAGATAAATGTCACCCCAGGTTAATCCACTATTAATCCAAAGGTTTGACCCCAATAAGAGAATTGGACAGGAAAATATCTCCACCACGATGCATAGAAATGTTGAATAAAATTCAAACAGTCAAAATCAATTAGTAAATAAAAGCAGAGCTGAACGGAGTAAGAGAGGAAAAGCTTCAAGTGCTAATGAAGACAGAATTTGATTCAGAGTAACAACCTGATCCAAGGGGCAGAGAGGAGGACACTACTGGCTGAGGGCTCCCGGAGTCTGTAATTATACAGTCAAGGGACAAGCAAGAATAGGAAATGCAATCTTGGGCCCAAGAGACGTGAACCTATAACAGGAAGAGAAACTAGAAAACTGTAGAGTTTATTTCTGCCTATGTGATGGATTGAGCTATCAAAAGCTCCAGGGCAAAGGCGTGGCAAGGACTTATACTAACAATAAGCCTCCGGGATCCCTGAGCCCATGAGTTGAGCAGGGAAACTGGTACAGGTAGTGTAATCCTTGAAGTGCTAAGGAACCAAACACAAACCCCTGATATATGATTTCTACACTTAGGGCGCAACTGAGAGTAACCTCACAAAACCACAAAGAAGAAAGCCGCCATGAGAGGTGGTCTCAACAAAGAAAGGGTTCTGAGAGAAATTATATAGTAAGTGGTTTTAAAGTGGCTGGAGAAATTAAAGAGACTGAAGGGACTTAGTACCTCGAGAGCTGAAACAGTATAAAAAAAAGGTAGGCAAGGAAAGATGCCAAAGTAGTAGTAGCCAGACATTCTTAAAGATGAACAATCTCACAGGGGATATAGTAATAAAGCATACACAAATCCACCAGATATGCCTGGGCAGGTGGCTCAGTTGTGGCATACTTGCTTAACATGCACAAATCCTTGGGTTCAATCTCTAGCACTATTCACATATGTTTGTGCAAACGCACACACGCTACAGATCAGGCAAGCAACAGTCACATTGAAAGGGTCCGTGAAGTGCTCAATGCAGAAGACAGTGGGGAAGTATTGTTAAATTTCTGAGAAAAATTTAAAAGCATGTTGAGAATTTTATACCTAGCTAAATTGTTCCTTGTGCATAAAAGCAAGACACAGATATTTTCAAATGTCCAAGAACTCAAGGGTATTATCTACAGGCCATTCTTGAAGAAATGATGACAGGATTAATTCCATTGAGAAGAATTAAAATCAAAACATAAGAATAAAGATTCCCTCAGTTTAAAGAAAACAAATACAAGCGTTTAACAATGAATCCACTTACATATAGGACTATCGTCAAAGACTAGCAAATATCTGCAATGGAAAAATAAAAATGTATAAGTTAGTAAAAGGAGGTGGGACAATATGCAATAGTGCTGATTTTGTTATCATTGAGAATGAAGAGTGAAATTGAAGCAGTTCAAAACCACACTGATTCCAACTACATAGGATTTCACACAATCATTTTTCTTAATTCTATAGGAATATTTTAGGAATTCATCCCTTTTGTGGTAAACAAAAAAATTTTGCCAATTCTTTCAATCTCTTCTAGCTGTCCTTTATGTTAGATTTAAGTAAAATTATAGTGAACATTTTAAAGCAAATGATTAGATTCAGAGTGATCTCAGTACTATAAAATATATTTTCTGTCTATTTTTCATTTCATTTACATATATGCACAGAAGGGTGTTGGAAATTCTTAAATCCTTGATGGTAGTCTATGGGTAATAAGATAATTGGGTACCTCATTTACTTTTTAATTTTAGATTTTCTGAGTAGCTTAAATCTTTATTATAAGCATGTGACATATTTATAAATATTATAATAAAATCGAATAGCTATTCTCTTAAAAAATAAAAATAAAACTGCCCCAGCCAGACATGGTGGGGGACATCTGTAATCTCAGCACTTGGGAGACTGAGGCAGGAGAATCGCCACTAGTTTGAGGCTAGCCTGGGCTACACAGTGAGTTCAAGGCCAGCCTGAGCTACACACTGAGACTCTGTCTTAATAATCTAAAGAATAAAAAAAAAGTAAATGAAATAGAACTGTCCCTACTCTCACATTTTGCATGGTTCTCAGACTAATAGATGTGGTGAATCACTGGCTCACTTGGCATTCTCCCAAAACCTGCCGAACCCATAGCCCCTCCCTAACTTTGCCAATGAGTCTAAGAACCCTTCTTCCCAGAATAAGACTAATACTGAAAGGAAGGGGAGATATTCCTCATTTTTCTTAATGAAAAGAAAAAAGCCAGAAGCATGATGGGGATCACCATGTCCCTGGTCATTGAGGATATTAAGTGTAGGTCACAGGGTTCTTCCCCTTCTCCATGCATGACCTGGAGGAGGACACGGCATGCTAGAGCACCTGTGCACCAGCCCCAAGGCCAGTTGCATGATCAGATACACTGGTGTGGAATCCATACAAGTGTGGCCGAGAAGCAGGTCCAAGAAGACTCTGGTGAGATGTGATACCGAAAAGAGGTCGACCGTGTATTGGGCATCATTAAGTAATGCGAACTCACCACGGACAACCTCCCTCCGAGTACCAGGAGGTGGCACTGTGCGCGCAGCATCCTGCATCTTCCACTGGGCCGCTGGGCAGTTTGGGAATGGCCGCTGTGAGTGGATGGGACCCTGAGGATGAGTGGACCATGTGGCTCAATTCCCAAGTCAAACCCATAATCTCTGGCCACCCCTTGTTCACCATCCCGAGACTAGCAGGGACAGGAAGGCCACTTCCTGCCCATGGTCAGCCATGCAGGCAATATTCAGAAGCGCAAAGCTGTCAGCAGCAAGCCACACATTTGCAAAAGCATGTTTGCCTCCTTGGTGCACCTGGCATTCCCTTAAAAGAGCTTCCTGCAAGGTGGGTTAGTAAACCAAAGATCACATAAATCCTGATTTCTGTTCTTTCTATATGCTAAGGGCTAATGAAAGATGGCTCTGGATGCCCTTCCATGGTTGAATTGGATAGTAATCAAAAGGGAGTTAGCCAGTGTATTTTTTTTTAAATTAGTTTTTTAAAAGTCAGGGCATCCCAACAGCCTCTCTATCTTTTCCTAAAGGTGGTAGTGCCCCAGGAGGTCCTCTTAGGGTCAGCTTGGACACTGGGGTCGCAGGTCAGCAACATGCATCCTGGGGAAGGCATTGGTCACAGGTGCAGCCATCCAGAAACCCACCTGGAAAACAGCACTGTCTCAGGAAGCCCTCCGAGGCAGAATCTGACACTAAAAGAGAGGAGAGCCGTGTATGACTCGCTTTGATGAATCGAATTCATCACGGCCAGCCTCTCTCCAAGTACCATTCATGAACAGGGGTGCGAAATCCTCTGCCTCTCTTGCAAAGCTGGCCGCTCCTCTCAGAGGTCCTGTGAGGGGTGGGTAGAAGGACAGTGGGTAGTGGGCCGAGCCGAGTGACATACACCTGCATTAAGTGCATGCTCACCCGAGGCGCACTTACCTGAAGGGAGTGCTGGTGACACTGGATGTAGTCACACCTCCTGGACAACAGGATGCGCCATTTCCCAGACACCATGAAGTGAGCACATTCTGGTCCCTCTTGTGATGGAATGAGGCTATTGGTAGAATGACAGCTGCTTCTCAAAGCTGGCATCAACTCTGTAGTTTCTCCTATAGAAAGATGGGATGCTGGGGTTAGAGGAGCAGCAAATACATCCCATAAATCAAGTACAAACTCAGAAGAACAATTCAATCACACACCCAAGAGAGGAGCTGACCCACTTCTGGTCCCTCATGGGAAGTCAACATCATGTCCAACATCTGAAGTCAACACTTCAAGGACGCTGTGATAGTGATGGAGGAGCTACCAAGGATGACTCATTGCATTTTATGCAAACATACACCCCAAGACCACAGTTCATGCTGGTCCACTGAGCAGCCACAGCCAGCAAGTCCACTGACATTTCCCCAAGGTTGGCAGGATCTCCGGAAAGTCTTCCTGTGTGGGATTGATGCTGAGGGTTGGTGACTAGGTGGCCCACAGGGTGAACAGAGCGCATGCCCCTCTGGTCAACCAGTCACACACCCTGGATGGTGCTGGCACCAACATCTCTTCTGTAAGTTGGCCTCTTTGCAAAGTCTGGTGAGATGGCTGATGACAGACCACAGTTGCCTCCCCAAGGTTGGCATGGCCCACATGGAGGCCTCCCACAGGTGGATCGGTGCTCAGACCAGGTGACTTACAGCTACATCAAGCACTCTGTTCATGGCCAACCATCCATTTTTGGCTTCTCTACATGGTTGACACAAAGATCATCTTCGTTAAGTTTCCACTGAGTCTAGGGATTCGTTAGAGGTAGCATTTGGTACTGAAAAAAGTGTTGTCCGTGAATGATTCGTCATAAGTAAAGCGAATCCACCACGAACAACTTCTCTTCAAGTACCACAGAAAAGGAGAGACAAGATAGACAAGGGCCTCTTCCACTTCTCCAAGGGCCATGGCCTCCAACGTCTATCCTGTAGGCAGAATAGAAAGAGCATTAGCAAGGAGGGAGACCAGAGTCCTGAGAACACACAGAATGGGCTGTGGTGTCCACTTACCTCTCCTACAGTGATGAAGGCCCAGTTCTTCTTCCCTGGTGCTGAAATTTTGTTTCTGAGTCCACACAGGCAAGATTTAGAAATGAGAAGAGGGAGGCCAGCTGCCTCAGCTCTGTAGTCCTCTGCAGCTGTGTGGACCCCAAGGATTGTGAACAGAACCTTGGACTTCTTTATAGTCACGCAGCAAGCACACTAAAGCACCAGCCAAGCTCCTGTGGGGCCACCGAACAGAGCAGGCATAGTCCTGGAGACCCCTGGGCAGGCCCCTAGCTGCCTTAGGAGGACCTGAGGTTCACCAAGTTCCTCACAATCCCAGGAGACACCTTGTCCCTTCACCCTCCACCACTCTACCAGCCATTCTGCCCCTCAGAGAGCAAACAGCTCACCCACCTCATGCCCAACACTCCAGCAGGACCAAGTTCCATTTCCCAGGTTCCAGGAGATTCACTAGCAGAAGCTGCTCATTCCCTAGTTCCTGACTGCAGTCCCCAAAAGATCACCCTCAGAACCCGTTTCCACCCTCCCACACCCTCCCTGCACCCACTCTTCTACAGGACATCTGTCACCAGTAAAGTCCCTCCTGTCCTCACTTCGCCAAGTGTGCCACATCTCCTAATGGCAGTCTGGCTCTCCCCTGAGGATGGGCGTTGCCTCTGTGGAGGTTGTTTATCTTCTCATTTCCACCTGGGGGTAGACCATGCCCTGCTCCCTTTCTTCCTTCTTGGTAATGACCCCCGTGTTGATAGCCACTCACCTCCCAGCATTGGCTTCCTGACTGCCTCACTTCCAGCTACCTTTGTCTCCACCCCCATGACCCTCTAGCTCCTGGCTGGCACCTCAGGGAGGTGTTGGCTGTGACATTCTCTCCACACCCACGGACTCACTGTAGGACCCGGACATGGTGATCATCGCACTTCAGAGTCCCTGCCCTCCCTCCCCTGCCATCTCATGCCAGATACTGGCGGGGCTCACCCCATGCTTCAGGGCACCCCGTGTCTTCCATGTCTCCAACCTCCACAGTGGCTCCCATCCTGGTTGAAGCCACCTTGAGTTCTCCCGCAATCTGCACAAGAACCCCAGACCGACTGTCCACCTCCACCCTCATGTCTGGAGAGATCTTTTTACTGTTAACCACACATAGCTCCCTGCCTACAACCTCTCCATAGCTCCATCTCAGAGTAAAACTCAAAGACCTTCCAAGCATTCATAGACCTTCATCTGGGCCACCTCCACTTCATTTCCATTACCCTCCTCAAAGAGAATTCTCCAGAATCTACACTGAATAACAGTGTCCACCTTCCTTCTGTCTCTTTCTGGCACCCGTGTTTTCCTTTTCTCTGTAAAACTTAATTGGAAAGAATTGTGCATCATGATTCATTATCTCAGTATCCATCTGTCCCACCAGAATGCAAGGTTCACATGGCAAGGGCTTTGTCTGGTTTAGAGCTATGGTAATCACCTACTCACCTAGCATGCTGGATGCCCTCAACCAGGATTTGCAGACTGTAGAATCATTCCATTGGCCGATCAATTCATAGACTTGGGATTATAATAAAAATCAGATTTAAAAGAGGAAGGCTATCCAAAAGCATCCTGGCAACTAGATATACTTCCCTACAGCAGGTACAATGATGGGGTAGACATAACTCTCTTGACCACCCAAGGAAACCAAAGGTGATGCCTCAGAAACAAAACTCCACACACACAGCAAGATGGTGGGTACAATGGTAGCGTTGCTCTCAGAATGCCTCCACAGGCAAGGTCTGACACCCAGAGACTCTTCCCTGGAGCACGGCCTCTCATCGGCGCGCCTCCAGGGATTCATCTTACCAAAGGACTAGGTTGGCTCGGAGCACTGTCGCCATTCTGTGTGAACAGGATTCTCGCTGGCCAACCTGCCATGGGTATTTGGTGTGGACACCAACACCCCTTTCAGAACACCACAGCCTCCCTAGGAAAGGCGCTCCTTGGAGATTAGATTCTGGCTGTGGCACAGCACGCTGGAAGCATATCGCTGCACGCAACTGTCCACAGACATACCTGGCATGGGTACTGAAGCCCAGACCTCCTCCCTGAAGGCAGTCACCATCCAGGAAGCCCTCCAAAGCAGCATTTGATACTGAAAAACTGGATGTCCCTGTATGATTCGTCATAAATAAAGCGAACACAGCAGGGATAACCACTCTTCAAGTACCGAAGGCGAACACTGAGGAACCAAGTCTTCATCAGGGTCCTCCTGAGGATGAATCGGGCACTGAGGGTTAGGAGAACTGTGCACTACATGGTGCAAAGCAAGCCCGTGCTCTGGCCAAGCATGCACTCCTGTGCCCGGAGAGCTCTCAGACGGGGTTAGTTTACAACACACAACTGTCCTTCACAGGACTCGGCTTAAAGAAAGCAAAGCCGGCCAGGAGATGCCAGGAAGCACCACCAACAGTGGCACTGCCACCTCTTCCCATGAGCTGGCGTGGCTGCTGCATGTGTCCCAAGAAGTCTCTGGATAGGTAGGGACTGTGGATCAGTCGACATACATCACTTGTAAAATGTATGTTCTCTGATCAACCATCCACTGCCCTATCATGGACACCCTGCCTCTGCTCGTCCTGCCGAGGTGTGACTCCAAGGAGTCTGTCCTGGAAAATAGCAGCTCCGTAGGATTAGCCACAAACACTGTGTCAGCCTCAGAGCTGGTCGCGCCCCCGCTGCCCCAGGCATCCCACCCCTTGACCTGACAGCCAGGGGGCTGTGTGGCTGAATCCTAATTGAAGCACAGGTCCTAGGAGGACAGTCCTTTCAAGTTGCCATGGGATGGCACCTTCCCAAGGTGGCCATGGAGCCTCCATCCCTCTTCCTGTAGGCACCCTTGATGCTGACGTTCTGGGACAAAGGAAGCCTGTGACCTGGCTGAACACCTTGTGGCCTCTGGTCTGTTGGTCCTTCCTGGACCTTGGATCTCCAGCCAGGGGCCCGCATGTGCAGGATGGACCACTTAGTAAAAGCCACCAACCAAAACTCTCTGTGCCAGGGAAATGGCGCAGGGCTGAGCTCAGAAACAGCTTGGCCCCAGATGTCCTCTAAAGGTGAACTACACAGGCTGGGAGGCACTGCCCACGGTGCACAGGCATACCCTGCCCTGTGATGGCTGTTGTGGTCTCTTCCCTGAAGTGGGTGCAACCCCACATGTCCCTCCACGCATCCAGAACAGGGTCCCTTGTGTGTTTGCTGCCAAGAATGCCACAAGGGCACCCTGGTGGTCCCTCATCGAGACCCATGTGGTGACACTGGCAAGGACATCAGCATCCTGTCACCAATGTTTACATCCCTTCCCTTCGAGCTTCTCCGAAGGGTGAGTGGACCAGGAAAGTCATCAGCATGGTGCAGGCCCAGCTCAACTCTGCACCTCATGCATTCGGCAAAAGCTGCCAGTCTCCTTCCTATGAACTGGTGTCCCCTGCAGGTGTCCATCCTCACATTCCCTCCAAGGACTCAGAGGAGCTGGTCGTTGTAAACAGAACCAACCAGACCGTGTGGGCTGTGTGGCAGTTTCAAGATGTTATCCTCCCTGGGGAAGACATCCTGAAGGTGGGGGGCCCAGGGAATACTGTCTTCCATCAAACTGGGGCTCTGGGCCGCACCCCATTCTTGTAACCAAGGGACATCCCCAGGGCTGGGCTCTCGTCCCAGAGTGGGCACCACATGCCAGAAGGCCTCTAATGTGAAGCCAGAGAGCCAGCAGGGCACTGGCTGTGTGGTCTCCGTGAGGAAGGACAGCAGGGAATCTCAAGTGTCACAGGGCAGCAGGAGACGCGGGGGGTGTGGGAGTCGGGCCTCCTTGTGCACTGGGGAAGGAGGGGCACACTGCGACTGGGGACCTCAGAGAGGAAAGGGAGAACTCAGTGGGCCTGGCCCTCGGCCACCTGGGGAGTCTCCGGGCCTGCATCTGAGGGGACAGCCCAAGCTCTGACCTGCAGAAAAATGCTGTCCTCAGAGGCGTATTCATGGAGGAAGTCGCTGCTCCTCCTCGAGAGCCCAGTTGGGCAGAATCCCCTGTCCTCTCACCAGAATGCCGTCCTGCAGAAAAGTGGGTGCAGAGGTCAGTACCAGGGGCCCCTGGCCCTGGCTTGGCTCTCCCATTGGGTGCAGGTGACACCGAAAACGGTTGGGACACAACTTTGTGCGAATCATAAAAGCACCAAGGTCACTTGAAATGTGCCACAGCCCCCATCACCTTACTTGTGGGAAGCTTCCCTAACAGATCAGGCCCTGCACCAAGCACACGCTCATGTGTCCTGTGTGGACGGCCCTCCGAGGCAGAGTCTGATATTCAAAAAGAGGTTAACCATGTATTATTCATGATGAATGAAGCGAACATATCACGGATAACCTCCCCTCAAATATCCTCAAATAGTTCTGACATGAAAAGCACAGCCTCTGGCCCACTATCATCATGGCCTCTAGTGGATTCTTCGTGGATTCAGAAGCAGAGATGGGGATGCAGGCTCGAGACCTACACAGAAAGCACACATGGCGGGTCAGCCACATCTCAGTCTCACAGCTGCATCTGGCCCTGACACTGACACCCAAGTTCAGCAGGTGGAACTGAGCTCAGAAGTTTTCTAAGCCCACTTCTATCCCAAAAGAAGAAACAAGCTCTCCCACAGGGAATCCCAGAGATGTGGGATTTGACAACAGGAAGCCAGTGGGCAAACTCAGGTGGAGGATGTAGCAAACCTTCCTGGAAAATACCTTGTCTGATCACGCGGGGCAGCACTGATCCCTGCAGGGAGGGTCCGACCTGGTGGAGGCAGTCAGCTTCCCGGAGCTCTTCTTACGTCCAACTGGAAATGGAGGGGGACAGAGTCAGATGGCCCAAGTCATCAATGACAGGCACGCTCTGGAGGACCAGCCTCTGACCGCCTTGCAGTGACCTGGCAGCTCCTCCCTGAAGGAGGCCTCATATCGAGGAAGCCCTTTGAGGCCTGATTTAATTTTAAGTAAGAATCATCTCATGACATTTATGCAGAAAGTGAACCCATCACGGATAATCATGGTTCAAAAACCAAAGAGCAGCACGCTGATCCCAAGGGCCCCATGACGGATGGCTCAGGGAATATGGGCAGAAGGGAACACACGTTAAAAATAAAGCACAACCTCTCCAGCCCCGAACTGAGTGTTGTCCACAGACCAGCAGCATTAGCATCACTTGAGAACTTGCTAAAAATGCAGAATCTTGGTCCCTGAATCAGAATCTGCTTTTTAACAAGATCCCTAGGTGATGAAAATCTTAGGAGCATTTTTAAGTGTGAAAAACACTACTTTAGCCAACAGTTCATATACAGGCACACACCCAACCCTCTCCCAGAGGTGCTATTGACCCACATCTCATTCCCAATGAGAATCTAAGGTAAGGTAAATCTTGAGAAGGTGTGAGGCCACGTCATGTACACCCAGAGTAAATATATACATAAAACCAGCGGATACCTGCTTACAAACGATAAAAAGTAGTCATGATGGGAAATGGCGTCATTAATGTCTGCATCCCCTACAAGAAGTTGTCCATGCTCAGAGCGGATCCTGGGGATCAAGGGACATGAGACTCAGATGCCTTCTATCTGCCTAGAGAGACACTTGACCCCAGAATCTTCCCAAGGAATCGCTCATGGCTAAGATTTAATAACAAGACAGATGAATGATTGTCAATAACTTCAAACATCATACTATGGCCCCAAACCCCAAAAGGTGCTTCCACCCCCAAATTGGCATTAGTCCAAGGAAACCACACAGGTGCTTGGCATTTCTGGGAGCGCTGAATTAGTTAGTACGGTTACTTCTAAAGTCACACTCCGTGGTGGGGCAGGCATCCACGTCCTCTCGCTGGAGTCAGCATTGTCCTTGAGAAACCTTCTGAAGTAAATTTGGATACTAAAACAATGGTTGTCCGATATTAATCATCATAGATAGAGAGACCACACTACGGACAACCATTCCTTAAGCACCAAAGAACTGCACCATCAAGAAGATCTCAGTTCTTCTCCGAAGTCAGCCTCTTCCAGAATGTTCATCTTGGGTAGTCCAGGCCACAAGGGAGAGCAGGTCAGCCTCCCACACTGAGTCTGACACAGGTTTGGGGGTGAGTCATAGTTTTAGGCAGAAGGGGTTTGAACCTGATGACCCATTCCTAAGGTTGGTTCCACATCCAACAGTGCCTCCAAGAAGCAGGATTTGATAAACCACAAGCCCATGACCAGGGTAGCACCTAGGCCCAAGCTTGGCCCTACCTCCAGGGTCCTGAGGTCAGAGCCCAGGTGCCCTCAGTCACACACCACCTCCATGCTCTCATCCCACCCCCTGGGCAGGGCTGGCACATGTGATTCTTTACAGAACTCATCATGGTGTCCAGGAAGTGGGCTGAGGCAGGATTTGATACTCAAAAAGAAATTTGTCCTTGTATGATTCTCCTAAATAAAGCGAACACACCAAGGATAATTTCTCCTAAAGTATGAAACAGCAGCCCAGACAGGAACACCAGCACCTCCAGGCCTGTGGCTCAGTGCTGGATGGTGACTGGATCTCAGTGTACCCAGCAGCGCATGCACGCGCACACACACACACACACACACACACACACATATGCACCTACACACACACGGTCACACGTGTACACTCACATGCATGGTACATGCACTATGGATGACATCTCCTTAAGTACCAAGGAGAAAGACACCACAAAATCCGCTCTCTATTCGGCTTGGTACTGCCATTCAACTGTTCTTCAAAGACAATGATGGCTGAGGTCAGGAATCTAAGGACTATCTCTTTTAAGTGAAGGAAACCCTTTTGGTGGCCCCATTGACCCCACTGCCCTGGGCATCATGTTCCAGAAGCCACTGGAGGGCAGGCTTAGCAGCTGGGCATCAAGAGCTTTGGGCCCCATGGCAAACACATCACCATGGGCTCCAGGTTCCATTCACATATCTGATGGAGGACATGACTTCTGGGTCTTCATAGGGCCCCCAAAGTCCAAACAGAGATTTTAATAACAGAACCACCACCACCACCAGTAATGTTTCCTAGCATACACAAGTTGTGGCTACCCCTGGGGAGGGCTGAGCACCAGGCTCTGCTATGAGCTGTGTACAGTCGGCCCTCACTCGCCCCCGAGCCCTACAAGGCAGACACCAATCCAATTCCCTTTCAACACAAGAGGTGGGAAGCACCGCACGATGACATCCTGGCCTAAGGCTGCATGGTTAGGGAAAGTCAGAGGCAGGATCCAAACACAGGAAATCTGGCTCCAGAGTCTGCGTTCTTGATACTGAAAAAGTGGATGACCCTGTACGATTCGACGTGAGTAAAACGAACAGGACAGGGATAACCACTCTCCAAGTACCAAAGGTTAGCACGGAAAAGAAAGCCACTGCCTTGGGTGGCCTTGCAGTGTCTTCAAGATGGGGTCCTGGGGATGAATTAGACGCTGAGGGTTAGTGGACCGGGTTACGCACACCGAGCGTAACATGCACACTCAAGCACTCAGTCACAAGCTGCACACCAGTGCAGACCCAGCCGCCAGTCTCCCGATCTGGCCTGATGACCGCTCACTTAGCTGCAGGGACCCAGAACACCCACGGTGGCACATGCATTGGGACCACCCAGGCGCAATAAGGAAGGGGACATCCCCAGGCCTTCCTAATGCTGTCCATGTGTCCTTAGAGCAGTTTTTGCACTGGTGACCCATGAGCAACCTGCCACACACAGAAGGGACACTTACAGTCATGCACACACATACCGTATCCCTTGCTGAGTGTGGCCTGGGCCCAAGACAAGGTTTGATACTCACAGAGAGCTTGCCCTTGTATATTCTGTGTCAATAAGCTGAATATACAAAGGGCAACCTCGCTTCAAGTAGCAAACGGGCAGGCTCAGAACTATCATTTCCGGGGTTGGCCTCGGCTCCCGGGTTCATCCTAGGGATGGGTGGGAGATGTACAATCAGCAGACCAGGTGGCAAACACCCCTGCCAGCTGTGTGCCCGCTGGCCAGCTCTCCATCCCAGGGAGCCCAGGGAGGGACAGACTCCAGTGCCCTTCACTGACTTTGCCATTGTGCACGCGTGTCCCTAAGGATCAGAACTTGTTCTGCCTCCCTGCAAACATATTCAGCTCGGCTCCTCACTTTTGGCAGAAAGACCCCGGAAGGCCAGCCCTCATCCCACTGTCCCCCAAGAGTGACACCAAGTAATGAGAAAGCAGCCCCACTGTGTTCCTTTCTGCAAAGATGCCCTTACTTAAGAGAGAAGCAGGTGGGGACTATGCCAGGTGAGACCAGCAGGTGATCCATCACCAGGTAGACTGCTCACCTCTTGTCCCAGGATGATCACGTTCCTCGGCGCCCTTCTTGATGTGGGCTCAGGGTCCAGAAGACCTCAAGAAAGGCAGGGCATGGAAAAGAGAGTCACACGTGGCCGGCAAAAGGCTGCCACCATCACAGGATCAGACTCAAGCTGAGCCCCGAGGTCATGCAGCTGTCCTGAGGGTGAACGGAATTTAGGGCGTGGAGGGGCAGGCACAGTCCGACGAAAGCAGGGGCCCTCCAAACTTCCAACATCCACGCACCTGGAGTGGGGTGGAGGCCCCCACAGCTTGTCCCCGGAGCTGCCCTACTGTGCGGGACCCCGTTCCAGGCAGGACTTGAACCACAAATAGCTCCAGCAGATTCGCCTCATGGACACACCAAGCAGCACAGAGAAGTGTTGAGTAGGCAAAACCCAGCCACTTCCCAAAGCCAGATGCCAGCTCAGGGGGACCTCGGGGTTGGGTCAGGTCATCAGGCCTATACCAAGGCAGTGGTGATCGGTGGCTTGTCCCACTTACTCTTAAAGTGGTCCGATATCATGGTTTCTGTGAGCAGGGTCCTCCGGGCTCAGCTTGGCACTGAGACGGGCAGGTCCATCGGGATGAGTCCTTTAAGAAGCAAAGGCCACATCCCCTTAGCTGCAGTCACGTGTAGTTGCATCCCCTCCCCACCCTGACAGTGTAGAGTGGCATCCAGGGCACCCTCCCAAGCTAGGACCTGGCACCGAGGGCCCAGGAGAACCAGGGACCAGCAGCAGGTTCTGGCACCAGGAGCCAGGACGTACCTTGAGGGGCAGACATCGGAGGCCGTCCCGGAGCTGCAGCTGGGCGAGCGCCTTCCCAGACAGTTTGATACGCAAATAAGAGTCTCCCCCTGTATATTCGCCATCAATAAAGTGAACATACAAAGGGTATCCTCCCTTCAAGTACCAAAGAGTGGTCAGAGAGCAAGTGAGCAGCAGGTGGGTGGTCACTAGAGCGGAAGTCTGTGCCCGTGGGCTTGGGTGGGGAACGGGGCAGGGGCAGGTGACAAGTCTCATCCTGGGGCCGGGCCCTGCACCCTGCATAGTGTGAACCAGCCCTGAGGCTGCCCCCCCACCAGCATCCTCTAACAGGGCTGGTGTCTGACATGCAGAATCACCCTGTACACTGACATCCCTGCTGGCCCAGAGCCATTGCCTCCAGGAAGACCCCCAACCTACAGGGGCAAACTTGCAATACCATGCAGCATTTGAAGCAAAAGAAGAAATGGAAACCAAACACTTCATACCCACCACCCATATGCCAGCTGTGTAGCCCAGTTTAGGTCAGGGTGAGCCTGGTGTTGCACTCAGAGGCAAAGGGAGCAGTCAGCTACCATACCAGAGCTGTCATAATAGTGCCGGAGTCTGCAGCAAGTCCCCAGGGCCAGCTCTCTAACCAAGCAGATAATGATATTAATATGCATGGACACCAACGGGCCCTTCCATTAGGTGGACATTGAGGCCAGGTTGGGCTGGGCACGAAGTCTGGAAGGGGCAGCAGGCCTTTGTTGAAATGCATCCCTGGCTTCCCCACTGGCCATCTTTCCTGTGCTTAAGCTGAGCTGTGCTCCCTTCCCAGAGGCCAGTACCACATCAGGAAAGACCAGGGGCAGCAGCTCTAGGGTTGCGCTGTCATTCGTGAAGCCACCAAGCATGGTCCTACTTTCTAAACCAAACTAAACGTACATCGTCTCCAAAATCAGCATCTGCTCTAGAGAGTTCTCAGAAACATACATGGGCTCTGGAGGGATGCGGAGGGCGGGGCCACAGCACCAGGAAGAAAGGAGACTGGGCCTGGTGGTCGGTGGTTGGTGGTTGGTGTGTGTGGCCCCAGCCTGCAGCCGGACCTCTCATGGGTCTCTGCAGTTGGCCTTGTTCCGAGCACTTTCCCAGGCTGGGTTTGCTCCTAGCAGAGAGCTTGCCCTTGCATATTGAGTGCAAGTACAGCAAACACACAAAGGATAACCTCCCTTCAAGTAGCAAACAAACAAACAATAGGTGGCCAGAACGTGGTCTTCATCGCGACTCAGAGGGGATAAGCTCTGGAGCGGGCCTACGAGGCAGAGGGGAAGAGCAGAGTTGGGGCATGCTGAGGGAGAGTACATACCACACAGTGCACCATCCGCCCCACACACCCACCCCCTCTGTGTGCCCGGGGTGCCACCCTCAGCTCCTCCCCTTCTGGAAAGTCACAGCCCACCCTGGTGATCCCCAAGGTGGAACAGGTTACAGAAAAGGAAGTTGATTCCAGAGAGTGCATGGTAAACATGGTGAACCCACAGAGAAGAGCCTCTCTCAGGTCTGCTAAGCACAGCCTGGTCAAGACACGCCACAAGCCTTGAGCAACTAAGCAGGCGCCACAGGTCACACCACTCCGCGTGCTGTCTGGTCACTCCTGTGCCCAGATGGGCGCGGTCACATCCTTGTTTCAGTGGCGATGTCACATCCTCAGAGGTTTCCAAAGCAGCATTTGATACTGAAAACGTGGATTTTCCTCTATGATTAATCATAAATAATGTACTCATAGAAGGAGAATCTACCTTTTAAATACCAAAGAACGACTTCGTCCAGGAAAACAGGAACCTGTGTTCACATCGTCGAACAGTGAAACTTCCCTAGGGGGTACAGGCTTCCCGGGTGGCCAGGGTGACAGAGCCATGTACATTTTCCTGTGGTGGCTGCTTGGGTGCCACCGGGTGACCCCAGTAACAGGTGCAACACAGGTCCCCGCAGTCTTCTCACCTGCCCGTGAACTAGTGTCTCTTCTAGAGATCATTCCAAAGCAGCTATTTGATACTGAAAATATGGATTTTCCTCTATGATTAACCAGGAATCACGTAAACATAGAAGGAATATCCACCTTTTAAATACCAAAGGAGGAGGCCATCTGGAGAGGACGGATGCGTTGCAGGGCTCTTCTGAGGCAGGCAGACAGCAGGGCGACGGCTCTCAGGCCCAGGTACCAACCCCACCCGATCTCTTTGCCAGACTGGCTCCTCCTCGAGGGCAAAGGGGGCTGTCCCAAAGGTGATGGTCAGCAAACATGTGGCCTGAGGTCAGCACATGTTCCCAGACCATCATCTCTCCGCTGTCCCCAGGGCTGTGTCTGGCCACCTCTCACCTCTCCCCCTGCAATGTTTGGTACTGAAAACGTGGATTTTCCTTTATGATTAACCAGCAAACACGTAACCATAAAAGAAAATCTACCTTTTAAATACCCAAAGAAGCCTTCGTCCTGGAAAGCACTACCTGGGCAGTCCATCAGGAAGCAAAGTGAAGTCATGCAGAGACTGCGGCAGCACTGTCACGGAGAGACAGTGCCGAGACCCCTCACAGATCGAGTACGTGCTCCAGGGCCCCTGCACTGTCTCTCCGGACAGTGGCTTCAGTCCAGGCCTGTTTCCCAGCAGCATTTGATACTGAAAATGTGGAATTTCCTCTATGTTTAACCATAAATGACATAAACATGGAAGGAATATCCACCTTTTAAATACCAAAAAGGGTTCAGATCTCCTTAGCACAATCCCTGGAAAGTGACATGGGCCAGGCAGCCACAGGGTGGGTTTCCTGGGACACCATGCCCATGGACACACATGGACAATGGCCCTTGCTAACAGAAGCCAGGTCCTGGATTCACCTTCCATTCATTCTCTGGGGTGGGAATGGAGGGCGAGAACCTCCTTCTCTCTTTCCTGAGGGAGTTCACGTTCAGAAATGACAAAGCAACTTGAGATACCAAAAATGTAGATCTTCTCTCATAATTAACCATACGTCTCATAGGCATCAAAGCAAGATCCACTTTTTGGGTTTTATTTCATTTGTTTTGGTGACACAGGGGATTGAACCCAAGGCCTTCGCACTGAGCTACATCCTCAGCCCTTATTTTATTTTTCATTCTGAGACAAGGTCGTGTTAAATTGCAAAGTTGTCCAAGCTGGACTCCAATTCGCAGTCCTCCTGTGAGGGCTTCCAGGGTGCTGGGATCACAGGTGTGTGCCCCACACCCAGCTTGAGTTTCTGAACATCAGAAATAGAACCTCTCTGGAAGGCACAGACCTGGGCACTGTTTATCAACCCCAAGAGTCAGGAGAGGATGGGAGCCTGTTGTGCATTCTGGGCAGGGACTGTGATTTCAGGCCATAGGCAGACTCAAACCAGGGACAGCCCTCGGAGTCTGCCCCACTGTCACTGATCCTGCAGGAGCCACCTTCATGTCTCTCCCCCAGGGAGAGCTCACAGCCAGGGGTCTTTGCAAAGCAACTTTCATTCTGGGAAAATGGATGCATCAAATGTTCACTATAAACTGGGCAGAGTGACCCATGGAGGCTGAGGCAACAGGATTGCATGTTCAAGGCCAGCCTGAGCTACACAGCAAGTTCAAACACAGCCTGGATTAACAGTCTAAGAACTTGTCTCAAACACAAGTACACAAACAAGCAAGTTCACTGTAAATAAAGCAAACAGACTAGGATTCTATGCATATTATCAGACACAAAGAGAAAACCCCCCACAAGGCTCCCAGAGCCAGGATTGTCTCCATATATGACAAAGGTCTCATCAAAGCATGTGCTGGAACATTCCTTCACACACCTTGGGTTTGCATATATCATAGAACCTTCTGGAAACTGAGGCTGTGTCCAGAAAGCTCCAACAGGCAAGGCTCAGTACACTGATAGGCTGTTAGGAGCTGGGGAATAGATAGCAAAAGCAACCCTACAAATACGACAGGGGCAAAGAAGTGCAATGCTCACTGGCTACCACCGACCCTCAGCACCCCCAGGTGAACCCACCTTGGCCAAAGTCAACAGTGGTGAGTCAGATGCAGAAGCTTGCAGAAGTAACTACTGTGACTCCTCGGCCCCCTGAGGGAAGAACTGCAGCCTTGGAACCCCAAATTCAGTCCCCGCTGGCAAGGTTTACCGTCACCTCTAGGAAGCCCTCCTGAAAACAGATCAGTGCTGAGCAGGCTGGGCCCCACGAAGGAGCTCTCTCCACAGAGCAGCAGGGGCAGAGCCATTCCCGGTCCTGCAGCCAGCCACCTCGGGAAGCCCTGTTTGAGATCAAACGAGGCAGGGAAGGTTAGGGGTTGGCAGCGGCATATTTGCTGATTTGCATAAAGTAAGTCATCTCTGCAACAAAACACCATTCCAGCACCCGGCAGTGGCTCCTGCTGTTGAGGGGTAACCTCTGCTGAGATCTTGGGGTTGTATGAAAAAAGGAAGATGCTGGGCAGACATGGTGATGAACATGGGGACAACAGAAGGGTTAAGTCTGCCCACCACTCTGCTACAGAGCTCGGTGAGGCTGCCTGAGGTTCCAGCTGGGGTTCAGTGCCAGGGATCCATGTCCACTCCCCGGACCCTGAACGTCACTCAGCTCAGAGACCCTGCAGTCAGACTGCACAACCTTGCAGGGAACGGGTCAGAGATGGAACCTCTAATGGGCTTCACTCCGACCTGTGTCCGCAGCGCCTCCTAGAGGGGCCTGGGGCACTGAGGATCCCAGTTTTGCACCAAGAACAGGAGGGCATGGGGGGCTGAGCCGGGACCCAGGGCACTTGAGGCCTGTCCCCAAAGAGCCTGGGGCCACTTTCTCAGCCAGGCATCCTGAAATTCTACCTCCCCTACGCTAACAGGAATTTGACCATTTCCTTAAAAAAAGTAAAGTTATCATTAAATTTAACATTAAAATATATTTTGTACTAAAGCATCAAAATATCTGCCACATACTCCTAAAAAAGCCCATGTTTACATCATGTCTGTGGCCATTACTTGGTCAGTGTCTGTCTGCATCTGACCTACTATAGAGGCCAAGCTTTGGAAATCTAGGGATCACACAGTGTATGCAACAGGATTCTTTCATAATCCTGAAAGTCATGTCTGATGCGTTTTTCCCCATTTCTTCATCAACTCTTGAAAAGGAAATTAGTGTTAAAGAATGTAATTGTTTAATGTACAGATTCACCTTAAGAAACAGGATCCCAAGGTGCTTTGTCCAATCAATTCTCAAAGTAAAAAATAAATAGAAGCAAACACCTGCTGTCTGGCTGGCCATCTGCTCAGCCAACCTTCATACCTGCCAGGTAGTGATGCTCATGGACAAGGACCCTTGAGCCTCTCAGAACAGATCCTGCCTCTCTGACACTGCTGGCCGGTCCTGAGGAAGGAAGAGCAGGGTGAAGGTGGGTGCCCAGAGGACAGCACCTTCTAGATGTGAGTCTCCCAGGGCTTGCCTGAACATACCTGGGCTAGGGCAGGTGACGGTGACTTCTCCCAGAGGGGAGAAGAAGCCCCTTCGGCGAGGGAATTGGGCCTAGTAGTTTCCCTCAGGCCCTGGACAAAGGTGTCACTGGACAAGCGCTCTTCTGTTCCATGAGGGATGAAGGACCAGGAGGTCCACAGGATGAGGGCCCTGGGTCAGTGGCAGGGTCTCATACAGAAGCCAGAACCCCAGACACAGAAGGAGGTGCTCCTGTTGGCCAAGGCTCGTGAGCTGGAGCCGGGCTGCCACTCCTTAGGCAGCTTTCTTCCCCGGGCCTGCTCATGCTGAGCAAGCTGCTGCTTCTCTCAGGGGACAGAGCCCCCAGGTGAGAGTGTGTGCAGGGGACCCATAGCACGAGGGCTCAGTCTGGGGCTGCTCTTCCTGGAATCCAGTGCTGGCCTGGGTGACACTCCACACCCGTGATAAATCAAAGCTCCGTGGATGATCTCTACTCAAGTACCACAGCCCCAGGACTTCCTCTGGGGGACAGACACTGACGCTTAATGGACCAGGAGGTCAGTGGTGTAGACATACACACTCAGGTGCACACACACACTGGACTGCCCTCCCTCACCCAACCCTCTCCAAGATGGCTGTCATCCCAACAGGAGGTGGCTGAGACTCCTCGTCATCAAGAAAAGGAGTCCACTGAGGGAATCCAGTCTTCGAGGGCCACAGAACAGCACCTGAGACCCAGCCGTGCAGCATCTGTGCAATCGCAGTCAGCCTGCTCCTTCCTGGGCCAGATTTGCAGAGAACGCCGGTGTCCCACCTCCGATGGTGGCATCATGGGCATCCTACTGAGACATTCCTGGAACCTGCCAACCGCTGGGTTAAGAAGCTTTGTCTCCAATGAAATGACCACTTGGAGGAAACTCTCGTCCCAGAATCACAGGAGCAGCTGCCTTCTGCCACAGTGGGGGTCCTCAGTCAAGTCCTCTGTGGGTGTGGTGGTGACAGTCCAGCACTTGACACACCTTAATCAACATGCATGCAGCTGATGGCCATTGCTTGCATCTCTGGAACTGATGACGATTTCCTTGTTTCCTGGCATCATGCTGTCTCTGCTGCAGATCAATCGTACTGCTTTTGTGACACCCTCATCAGTGCTCTGTCCTTGAATTGAGGAAACTTTTCAGAGCAGCCAGCCTCTGGGGCAGTAGGGAGTGTGCGTGGGACCATCGGAGAGGAGGATGTGGTCTGAGGACAGGCAGACACCAGTGCCACATGGAGCTGCATCTGGGTTCATCTTCAAAGCGTGCCTGGAGAGGTGGCGACAGACAAGTTCCCTTCTCCAAGTTCTGTCAGTGCCAAGGAGCTCTTCAAGGTGAGATTTGATACCGAAAAAGAAGTGCACCATGTTTGTTTCGTCACATATAAAGCGAAAATAACACGGGCAACTTCTTTTCAGGTACCAGAGGTTGGCACATGCTCCCCTCCAGCAGGACACCTGTCTGAGGAGGGCCCCTGAGGGCAGGTTCAGAACAGGCTGCTCCTGGGATGCGACAGACTCCAAGCTAGGCTGGTGGCTCTTGGGAGAATCCTCTTCTCAAGATGGGAAAACATAAGACTGAATTCGATGACACAAACCCCAGGCTGGCTTTAGCTTGCAGTCAACTGTCCATCTGTGTTCCTGGAATGGTTTTGACCCAACAGTCTCCTTTTTCCTTGGAAGTGAAGTTTGCTTCTCAGATACTGGCAGTGACTTGTGATGAAAATGGCAAACTGCTCTCAGACAGCCGGACATCAGGGACAAGGAGAGGACACATCACCACAGGTAGCTTCGTGGGCAGGAAGTCCTCCAGGGTAAAACAGATTCTGAGGCAAGGAGAGGGGTGATGCCCTGGGTGTACCGTCCTTCGGGTGACCTGGAGACAAAAACATTCATTGTGCCTTGGTGCTCAGAAACTCAAACACTGTGACAATGCATTTGAAGTCAAAACAGCAAATCTGCAAGAACTTACCGTGGATGGCACAGGGAGCCTTGCTGTCGTGGAGAATGAGATGGCTGGAAGAAAGACAGCCACATGGATACAGTGTGGGGTCTTCTATCCGCAACGCAGTAAGATCAAATCTAGCACAAACTCTTAAGCAAGGAAGCAGTGTATAAACTAGCACAGTTAAAGGCACAGGAGCAGGCTACGCTGCAGGCAGGGTTGGACTGCATTCCTGACTCATCTCCATTACCCAGGTCCCCATCTTGGACCCTTTCCAGCCCCTTAGTCTGCCAGTTATGGTACTAGCCTCCCCCTCCCTTCTGGGTCACCCAGCCACATGCACTCTTCTCTTGGTCCTTAAATGGCTGTGGGAACAGAGAGGATTTAACCTGGTAATAGGAAAGGAAGAAGTATTTCCTTTCCCAACAGCCTCAGAAAGTATTTCTGTATAACTCATTGGCCCAGTGGAGTCAGGGCTCATTTCTAAGCCAATCACAGTTGCAAAGGATTGAGTCCATGTTCTGATCCACTTGAATCTGGGCTAATGGAGGAGAGGAGAGGGTTCACTCAACCCTGGCCACAGAGCAGGAAAAAGTGAGCTCTACCCCGATAAGCAAAGTTAGGGAAAATTTAAAAAGGACAAAGCGTGGCAAAATCATGACCAAATACCATTATGCTTTCCTCGGAGATGGCAGCGGAAGCAAGAAGTCTTCGATGCAGAATAGGATACTGAAAAAGAAGTGCACCGCGAATGTTTCGTCACAAATACAGCGAAAAAAACACGGGCAACTTCTCATTAAGCACCGCATGTCAGCACCAGGGCATGACACTACTCATCCAGGCCAGCGTCCCTGTGGCGGGCAGACTTCCTGGGAGAGAACCAGATCATCAGTGTATCAGGCAACATAAGACCAAAACACAGCCTGGCTTTAAGGACAAGCCCAGCCCATGGTTGTACCTTGAAGTCTCTGTCAGGTAATGTTCCTCCTGCCCTCAAAAGACAGCACTGCGTTGGGGTCCTTGTGGTCAGGATTTGTACATCACTGGCTTTTCTTTGTGAGTCTCCCCAAATAGGACAGAACAATGACACAGAAATGCTGACTCTGCTTGCCCTCTGGGAACAAATGAGAGATGATGAGAATCTCAGCCTCTCCCACTGTGGTTGACCACCTTCTCCAGGAGAGGTGGGTGGCAATATGGGAGCCCTGGGCAAAGAAGCCTCCAGGTCCAGAAAGATGTGCTAATGTGGGTCAAGACTCAATAAGTGTCTCTGGACACTTTGGGGAGGGAACATGAACAAAATCTGATAAACCGGATGCCTCAGTGACATGATAGCTATAAGCCCCAACACAGTGTCAAGCCTTAGCTGGAGAAGTGATCCCCAGGGTGGGCAGGGAACTGGTTGTGAGGAGTTGTGGATGATGAAAAATACCAAGCACACATCACCTCTGCTCCAAAACCACCCCCATGCCTGCACATGACCTTCTCCCTGGTCTGGGGCTTGGCCCTGTGAAGTGCTTTGGCTACTGACTGACAGGGGCAGAAAAGTGCAGCTCTCTTCCTTCAGTGTCACTCATGAGGGTTCTGCTTTCTACTTACTTTCTTTGCCTCTGTCACCACTGTAAGAGCAACGTGCCTTCCAAGGTGCCTGGAAGAAGGTGAAGGGCATGGAGTAGCACCTTTACCCTCAAGAGTAGGCCTTCTCTGCAGATGGCACTCTAGGTATGGAAGAGATATCTAGGGTAAGTGGACCAGGACACACACATCGTAAATGCAGTGCCTATTCTCAGTCATGAAAATGCCATACCTCTCAACTGACGATGTCAGAAGCATCCCTCTGAGGTTGTCACCTCCAGAATACATCGGAGGCAGAGGGTAGTGGTGAGAAGCAACCAGTGTGGCTGGGTCCTCACCACTTAAGCCACGCTGGACCAACAGACAGAGATGCAGGTAGAGCAGAGGCTGGGCTCTGAGTGACAGTGACCTTGGAGGGTCACAAGTTCTTTCCAGTGTAGTGTACCCATCCTGTAGTTGTCTTGTGCTGTGGTTGGGATAATGGCCTCTTGGCCAGGATGGGACACTGATGATTCTTTAATATTAAAAAGATGGGCAGGAAATCTCTTACAGAATAAAGATAGCCCCTCTTTTCTTTACATACTGCAGATCCACCCTGGCCCCCATTTCCCCCACATCTTCTCCAGTGTTGCCATGCACACCAAGATGTCATCCCACAGATGGACTGGGTGCCAATGGATAGTGAAACGGGTGACCTACATCATAAATGAAGTGTACGTCACCGGTCTACCATCCTCTCGGCTACCCTGGAGCATGGCTGGCACTACTGTCCCTTCAGTGATGCTGCTGGCGTGTCCTGAGAGCCATCGGAACAGGGCCTCACACTAACAGCCACCACCCACCAAGAGTCAGACAGAAACCACAGTGAGCAGCCCCCCTCCACGGCAGAGACCCTGGCCTTTGTCCAAACTTGACTTTCTTTCCAAGGAGCCCTCCATTGGAGTGAAGCTGGCCATGTCCCTTCCCTGAAGGCTGCATCAGGAGCAGGAAGTGCCTCCAGGGTGGGAATTGATACTAAAAAAGAGGTTTCCCGTGTATGTTTCATCATAAATAAAGAGAAGACAACACGGACAACCTCTCCTTCAAGTATCGAAGATTAGCACTGATCAAAAACCAAACAAAAAGAAAACTGCTGAATCTTCATCGCTGCTGCAGCCTCTCCAGGGAGTTTTCCCAGGACAGGTCTATGGTGCACCAGGTAGACCAGATGTCTTACGTCTCATCTAAGAGGAAAGTCTAATTTTGGTGTCTAGCTTAGTAGTTTCTGGAGGTCAGGCAAATCTTTAAGACTTGATATTACAAAGACGTCATCGCCCTTAAAATATGTGCCCTTGTTATATAGAGACCATTTGCGTGTAACCTCTCTCCAGGTATTGGAGCTTTCCCAGTGTGGCACCAGCGTCTCCTGGAAATGTCAGGCCTCAGGAAGGGTCCCTGGGATTATAGGTTTGCATCCCAGAGCTGATGCATCAGGAAAGTTCTGGAATAAATCTTGAATTCTGTGGTCCACAGGCAGGTGGGTGGTCAGGAGCGAGCCAACAGCCAGGTCCCCGGGTGGGATTGGGCATGGGTCCAAGCAGTTTTCCATGCCAGGTGTGATTCTAAAAACAGATGTATGGCATGGGTTAGCTGGATGCAAGCACATTCCCTGATGACCTCCTGCCAGGCAGAGGAGGGACAGCCGGGGCCAGGTGGGTTCCCTCCCACAGACCCAACATTTGTGAATGCCTTCCTTCTGCTGCCTGCAGCTTAATTCTGTGGAATTAAGAGATAAAAACAAATTTCCTTTCCTGAAGTTTGCTTGCCAAATGTTTGTGCCAAATTGAGGTGGCTTTTCTGCCTGCTATAAAACCTTGCTTACCGTAATTTTTTCAGTGTAGGGGAATATGGATCTCCCAGATTCATTTTTATTACAACAAAGTCAGACCAGCCCTGTCAAACTGAAGGCACAGCAGTCAAGGATCAAAGGGCAGACAAGTCCAGGCTACTCTTGAGAAGTTGTACAATTTTAAGTACAGTGGGTAATCAGGTACTGTGGCCGGGCAAACCATACTCCTACCATAGAAAATGGAAAAGACCAGCCAGGCCTCCCAAAGCAGGGCTGGGTACTGAAGGAGGCTGGCCATGTATGCTTCAGCAGCAACAAGATGCATGCCATGGCAGACAACCTACCGACATGCTCTGGGGCTTAGAGATGCCACGGAGCCACTGTCTTCCCTCCAGCTGGCATCCAAGTTAGTTGAGAAGTCCTCCTAAGAATGGATAAGACACTGAGGGTTAGTGGACAGGTGACAAAAGTTAGCCATAGGGGACAGGCTTTGTGGTCAAACATTTATTCATGTCCATTTATTTATATCCCCAGCTAAAGCTGAGGTCTGGACCCCAAAGCCTCCATGGTGTGATCTGATACTGGAAAAGAAGCCAAGCACGTGTGTTTCACCCTCACTAAAGAAAAAGAAGCCCAGAAACCTCTCTCCTGGTACCACAAATTAACACTGACAAAACCACCTCGGATTCATCTCCAAACTTGACACTCAGTCCTGGCGGCCCTGTTAAATATGGATTGAACAGCAAGGGTTAGTAGAAGAGGTGACATTAGAAAAAATAATAGGTGCAGGCTCTGTGGTCAGCCAGAGAATAGTGTCTACTGATGGACGCTGACCAATTATGTCCTCCCTAAAGCTGAGGTCTGGACCAGAAGGCCTCCAAGATGGGAAATGATACTGGAAAAGAGGTTGACCAGGTGTGTTTCATCTTCATCAAAGAAACAGAAACCCAGAAAACCTCTCTTCAGGTATCACCAATGAACACTGCAGAGACCATCCAGTCCTACTAGTCCTGTTACATATGGAATTGCACACTGAGCGCTGGTCAGTTTGCTGGAGGAAGCCATTCGTCCAGTGCACGCTGTCCTACCACTGTACTCCCAGCCCCTCAGTGGAGCAGAAGCTCACAGCATGTTATTAAAGTTGGCATCATGGCCAAAGAGTTGTGACACTGTGGAGAGAGACTGGTCCCAGGAGCTGGCAGCCTCACAGTTAACCCCAGTGCAATGTCTCCTGTTACAAGATGCCCCAAACCAAGGCTGACTCCACCACAGGTCCTCCAGGGAATCGTTACAGAGGCACACTGGGCCAAGTGACCTGTGTCATAAAAAAGCCCACACCCTGTGGTTAGTTTCCCCCTTGGGTGTTTCGAGATGGGGTAGTTAGCATGCGCCTTGCCCAGAATTTGGGTGACTCCACATGAAAGCAGCCATCCAAGGAAAGAGCACTGAAGACACACCCAAATCTGTCACACTTGACACGTCACAAACGCCTCGCAGATAGGTATTCTCTTCTCCGAGTCTAGCAGAGCGCAGCTTATTGTCTTTTCCCCTAAAAGTTGACATCTCTTCCAGGAACTTCTCCAAGGGAGGAGCAGATACTAAGGGTTAGTGGACCAGGTCACAAACGGCACAAATACAGCGTGTGCTCTCTGGTCAACCATCTCATGTATCCAGGCACGGGATGATGCCACTCCTTCTCCCTGCCCTCGAAGCCGCCAAGCCAGAGCAGTGTGCTGAGAAGAAGGCTTCCACACAAGGGTTATCATCACACACAAGACAAACAAGTCACAAACTTGCACCAGCGCAGACCTAGCATCCCCACCCTGCAGTTGTTGTTAGCTCCGGGAAAGCTTGCCAGGCGGGATTAGATACTGCAAAGAGGTCGACCGTGTAATGTGCGCCATAAATAAAGCGAACGCGCCACGGACCACCTCTCTCCAAGTACCAAGCAGCAGCATTGACACCAGGACAGTGGCTCTTCCTCAAAGCTGATATCGCCTCCAGGAAGTCTTCCAAGGCGAGATGTGATATTGAGAAGAAGTAGACCATGTGTCCTACGTCATAAATAAAGCGTACACACCATGGTCAACCGCATCTTCAAATACCATGAGTGACGCAGACCCCACCTCTCGCCCCTTAATTTAGCGTTACCTCCAGGAAATCTCCTGGTGTGTGTCATGAATGATGAGCAATCAAAATGCGGCAATGACCACAAGCCCATGTCCAACACCACTACCACTGCCAGGCTGCCCTGTAAGGCTGGGACTGGGTGCTAAGCGTTAGTTGGGGATAAAGTAGCAAACATCACAGAGAGAGATCAAGGTCTACAGCCAACTACCTGGTGACCTGTGTAAGACAGCACCTAATGCAGGCTCTGTGCACAGGTAAGCATGGTCTACGGGGAGCCCCGAGACAGATGCAGAGTAGAGTGGGCCACACTGCATACATCATAAATAGTGTGTATGCTTTACAGTCTTCCATCTCTCCAGGTTCTGTGGGCTGGTGCTGAAGCCAGACCAGGGTGCCTCCCATGAAGTTGGCTTGGACTCTGGGGAGCCCTCCATGATTAGATTTGATATTGAGAAGACGTGGACCATGTTACATACGTCACCGAGCCAGCGCATGTTCTATGGTCAACCATCTTTTCAGGTACCGTGGAGAGGGCGGATGTCAAAACTGCTGTCTCTTTTCTTGTGTTAAGATCACCTCCCAGAATCCCTCTGAGGTTAGGTGCAGTATAAGAAGAGGCCACCATGCAGTGTTTGCTTTAGATGCAGTGGAGGCAGCAGAGAGAAGCCACTCAAGGGCACAAAGTAGAGAGGATGCCAGGATGAGAGCAAAGCCTGATATTTAATACCATGGAGAAGAAGCCCCTAGGTGCATTCGTTGTTATGAGAGGGTGGTCCAGTGACATGCATTGTAAGTAAGGCTTCTTTAGTATTACAGTCAACATCTCCTGAGTGACCCGAGGCACAGCCAGTGCTATAACTGGTGCCTTGTCTCCTGAGGGTAACATGACCTCCACGGAGACCTCCAAGGCTGAACTTGAAACTTTTAAAAAGTAGACCATGTCACATAAGGTGTTAATAAGATACATGCAGTGTGGATAAACCCTCTTCTGGTACCGTGAGGTTGTTGCAGGTGCGAGATCCAGTGCCCTGTCTCTGAGGCTGGCTGCATCTTCAGCAAATTTTCCAAGGATGGATGAAGAGAGGGAGGATGCAGGCCAGGAAATGTGCTTGATCTGTAAACATATATGGTGAGGATCATCAATCAGGTCCTTGAGGAGGAGTGCAGAGCTGGGACATCTTCCTCCATATGGCTAGACTTGATAGGGGGGAAAGATACTGAACACCAACTGCCAATGACAAAAATGACCATGTCTTCGAGTACCTGGAGCAGCACCATTTTGGGCACCCATATCTGCCCCTCCATGGGTCTCACATGATGATGTCATCAGAGGCATCACTGAAGATAACGAGAAGCAGCTCAAGTAACATCTTGGTTCATGGACATTTGCAGAATCCACTAATGTTTCTTCAAGGCTTATAGGGGTTGCACCATGACTGGAAGCAGGACACCTTCTTGGAGGCTACCACGGTCCTGAGAAAGCCCCTTGGGGGCTGCACGGGACACCAAGGAGAAGCCCGTTGCAAGCACACATGGAATGGGCTACTGTTCCTCGAAGGATGTAGTGTGTGGAGGACACTGACACAGCATCTCTTCTTGAACTTCATGCTCTTTCCAGGATGCTTCAGATGGCTGGGCTGGATACCAAGAAGCGGTTTACCATCCCACATACATACCCAAAATGTATGTGGGACGGTAAACCATTTCTTCAAGTACCGCACAATGGCAGTGATGACCCAAAGAACGCTCATGTCCACCCAATTGCCTCGGGGCCCCTCTCAGAGGCTGTGTTCCATGCGAGAAGTAGGTCTTGGTGTCTACCAAACTGCAGCTGTGTAGTCAACTGTGCCATTGAGGCCACAGACCAGTGCTAATCACAGGAAGAATTAAGGTCTCCCCAGAGATGGTGAGATTTCCCAGGGCAGAGTTTGATACAAGAAGAGGGAGATTACATCATTTCCCATCACGCACAGGAGAATACATGCCCCTGGGGGACATGTCTCTATGTAGCACAGAGAATCCCAGATGGTGGGTTCCATGGTGCCTCCCCGAAGACAGCGTCGTTTCCAGGAGCCTCGGGGATGGATTTGATACTGAGGGTTAGTGGACCGTGTTACATACGTCACAGATAAAGCGTACGCTATACGGTCTACTATCTCTCCAAGTACCACACAGAGACACCGAGGACAAAGGTGAAGGACGCGTTCTGAAAGCCCTCTGAGGCTTGGAGCTGGCTGGTGAAATCAGTGGCAGGTGGAGCACAGCACATGCAGCATGCGACAAGCACACATCAGGCTAGGAGTCTGCTCTTCACGGGCAGTGTGGACACCAGCACCAGCACCAGAGACTCATGCCCCACACAGGCAGCTCTTCCAGGAAGCCTTCCAGGGCCAGAAGTCCCACAGAGCAGCCGTGGACAATGTTATGAGTTTCATCAATCCAGAGATGCTGAGGCAATGCCCATGCCTGGTCTGGAGGCACAGGGAGATGGCACAGCAGGAGGGAGAGAGGGCATTGGGGTAGGCAGAACCATGTATGGGGGAGTAGGGAGCAGAATCAGAAATATAAAATGGAAGGCCAGTCTAGCTTGACTGAGAAAGTCAAGCAAATAAATGAGGGTGCAGGAGGCCCAGGCCTACCTGTTTGTGAACCTTCATCTTAGGCACAGAAAAGTCATGCCACAAGGAAAGGTTGATGGCCGGAGCTGCCTCACAGTCAGGGGCATTTCTAGAAGGTTCTCTTAGGTTGGACTGGAATCAGGGCAGTGAATACCGTGCCATCTTCAGGCACGAAGAAGGTATTGCTCTGGCCAACTGCCTCCCCGATGTGAGAACCACCCTCCCAGAAACCCTCTGGATGGAAAGGAATATTGACAAGAGGCGCACCTTAGTGCAACCACAGGACAAATCAAAGTGGAAGCATCTCTCCATTGCCAGAGCAGGATGGAGGCTGGATGGCTGGGTGCCTTCAAGGTCTTATCACTGGCAATGTGAAGCCTCCAAAGCTGGCCAAGCTACAGGGATGTGGTGGCCCTTATCGCACAAATCATTCCTTGTGCATCTGCCACATGGAAGACCAATTCTTCAAGCACCATGGCAGGAAACTCCCCAGAAGGTGCGCAGAATGCCCAGAAGAGATAGGACTTGGTGAGGGAATCAGATCAACATAGGCAATGGGAATTGCACAGAGCAGAGGCGAAACTAAGCCCAGCGTTCTCTTCCCTGTCGTTGGCAACACCTCCAGGTGTCCTCCGAGGAAGGATTGGATACTGAGAGTTAGTGGACCATGTTACATAGGTCAAAAATCATAACGCCTACGTTCCATAGTCTACCATCTCTGCAGGAACCATGCGATGGTGCGGACCCCAGAACCAGGGGCTGGTCCCTCATGTTGGTGTCACTTCCAGAACTTTCTGAGGCCTGAAATGGCCCTGGGAAGCAGGATGTGGTGAGCATGAAGAGTCCCCTCTTCAGTGCGGATGAGTGGTGCTGAGGGGAGAAGGTGGCCCCCCTGGGAGCAGCATCTCCTCCAGGAGAGCCAGGACAACTTGGAAAGATGGAGTACAGGCTAACTGCAGTGCTGGCCATTGTGGAGTCAACCCTCTCTCTGTGAGCCACAGTGAAGGAAAGTGGTAAACTGTGCGTGGCAGGAGGGGGCCCTCTCAGGGTAGAGCTCATCACAAGAGAAGTGACAATCTGCCCAAGATCACCTAAGCTGTGGCGGTCTTTGCCATGCACTGTGCCACCTCCTAGACGAAGATCACAAAGCTGAGAGGGCAGGGGCTCCCCGATTCCTGACCAGCATCATCACAGCCCAGCTGTCAACAGCAGCAGCCCACAGGAAGGGGACACAAGGTTGGCTCCTTTCCAAAATCAGGCTCAGTAGGCTCCTCTGGGGCTTGCCTGCCTTCCTGTAAGTCCTGGTGGAGACTGAGTTACCTGGTCCACAATCCAGATATTGAAGTGCAAATTCCATACATCGGCCTTGGAGGCTGCAGCTTTCGCTGCTGTCATCCTGCCTTGCTCCCAGCACGCACCTGACAACCCAACCTAGTGGATCCTCCCTTCCCTCTCCTGCTGCCAATATCTGCTGAAGGCATTAGAGGCACCTCATGCCCAAGTAGATACCGCTCCTTCACCCATTGAGGCACTGGAGCAGTAGACAGGAGTCCTTGCCTTCCTGTAGCTTTGAGCTGATCTCACTAACCAGGGAACCTTTCTTGAAATATTGGAGTAGAAGATGAGGGATGAGGGGGAAAAGCCAGAAAGAGATATGACAAGAGTGGAAATGCAAGGACAGAGGAGAGCCACAGGGACAAGGACAGGGCAAGCCACAGTCTAGACAGAGAGCCCTGGGCAGAGCATGGCAATCAAGGGGCATCTGTTGGGATGGCACCCAGGGAACTGAAAATGCCTGGGAGGAGCTGGGAGGTGGGGATGCAGATCACGAAAGGTCTTATAGTAAAGGTAAAAGATCATGAGTTTCATCTTTGGGCCAAGGGGGAGCCATTATTAGCTAGCTGATAAAGGATGTGGTGAAGTTCACATTTTTGTGATTTCTCTTGCAGACATAAAAAGAAAGTATGACTGGGGGCCAGGGGAAGAGGCAGGTGGGAGGAGCACCGGAGCCCAAAGCCAGAGTATGGCACCAAGACAGGGAAGAAATCACAGAGATGAGCAAATGCAATATTTAGGAAGAGGGGCCCAGAGAGACTTGTCAGCACAAGCAATGATAAGAAAGCATCAAGAATCCATGCAGGTGTCAGGTAGAGGGACACCTCTCAGAGTTGAGGTGGAGGAGGTTGGTGAGGAATAAGGAGGCCAAGCTGGCAATGGAATGGAGGTTGCTGGAGATTTCTCTTTCGGAGGAAGGATGGGCTCTGGAAGTCAGATAAAAGTGAGATTTGGACAAGCCACCAAGAGCTAGAGGGAGGTAGCCACAGTAGACTCTTTAGATTTTTTAATTTGAAGGGGTCTATAGCACTGTAAGACTCCAGGATGGGAAGGATCCAGGAGAGGGGACAGGATAGCAGTGTAGGCCCCTGAGGAACTGGAAGATGAGCCTAAATTTGGGGTCAGCAAACCATGGGCTCATAGAAAGAATCGCCGTGGGAACTGGGAAAGAGAAACAGGGCCAGCAAGGGTGGTGTGGGGCTGGGGAAATAGTCTTGGCCTTTGCTTTCTCTGCAGGCTCAGTAGAGGAAGTCGCTTAGCTTGTCTGCTCTGGGAAGGGAGGGACCACATGAGCCTCATCTCTCCCCTGCCCAAACCAAGGCAGGAATCCCATGCAGGCATAAGGAACAAAGACAGCCAATTCCAAAGGACAAATCAGACTTGGAAAGTATCCTTGTCCTCCCAAGTGCAGTGAGTGTCATGGGTCCCTATTCACTTCAGGGGGTCTGGGGAGGTGAGCGAGCCCCATGTTTCACCCAACACCCCAACACCTGGGCACCGGCCCACTGGTCCTTCTTCCCCAATCCAGTCCTTCATCTCCTCTGTCCTCCTTCCAGCCTTCTGGGGAGCATCGTGCCATCCATGCATTCCATCCCCTAGCGACGCGCTCCTCCACACTCCGAGGTGCCTCAGTGGCTTGTACTCTCACTGACTCAAACACTCAGCCCCTGAATGCATGGCTCTGCCTTCCCACAACGCAAAGGCTGCACACAGAGCACTGGCTGCCCTTCCCAGCACCGGCTGCCCACACCACCCTCAGTGCCAGCAGGTAGGAGCTCTGCTGCCCCAGGAGGTGAAGTGAGGCCCTAGGTGCCCTACATGTGGCCCAGGCTGGAGGAGGCAGGTAAAGAAGGTGGTAAGAAGACCTTACCATGTGGGAGAATGTGAATAGGGGAACAGAAGGGACCCCACAGAGTCCACATTCAATCATCACACGTAGGGCAGAGGCACAGAATACTGTTTCATTTGTTACTAGAGAAATAGACGAATGCCTGGCTTTAAGAGGCTGAAATGTAAGCATAAACGGACTTTAAAGACATGGCTGTAAGCTTTCTGAATCACAGGAGAAGATGGAAATAAAGAAAAATGCAGTCTCCATGATATAACAAAAGATTGCAGGGGGAAAAAAAATAAAACAAGCATGAAGAAAAAAAAAATCTTTTGAAAGCCCAAACATATCAATCAAAAAAACAAAATGCAAATTAGGTTATATTTCCTTACAAAAAGGATTCTCAATTAGGGTCAAAAGCCTCAAATTCAAACTGTATGCTGTCGATTTGAGACACATTTTAAACAAATTAACTCAAAAATTTTGAAAGCCGAGGGATGGCACAGAAAAATAGGAAGGCCTCCATTTCCAATGCATTTAACCTTCAGGCAGTCCACCTAACCATGCACGGGCATTTTGGAAACTACGGAGCGGAGACAGCAGCTGACTGCTGGCGAGTCCTCCTCATCAGCAGTAACCCGACTCCGCACAGCAGCAGTTTGTTCAATTTGCTTGTGCAATTGTTCAAACCTGCTCCGGCAAAGGCTTTCCAGGGATGCTGGGGGGGTCCCAGGTGGCACCATAGGAAGGGTGCTCAGTACCCACACTCAGCGTCACTACCACCTCAAAGGAAGGCAGCTCTGGTTTATTTAATAATCAACTTCTGGATAAATTTGGTCTGACTGGGAGTCTAGCAGCATTTGAAAACCAGTATTTAATTATATTTTGCTTTTATTTTTATAAATAGATGAAAAATTAAAATTGCTGATACCTGTGCTGAGAGCATAGATCTCTTATATACGTACATAAGAAATTAAGAGCAATATGTAAATCATTTGGCAGACCCGAAGCAGCCAATCTTTAGCATCAGTAACTGAACTTAAGGCAGTCAACTGTGTGTTTGGAAAGAATGAAACCGAAGAACATCCACAGAATGTGAGAAATTGCCTTGGGAAGGCGCAGAATGGTGGGCTCTCAAAAAGAGACTCCTTTGGACATGCAAGACTCCAGTTCAGCTTTCAAACAACACTTTCCTTCATTATAGGCTTCCAGAAACAATTCTACAAGAATTGTACAGTTAATTATCTTAGAGATACAATCAAAAGGAAATAGATGTGCTTCTGTAATTTCAAGTCACTAAACAAATCAATGGAAATCACTTCTCAGAAGGAAGGTACGATCCTTTATATGATATGGTCCTCACAAACACTCCCATTAACAATAATAAAGCATCCCCAAGTGCAGGGAAATAGAAGCAGTCCCCAGGACACCGTGTACTAAAACTATCAAAGAGACAAAAAAAAAAAATCAAATAATACGCATACCTTGAATCTAGATGCAACATCATAGCTAACAGAAACTGACAAATAAAAGATGCTCACTTCATCAGTATTATTATACTATCAAAAAATTTCTACTGAATGTAATAAAAATGAAAAAATAGATGCTATCAACTATTAGAATGAGATTAAAATTAGTTAGTGATTTCATAATTCTTTACTAAGAAAATCCAAAAGGATCATTCAAATCTCTACCCTACAAACAAGCAGTACATCTTACTTCAAAAGTCTACAAATCATTTACAAAATTAATTTATTATGTGCAAAAGAGACATCAATAAACTCCTCCAAAGTGGAATTTTACATCCACATTCTGTAGTCATAATAAAATATGACCAATTTGAATAATGAGTATAAACAACAACACACAACTCAAATAAATTAGAAGTTGATTTGAAAATGAGTTCTAGTTTTTCACATTTAATTCAAACAATCATCTCTTCCAAGCACAAGAAGAAACAAAAAAACATAATAACAAATACTTTAAGATACTCAAAAGACTATGCATTAAAACTTAGGAAATGCAGTCAAAATTGCAGCCAGAGGCAAATTCATTCCACAAAATGTTTGTGTTAATAAAGAAGAATAACAGCAGAATTATATGAAAAGATTCACTCTTGAAGAGAGTATAAGAGTCAGAAAAGATAAAAGCTGATATCAAATCTGAGCATATAAAAAAAGTTGAATTGATCAATTCTTTCAAGAACTGATTCCTTGAAAATCCTTTAAAATAGATAAGATCATCTAACAAAAGAGATAAAGTATGCACATACAAAATTAAGGATGACAAGTGATATAATCATAAAACAGATAAAAATTATATTATAACAGAACACTGTTTATATCTCTATGCTAATATATTTTTAAATCTCAGAAAAATAGATCATTTTCAGGACTAGTAATAGCTAAAAACAACCAATGAGCACTCTTTATAAGCCAGATAGTGAAAGATACTTTATCTCTCATTCCTCCTATTGACCCTCTTCGGCTGGCATTTTAACCACTTAACAAATGAGGAAACTAAGATTTAAATTGGATACACGGTTTTATCAAAATCACATAGGAAATAATCTGAAATCAATTTATCTGATTCCAGTGCCCATGGATTTACCATTGAAAAAGAAGCAAAAATTCCAACTATGAAGAAACTCTAAAGACTCCAATAAATACAAAAGAAATAGGGTAAGTTACCCCAGAATTTTTCAGTTTTTTTATGAAATATATCATTGAAATGATATACATATATGGTACAGAATATAGAAAAAGATGGAATGGTCCCTAATTCATTATACAAATAAGTGTAACGTGATACCAAAATTCAATAATAAATTTGAAAAAATCCTAGATGAATAGAAAAACAAATCTTATAAAAAGACAATACACCATAATCAAGTAGAATTAGATCTAAAAATGTTTCAAAGTTGTGAAACATTATTATAATTCATTGTATCAACAGGTCAGAGAAAGACAGAACAAGTATTTTTACACACCAAAACATTTCACAAAATTCTAAGTCCATTCATGATAATAAAGTCTTATATGAAGTATGAATACTCCAGATTGAGAAAATGATTTATAATCATACTTAACAGTGAAATAGAAACAAGACAAGATTTCTATTATCATAAAGTTAATATTTTAGAACTAGCCAATGCTATAAGAAAGAGAAACTGACTAGACAAAATGAAGAGACACAACTTGTACAGATATAAATGACTCTACCTAGAAATTCCAAAACACTCAACTAAAAGCTTTTAGAACAAATAATAATAATTCAGTGAGATAGACAGTAACTATAAATATATAAATATTTTCCTATATATAAAAAAACAACTGATAGAAAATATTAAGGAGATGGACTAAATTTACAATAGAAGTAACACTTAATTTCTTGAAATAAACGTTATGACAAATTTTAAATTTGTCAAATTCAAAATATGTAAATATAAAACTATAAAATATCATACAGAGCCATAAAATATTAATCCTCTTTAAGTTAATTGACAATTTTATAAAAGTCAGAAAAAAATCTATAGGGTTTTTAACTTATAATATTATCATGGAAATTCATCAAAAAGAAGAAGTGCCAGGAATTTAGCTCAGTGGTTCAGTGGCCTGCCTTGCAAGTGTAAGGACCCAAGTTCAATCCCCAGTACCAAAGAAAAATAAATAAAAGAAGAAGAAGAAATAAATGAGACTGATCAAGAAAAATTTTTTTAAATGAAAAGGGAGGAAGACTATAGCTATTGAATTATAATACATTATACCCACATAATATATTAAAACAAAGCAATATTGGCATGAAAATTAACAAACTGATGTAATAATGGAAAGCCAGAACAAGAACCAAAATTGCAAAAGCATTATGTGATAAATGTGGAAACGGAACAGTTTTTTCTCAATGATTAAATTGATGGATGAAAATTTCAAATGTAGAAGAATTAGAAAAAAATTAACTTGATTCTCTATATGAATTATATTTGGGAATAACCTTTCTAAGCAGAAAGTAAAGTGCAAGTGAAGAAAATATAGGGAAAAACTAATGACAGATTTTTAAAACATAAAATAATCAATAAACAAAATGGAATGGTAAATGAAAAATGGTAGAGGGGAGGGAACACTAGTCATATGATTTAGAAAACAGAATAGTTGTTATTGTTAAAAGGGGGTTACAAAATAAAAATAAAAGATGAATTCACCAGCCACAAAAAATGGGGAAGGAACTTCGCATTCAAGTAGGGATCTGAATGCAGATGTTGGCCTGTTTTACCCTTGGAACCTGTGCTGAGTGAGAGTGGAGCGAGTTCTGTGTGAGCACACATACATGTGAGAAGAAGAAACACAAAGAAGAGTAGAAGGAAGAGGAAACCAAAGTCTCACCTAGCAGCAAGGAAGGCTGAGTGAGCTACAGCCTAGATGTTCACTGAGCCCATGAAAGGTACCAAAGGGACAGCACCAGCCACCTACAGGTGTGGCAGAAGAGCTAGGCACGTATAAGAGCAACTGGCTGAAAGTGCATTAAAGAAGTAAGACTCCATATTTTAAAAAGACCTTATATTCTCCAATGACTGCACAGAGCCCTCCCCAAGCCTGAGTAGACTGAGAAAGGAGGACAAGGAGCAGGCAAATCAGAGAATCTAGAGCAGACAGCAGGTGCTCTGGAAGACAAGGTGCTCTTGTCCCAATGTAGAATTTATCAGCTAGATATGAAGAACAACAATTATCCTTTACCCAACTCTCAGAGCACCAAAAGCCAGAAATGCACTCTATGTCAGAGATGGATGAACCATCTTCAGAGTGTGGGAACAGTCCAAAAGAAAATGCTTAAAAGTGACAAAGCTTGCTTGGTATGGTAGCCTGTAATCCTGGTATTCTGGGAGGTTGAGACAAGAAGGCTGCCAGCTCAAGCTCAGCCTGAGTAACTTAGTGATTTAGCAAGAACCTCCCTAGAAATTTTAAAAAATAAAATAAATAAATAATAAAGGCTAGGATCCGGCTTAATGTGGAGGTATCAGTTCAATACCCAGTAACACACACACAGACACACAGACACACAGACAAACAGACACACACACACACACACCTGGGGTTCTGGTAGAAAGACAAGCTCACTCTGTAGCAAAGTTCACAGTTCATAGGGCCAGTGACAGCATGGAGGTCCCAGATAGCTCACTCATGTGTGTGTGCATGTGTCTGTGTCTGGTCTGTGTCTGTGTGTGTACATGTGTGTGTACATGTGTGTGCGTGTGATGGCTGTACCTACATATCTATCAAGCAGGGAGGTCAGGAAAGCATCTAGTATGCAAGCTAGATGCATATATACTTAGAAATGGTGAGAAACTTAGAGACTCTGTAGGGAGAATAAATTTCAGAGAACCTATCATTGATATTATCAAGGATATCAAAGAAGCCATCAAATACATTGTTATAGAACAGTGTCTAAAGTTCGATAAAAATTGCAGATAGGAAAGCAGAAATAAAGACAGGTTAAAAGGAACTCTCTTAGTAAGAGAACAAGAAACTTAAGAGTGTAAATTGGCAGGGAAGATATGCAAATATTAAAGAACAGTCAAAGAAGTACAACATGCAAGCAATCAAAGTGTTAGGAAGATGAACCAACTTGGGAAAATTAGCCAAGCATTGTTGAAAAAGGACTTTCTGAAATGGAAGGATATGAGTTTTCATATCAAAAGGGCCTGGCAAATGGATCAACATGGATCCACATTAAAATACAAGCACATGAAATCTTGAAAAAATAAAAAGTCCTATAATCACAAAGGCTATTACTTCTTACCAACAGCCATGGAAACTAAAAGAAAATGATTAATGTTTTTAAAATTAGAAGGTGGTGATTCCAATTTTGAATTTTATACCCAGCTAAATTATCACTATTAGCACAGACACTCTTATTCAGATGTGAAAAGTCTCTAAAAGTTTACCTCCCATGAGCCACTAGGAGATACACACCAGCAAATCAGGAGTAATGCAAGAAGAATAACATGGCATATATAAAGTCAGAGATCTAACCAAGGAGGACTAAGGGCATCCCCAGGGGGAGAACACAGAGAGATCCCTAGATGTTGGCAGGAAGCCTGAAGATCAACTAACCCATAACAAAACAGTAAGAAGTCTTCAGAAAGAAATTTCTTCAAAAAGACAAAATGTGCCTAAGAAAAGAATAAACAAAGAAATGTGTTTTAAAATATAGAGGCTTGGGATAAATATGAGCTATATTCAGAAAAAAAAACCAACCAATGAGAAAAAATGCATATGCACTTATGTGCGTGCACACACACACACACACACACACACACACACACAGACAGACATGATAAGTATTAACTCCAGAAGAAAATGTAAAGGTTGTAAAGAAGTAAAGAATCATAGTGCTATACTGTTCAGCTTTTAAGTGTGTTTATACTCATAACTATGCAAACTCTGAATACTGATCAAACCAAGAATATGAAATAAATGTATTGAGAAGATAACACACAGAGGAATGTTGTGGGGGTGAAACAGAGGGCATATGTAAAATCCTTGTCATTTACAATAGAATAGATAATGCTGCCTAAGTTTTTAAAAGAAAAAAAAATGAGAAAGTAGAAAAATAATGTTCCCCAGAATTACAGATGCAAAATTATCAAGAGAATCAGTTAAAGTAGTTACAAGCTATTGCTTCTTGGTACAGAGAATTCAGGTGGGGCTGGGAGGGCTAATGCTTCCAAGACAATCTTGCAGAATTATTTGACTCCTAAAGTGATGTGTATGTATGACTTTGACAAAAAATAAAAACTAACTGAAAAGTAGAAATAACTTGATCTGGCAATTTAGATACAAATAACAAAAGGAAATGGGGGAAATCTTCTATGCCACAGGTAACAAAAGAACTGCAAATGAAAAAGTGAAATGCCATCTTCTGACAAATTGGCAAAGGTTAAACACTTTGATAATTCCCAGAGAAGCAGGCACTTCTCAAAGTAATTCTGAAACATAAGCTGGCATGAAGTTTATGAAAGGTAATTTGGCCATAATATGCTCATGTTTCCTGACAGGGCAGAAATGAACCAATACGCAAAAATGAATAAACAAAGATGCTCACCCTAACTGACACAATCCAACATTTAAAAGTATCTAAATACCAACAAAAAGAGGCCAATTAAAATCAATAACAATACAGTCATTTGCTAGAATACTGTGTAACCATTAAAAAGCACAAGCTAGAAAATTATTTAATGGCACCGGAAAATGTTCAGGACACATCGTTAGATGAAAGTAGAAAGAAAATGTATGAGCTTGATCACACACGCCACACACACACACAGCAAACCGAAGGCCAGAGACGGTTTACTAAATGTTGGCAGTGGTTATTATCTTTGAGTGGTGAGACTGGGAAGATTGGTACTCTTCTATTTGTTCTTTGCCATATTTTACAAGTTTTTGCAATAAACAAATATGTCTATTTTTCATGAAAAATTAATTAAAATTTTTTGAATAATACATTTTATTGACTGGCTTAGGCTCTTTTATGAGGGAGTCACGTGACTTCTAACTGTGCTCCGTTGAAGGTGGTAATCACTGCGCCTCAATTCAAATATTGGCAGTGGGGATGCTGAAGGGATGCTGGTGTGAGGCAAGCCACAAAGTCCTTGTGGTCAGTGCACCATGGGTGAGGCCAGAGAGGAGGGACTTCTCTGGCCAATGATGCTCTCCACTTGGAGAAGGGGACACCGGCTGAGGCACAGTCTCTGCTCTCTGCCGCCATGGGGGAGGTATGGCTCTGGCCTCGCTTGCTCTGAGACCCTCACAACCACTGAGCCCTGCTGACAAGCTCCGAAGCCATCAGTCTTGGCATCCTCTAGCCCAAGCTTGGCCCCTGCCCCAGGCACACAGCATCACACAGTACAACCGAAGATGAAGATGCAGAGCTCACCGGGCAAGGAGGCAGCATCCCTGCAGCTATCTGCCTGTGCTCAGCAGCCACTCCTCCAGGGCTCCTTGCTGGACCTTCTGAAAGAAGAGGGGCAGGTCACAGAATAGAAGTCCAGCAGCTCAAGCAGTTCCGGGGGTCCTGTAGCATTCGAAGAGAGGGGACTTGGACAGCATGAGTGGTGGGCAGTAGCTCAAACCTGGGGAGGGGGACACATGGGGCACTTGAGTGCGTCTGCAGTCAGGCGGGGGTCTGGGGGATCTTCAGAGTGACACAGATGACAGAAGGTGTGAATTGGGGAGCTACAAGGATCTCAGTGAGTCAGGGACAAGACAGGAAGGGCAAGGACAGAGGTGAGAGCAGGACAGGACTTGAGAGCCACAGGAAGTTTCTCTCTGGGGTGCAGCTGGGAAAGGGACAGCAAGAGAGGGCCCTGACCTGCAATGTGCAGAAGGGGCAGAGCGGAGGGAGGCTCAGGATCAGCCCTGGCAGGACCCAGGAGTTTGGGGTTGAAGGAGAGGTGGGAGGTGCAGTGGCCAGCGTGGGGGAGGCCATGTGAGCCAGGGCCCCACGGGGAGGACAGGCTGGCCGAGGTGACCCACACACTGAGGGTCAGGTCTGTCTTACTGTTACTGCCACTGTGCTCAAATGTTCGTAGAGCTGAAATGACCAGAGTCCTTATTTATAACACCAGGCAACGTGGCCTACGAGCAGCTCCTTTAGTTTATTATCTTCTTTTAGCTTTTTTTTTTTTTGAGTACTCAGGGTTGAATCCAGGTCTTCTGCACCGAGTTACCTCCCCATCCCCTTTTTAATTTTTGAGACAGGATCTCCCTAAGTCACTAAGTTGCCCGCACTTGTGATCCTCCTGTCTCAAGTTCCCTGGGTGCTGAGGTTACAGCACCACCAGGCCTGGCTTTGATCTGATGTTTTACAGACGCCATGTGCCCATAAACGCCGCCCACACCTACCCGAGGTGCATCCAGGGGCCTGCTCCCTGGCGCCTTGCTTCCCCGCCAACTCCAACTTCAGCTTCATCCTGGATCTGCATCAGGTGGGCTGCTGCCATGCCACTCCACCCTGGACATGCGGGCTCCTTGCTGGGGAGAAACGCACTGCTATTAAGGACTGGTAGGCACCACCAAGGCTCTCAGTGGGCACAGGGGGCAACCCTGGAGCAAGTGGGCAACAAAGGCAAGGCTCTGGGGTCAGGCAGCTCAGGGGGCCCATAGTGGATCCACATGCCCAGGAACCCACATTTCCTGGAACAGGGGGTCCTGGTGGGTAGGACTGGCCCTTGGCAGGAAAGCTGGTCAGGCTCCGTCTTCCTGATGAGCAAAGCAGGAACTTATGCCATGGGGCTGGGGACTGAAACTTCCACTAAGAAAGAGGCCCTGGCACCAGACAGAGCTGTCCCAGCCCTGTGCTGAGAGCTCTCTGCCTAGGAAGAGGAAGCAGCGCCAGGGGTAGTGGGGACACGGACACAACCTGGGCAGGGATGGCTCCCTTTGCTCATGAGGAACCTGTTGCTGAGGCTACAATGGGCAGTTACTGCCCGAGGCTCATATGAAGGGAAGAGGAAGTATCCGAATCAAGGTCAGTGGGGATGCTGAGCCTGCCAGTCTGGGGAGTGGGGGAAGCTGGGCACAGAGGCCACCATGGCTCGCTCCAGTGGGAGAGGTTCCTTACACAGGGCACATGGCGCAGCTGGAGTGGAAGGAGCCAGGGACATGGGACCATGCACCTTGGACCAGGCACTGTCCGCCTGCCCCACACACATTCGCTCTGGGACAGAGTCCCATACCATAGCCACATGCTCCCTGTCCCTGTGTGGTGCATGGCACAGGAACGCTGACAGAAGCCAAAGAAACCAACTTCCCTTCAGTGGTTGAGTGTCCTGAAGAGTTCTCCCCTGGCATCCTCCTGGCAGAGAAAAAAGGAGTCGAAAGAAAACAGGAGACTGAGGATCGCCCTGGCCTGGAGATCACTCAAGGCCACTGTCTACTCACGGAGGACAGCAGGGACAGTGGGGCAAGAATGCTGCAGGTCAGGTGTTCACAGCCACCTTAGCTTCACCTCTGCCCTCTGGCCTCCTCACTGGCTCTGCCCTGGGTACCATTCGCAGCTTGGGCACAAACTCCAGGTTCACCCACCTCTCACACATCCATCCCATGGATTTCAGGACCAAGTTAGACTCCCTGCTGGCTTTGGGTGGATTCGAGTTTTCAGCCAAATGCTTGAAAGAGGAGCTGAGGAGGAGATGGAGCTCACTCGAGTTTCATCAGAGAATCAAAAGCTAACCGCAGAATTCTGCTGTGTGAACGGCCCGCTGCTGAGAGCCAGGGCTGGGTTTTCCATCTTTCCTCCTGGCCTTCCGTGAGGAGGAGGCACTGATGACCCCACCAGTCAGACTCAGCTCTGGCCGGTGGCCACTGGGTTTCAGGTTTTGAAAGAGGCCTTTTGCAAAATGTTCAGTTTCAAGCCTTCATCCAATTGCCCACATCCAGTCCAAACTTCCTGGGGGAGTGAGATTTATTTGAGAAGGGAATGAAATCCCCATACTCATGCCACTGAGGGAAAACATGCTCCATCCCAGGCAATTTCGAGGGTTAGGGTTACATATCTCCTAATGAGCTGCAGGCAGAGGCTACAGTGGGGCTGGCTGGGAGAGAAGAACCAGCTTGGAGGTGTGGCTTTGCCACGCCAGGGACCTGGGTCCTTGCCAAGGACATAATTTGTCTCCGGTACAACTTCACAATCATCCCTTTGTGCATTCACTCACTCCTTCACCCCGCCAGCCCCCCTACCAGTCAGCACTTCTGTCCCAGGCTCTGCACTAGACAGGGGGTCAAGGACCAAGCACCCACCCAGGCGGTGCGAGGTCCACTTGGGGTGGTGAGCAAGGAGATGTTTCTGAGAAGGGCTCAGGTTCATGGCCCAGGGGCTGCGAGGAGAGTTTATGGGAGAACAGGTGGTGGCGAGAGGGGCTGAGCCAGGAGGCAGAAGGAGGCCAATGAGCTTGGACCTTATTCCCGGGGCCTATGGGAGCTCAGACACCTGGGCGGGACACCAGCTCAAGACGAGGGAGGCTTGGGATGCACAAGGGTGACAATGGCGATGGTAGTGGTAGAGCACAGAATGAAAAAAAGGGACTCTGGCATGGACTCTCAGGAGCTGAAGGGGAGGAGGGGTGTTCTGGTGGGGAATGAGCCATGGGGGCTGTGTGGAGAGGTGCTGGGGTGACGGCTGACACGACGCACGCCCGAAGGCAGGCTGGCACAGAACACTACAACACCATTGCAACAGGACTGTTTCTTTGGCAACCATCTGAAGAATCTCACAATGAAATGTAGTAGAAGGAAAAGAAAAGGTCAACTCATAATCTATTCTACCCTTAGTCTGTCATCTGCCAAAACATCTAAGACAAATGCTACAGAGCTGAAGCAGGGAAGATGAAACACTTAGGAGCCTGCTTTCATCTTCATCCACGTGGGGCTCGAGGGAAGGGTGTGCTGGGCTGCCCACAGCTGCCCCAAAGCACCACGCAGAAACCCACGTGCACTCATCTCCCTTTCTTCCAAGGTCGTCCCAAGATCCAGCCCACCTAACTCCAGAAATCCAAAGCCCCTGGTGGCCTCCAAGCATGGCTACACCCTTGTTCCTCTTTCAGCACCTCTTCAAAGGCACAGAGGCAGGAGTGGGGGTTGGGGGCTCAGGACAAGCTGCACTGCCCAGGCTCACAAAGCCCCAGCAACTTGGATTCATATCACTGTCACCGGTGTAATTAAACAATTTTTCAGTGGACCTTTGTTTAAAGTCTAATTCCCTCAAGGTCAGGGGTGATGTCTTTCTCCTCCCTATCTGCTGTCCAGACTTTGGTACTAGAGGAGACTCGGTCTTTTTGGAATACATGAAAGACTGCCGAGCATTGCCTGATGTCCAGACCTTCTGGTGGGCTATCGAGACAAAGACCCTGGTCTTGAGAAGTGCAGAGGCCTCCCTCTGGGAGAAGTTTGCAGTTCATAATTAACCTTGTAACATGGGATGACTGCGAACGGGTGGATTTATACAAAGGGATTGGGAGCTAAGAAAGAGGGCAAGAGGCTATGAAAGTATGAGGTAGGTGGGTGACTTGCAAGTCTAGGCAATTTGGGGGAAGGATCCAAAAACTAGAATTAACTGGAGGTTGCTGAATGCTGTGAGGCCGGAGATTCTAGTGGAAACCCTCAGTGGTGGCTTGCTGCCCAGCTGCAGCTGTAGAGGGGCCACCTGCCACCAACTCTCTCACCCCTTCTCTAGAGGAGCTACCACTTGCCCAAGCAGGAAAGAGCCAAAAATGATAGGAGTCCAAATGACAGTCTTGGGTGTCCATCAGCAAGGGGGCGTCGATCTGACTTGTTCTGAAGTAGGAAGACTCATGATTTGGGCCCAAGTCCTATTTCATGAAGGCGTCGGCTGCTTCTCACCCATCAAATGGCCAAGCCCCAAAGACCAAGTCCAAAGGAGGGACACAAGGCCATGTCAGTAGCCCATCCAAGGCAGAGAGGACGACGGACAGTCAGGGTTGGGCACATGTGGCCCCGGACACACATCTGCTGCAAGCAGGGGAAGGGCGGTATGGAGGGGTGAACAGTGGGTGGCTCTCAGGCAGGTGCCTCTTGGAGCCAGGGTGTTGCCAACTCTCTGTTCTTGTCCTCTGCTCCTGGGACAGCAACATGTCATACCGCCTCCTTGAGGGTGCATGGCCTGATGTGGCCTGGCTCATCCAAACTGGCCGTGCTTGCAGAACAGGAGAATTTGGGAGCTCCTAAATAAACGTAGATGAAATCATCAGATAGGATAGGTACTTCAGGTAGAGATAGAGAAAAGTGGCCTGCAACATTTCTCAGGCATCTTTTCCTCCCAGGAGTGATGACATGGACCTGACACAGATTATGTCATCTAAGGGCCTCAACAATAAGCTTTTGTTCAATAAGACATTCAGATGGGTGTCCTCCTTTGGCAGATGCTTAACCTGAGGTCCCCCATTGGGAGATGGGGGTTTGGTTTGCTTGGAAAAGCAAGGACTCCAGGGCCTCACTCCCTGGAGGCACAAAAACAAGACAGTGTTATTTTTGATCTCTCTTGGCAAGAGGCAAAGGCAGCTTTCGGGAAGACCCAGGGCTTCCATTACTCCATGCCAAGCCAGCACTGCCCAAGGATGGGCTGTGGTCCAGGGCAGTCAGGACTGCCAGTATCCTGTCTCATCGCCTGGCACAGGAAGCTGGACTCAAGAGAGAATCTGGACTCCAAAGGGAGGATGCTACAGACCATCTGACACACTCACACTTCTCCAAAGAACAGCTCCCTGGCCACGCGGGTCCCACCAAAGCACTTGTATTTTTAGTTACTTGCTCATTCATTCAGCAATAATTTACTGGGCGCCTACTAGGCTCAGAGCTGGGTAGGCACTAGGGAGACAGATAATTTGACCCAGTTCCCGGTCCTCCAGGCACTTCAGCTCAACAATGACAGGAACATAAACATCCAGGATGGAGTAGGCGGGGGCTGCGGCTGGGATCTGTGCTTCAAGCATGGCTGTGCTCTTTGGAATATCAGGGAAGGACTGGAGCTGCCAGCCAGCTCACTCACTGCCTTGCACACGACCAGCGCAAGCGCTCACCCATTTACTGACAGACTCACACTTGCACTCACTCATTCACACAGCGGGTCATTTATTCTTGTTCACATGCACAGGACTCATGCACTCACCACTCCACTCCTCCTTCAACTTCGATGCATTCATTCATTCTTCCACTTGTCTGCTCCTTTCATTCATTGCTGGATTTGTGTCCTCAGTGGATGCAGTTAGATCCTCCTCTTGCACTTCCGCGTGCATTCATTCAGTCACTCACCTGTGACTTGTTTGCTCATTCACTCATTCATTAGATACACGGACTCATTCCCCCATTGTTAGACTTGAGCAAGGACCTGGGCATTCCTTTATTCCCACAGCACTGATTAAATTCCCTTTACCCGCTAGTTTATGAGCCCATTCAGAGATTCACTGATTCATTGATACTCTCATGCACCCCCATGCTCATTTTTCGGTTACTGACCCACTGATCTGTTGGTGTTTCATTCATTCACTCAAGGACTCAGTCTTCCTCACTCGTTCACTCCATGCTGACCTCCTCCTGTTCATATGGCCTCGTCCACTCCCCAACTCACCATGCCATCAATTCACTTCTTGATTTGGTCACCAGTGAACATGTTGCTTTGCTCATTTGCATGATTCCTCACATTCCCATTACCACATTTATTTAATTCCTTTGTTTCTCAAATACCTTTAACTCACTAATCCACTATGTCATTAATTCATTTAGTCCTCTTTTATTCATCTACTTGTTCTACAAATGTTATCACGTGTGCTCTATGTATGGGGCACAAAGGATGGGGTAGCAATTCAGGTCAACCTAGTGCTTTTGTTATTGGCTCAAGATTCACCTCTTCCTCAAAGCACCTGGGACTTAAACCTCAGGCAATAGCCATCTTCCTGTGCCTCTGGCAAGTCCATCCACAACATTGAACTGTTGGGTTTCTAAATAGGGATGGAATCTAATCCTCTAGAGCTACTCAAAGACAGGATTAAATGCATACATGAACTGCTTGCCTGTCAAAGGATCTGACAAGGATCATAGACAATAGCTGTTGAGCCGAAATAAATACTTTAAAATCAATTATTTTAGCATTCTCTCTGATACCAACTGTCAGAAAGTTTTAAAAAATTTTAATAGGATATGGAAGCCTCTCATCTGCAAATAAACAAGTGCATTACAATTTGTGTCTGAGATAGGAAAATAATCCATGTAATAATCCATGAAAATACCATGTAAAAATTCCATACTAGTATGGTTCTCTACACTCTCTCCTATTAAAACAAAGAGACAGAACCTCTTTCTTCAAAAAGCATTTGAATCTCTTGGCTATGATTTCACCACTTCCGATTTACTTTTTATTTTTATTTTTTAGATTGATTGACTAAGTAATGACAATGGAAACTCTAGGAATCCACAAAAATACAAGACAATAAATTTTTAACATGTGTTTCTCACTTCTTTATATTCAGAGGTAACAGATCAAATCTTTTAGGTTAAGTAGATTTCAAAGAGGCAAAATTAAGTTTATCATTAGTCTTCATGAAAAAAAATTATTATTAGAATAATCTTAGTAACTTAATTTTCTCTATGTATGGACTTTTGTTTATTAACTTAATCATTTTCAAAAGAAAAGTCAACAATAAAGAATCCACAGCCAAAGAAGATGAAGGGTATTGACTTATTGAGTCTTTCTATGGACTCTGCCAAAGTTAAACAAATCCTACATTTGTGCTATAATCTCATGATTGGTATTAGAGCTTGTGTCTCCATGTCCCCCCAGAGCCACATGTCCTCATAGGTGGGGAGGTCATTGGATGGGGGGGTATGATCATCAGTGGATGAGCCCTGTGATGAATTTACACATAACTGTGATTTGGGAGGTAAAGCCCGCTGAAAGGAGATGGCTCAGTAGGGGCGTGGACTAAAAGGTCTGGCTTCGCCCTTCCTCCCTTGATGGCTCTGCTTCCCAGCTGCCATGCCAAGAGCTGTTTGTCTGCTGCCGTGCAGCCCTGCCTTGGAGTCAGCTGACTATGGACTAAAACTTTTACAAACTGAGCCAAAATAAACCTCTCCTCCTTTAACTTGTGGGTGTCAGGTATTTTTATCCCAGCCAAAAGAAAGTAACTAAGATAACTGGCCCCACGTGAACATTCTATTCAGCAGCACTTTTACCTGTTTATGTGTTATTTTCAGTAGAATCATAAAACCCAAGGGAAACACAAGGCAGGAAGATCTGTGTGGCTAAGACTAGAATCTGTCTAGAGTCAGCAATCTGTCTACAGAGTCTAAAACAATTTTTTTCAAGGATCTCAGTTTAAAAAAATGAATTAAATGTGATACTTGTCAAGAAACATTCTTATGATTGGACTATACACAGCCTTGTTTCATCTTATGATTACATTGAGTCATTTTATTCTTTTTAATGACATGACCTGTAACAAAAAGGCCAACCAAGAATAAAAATGTAACCTATTACTACTTACCCTGATCTGCGCTGTCCATAGTCACATAAGAAATGCTCAAGATCTTCATCCTTGAACGATGATTAAAGATGTCAAGATACATCCATTCTGTATGTACAGAGCAAATACAAAGAATAAAATATTCTCATTATTGGGAAGTGTGCTGTTTTCATTCATTTAGTTCACCATTTATTTGTTTAACTGGCTTTTTTTTTTTCATAATGAGCCTAACACCCAGAAAAGGACAGCAAACTAAGAATAGAACAATTATCGAACATACCTAGCTGTTTTTACACCAAAAGGTAACAACTTTAACCTGTTTTTCCTTCCAGAGGACTAAGGCATCCCTTGCTTCGGTCCATTCATTAATCATTCATCATATCAAATTAATTTCTATGAACTGCATAAATAGATCCTTGAACTTTCCTGAAATCATTTGCACCAAAGTTAGCCACAAATTCTTTTTTGCACTGGATCTCAGGTCTCAAAAAATGATTGACCATCATTTTTACTCAGACACACTCCATTTGCATCTCAGACCCAGAGAGGGCCCGCCTGCATCTATCTCAACAACATATAAATGTCACAGTGAGCAGCCAGGAGCCCACTGTCCCTTTCAACCATGGGGTTCTGACTCCCTAAAGTCCTGACAGCCTTGAACCTTAGCAGGGGAAGAAAGTTTAAATAATCAAGAAAAAATCTTAACTTCTCACGTTTAGTGAAAAAGCTGAGTTTTTCTCCTCATACTTCATTTGTATTAAATTGGATTAATTTTGATTCATAACACATTCTCATCCTAAGCCTATATGTGGCCTCCTGAAATTTAATTATCTTTTGTAATGATGGTGGAGACCATGAGCTAACAATTCAAACCAAGAACTTTATTACTTACAATACAAGGTATTCTCCTCACCCAGACGGACAAGGCAAAGATCTTCATGATTGGAGAATAATTTAATCAGCTATGGTGCTTGCATCCTGAGGAATATAAAGAGGACATTAACAAATGAAAAGCCCAGATCTGGGCTTAATTTAGTGAACATGAAGTACCCATCCCAGAAATTAATTATAAACAATGATTTATGCCACATTCTTATCTCTGGCTCACGGAAGAGGGCCTGCATTTTATTACTTAATGTATGTAGTTATCCATTTTAATAATATTATGAACACCCTGAAAGGAGCCACCCAGCATGAGAACAGTGACTGTTTGAGCTCTTGACACCATGTCCCCACCCAGAGTGCAGAGTGCGGAGCTTCTCTCTGGTGGCTCCTGCTGTGCTGAGCCTCACGCTGGGCCTCACAGGCAGAGCACCCTGAACAGACCGCCCCAGGAAGGCAGACACACTGATTGTTGCACTGAGCCCCAGAGGACTTAACCATTCCACAACGGTTATTAGCTAAAGTGTGTTTATTCTGCAGAGTGGAAAGCAGATGGGGACGGGGGGAGGGAGGGAGAGGAGAAGAGAGGAGGGGAGGGGACGGGAGGGGAGAGGGAAATTCTTTCATGACTTCAAAAAATAAGATAGGTGAATAATAGGGGGAATAAGATAAAATCTCTCCATTGTATATACTGATATATACTAATATATTGCATATACTAATATATGCTAATACATTTCCCCTTAATTTACTCAGCTGTTAATAATTGGGTGCTGAGGAGTTCATGAAATTGTTTATTCTGGGTTCTCTTAGTAAACTTGAACTCACCTGTCTAGAGCATGAGACTGACATCACTATTCTTTGCCCATATGATCTTTACCTAACTGATTAATTTATTAATGCACCTGAGTGCTCATGCTATTAAAATAATATAATTCCATAGTACTACTCTTCATCCTTAGTGCATTCCACACTTTCATCCCCGGTTCTCTTCAATGCTATGGACATGTGGAGATGCTAATCAGCTTTTTAAAGACACAAACAATACCTGGAAACAAACCACCCACCCAAAGGACGAAAACTCTGTGCATTCCTTACGTGGGTCTCTCTGCTTTATAGCTGAGGACCCAGCAGCCAGGACATTAGTCACTAGGGTCCAGCCTGGAGAGCACAGTGTCCAGAGACATACTCCAGCAGACTGCATTTTTCACTCTAACAGTCTAATGCCAGGAAGCAGGTGGATTTACATTCAGTGTAAATTTTCAGCCACACCCATCAGCAAGTCAAGAGTACCCAGTCCCCGGTTTGGCATTAACAGTGGGCACATTTGAATCGGCCCATCTCAGTTGCGAGCAAGCAGCGGCCACAAGCCCCCCGGCGCCAACCTCTCCACCTCACACGCACCGCTTAGCTGTCTGGACCCCGCATGCGCAGAACTGCATCCATCTTCATGATTGCTTCAAAGAAATTTTGTGCCAGGGAACAATATCTCATCCTATTGTTTTCTTCATCCATGGGTGAAATAATCTGGCCACCAATTTATGCTTTTTGAAGAGGTAAACGATGTTTAAACTTGGAGAAAGCCGAGATGTGAATGAATGTGCATAAATCTCCCATTCTTATCAAAAACCTTGTAAGAGCCCAAATTTTGCCTTAGAAAGAACATAATCTCAGGAACTGATTAAATCAGAACCATTATTTCAACACATGCTCATTATACCCCATATTGTCTTCCTTTTAGACTTTTGATTATTATACTTATTCATTTGTTCACTCTGAAGATAAAATCAGGGCCTTTTACATACTGAAGACAATAGTACCATACGCACGTTGCTTGTTACTGAAGTGAGAGCAGACGATGTCACTTGGTAAAGGAAATTTAGTGAGCATAATCATTCTTGTTATCTAACAAATTTTTGTCACTGACCACCTTTAATTTCGATAATGTTTAGTCTTTTATCATGTAAATGACTTTCCTATGTAGTAATAAAATAACAGCCAAAGATAGCCAAAATATGAACAGTGACAATTCACACATCTGTCTACATGTTCCTCATTCTGAGAAATTAAAAACAAGAAAAACATGAATAACAGATTACTGGGACAACTTGTCTCATTAAATGTGTTACGGTTGGGCCAGGCATGGTCATATTTTTATTCACTTAATCCCGTTTCTTGAGCCTTTTCTACACTAATTCTCTGGTAATAATATAATCATCCATAAACCATACAAGTACAAGAATAGGTAAGTGGGTATTTTACAACCGGCTACAAAAGGATGTTTCCAACACAATGACAGCCTAGGTTTCTTTTGTATTGGAACCTTCCTGAAACACAGCCTTGCTCAGCCCTGATTCACAGCCAACCGTCATTACCACTCGCCCAGGATAATGAGCCTTTCTCTTCAGTAATACGTTGTTTGCTATTCATTCATTAATTCACTGCTTCATAATAAAAGAATATACATCACTCAGGGCAAAAAAGAAACAAGACCCATCATATTCCTGACATCTTTCTGTAGATCATTTCTCATGAGAATTGGATCTATTTTTTGACCTCACTGTTTCTCAATCTCAGTGTTTCTCAATATCATGTTTCATACGAAGTTCAATATTGGGCCATGGTGAGATTCCTGGATTGTATCTCCTAGCTGTTCACCATGTCCAAGTGTTGTGGTTTGTACTGAGACGTGCCCCCACAGCCTCATGAGTGGAGTTTTGGAAGGTGACTGAAGGTGTGGTACTCATCAATGGATCGGTCCCGATTATAGCTGACTTCCTGTCAGGAGGTAGATCTGGCTGGAAGAGACAGGTCAATGGGGACGTGGTCCGGACTGGTCTATCTCTTCCATGCTTATCACTTCCCTCCCTCTTTCTGCTTCCCCACCACCACACAGCCCCTCCTCTGTTATGTGTCTCTGCCATGCCTCCCGGCCTTGGAGCCAGTTGACCAGGAACTGAAACCTCTACAACCTGGCAACTCTTAAACAGCCCAAACCAAAGCAAGAAGAGAGACAATTCATCACCTAAGACCACGGCACAGTGCCTAAGTGAGCAGGGCAGTGCCCATTCTGATGAGCACGAGAAAGCAGAGACAAAACCTAAGTTTAGAGTCCACCCCCTCGCCTTTCCTTCAGTTATGTCAAAAGTATTGAACTTACCATTGATCCATGGCAGTAACATTGACTATACTTAATAACAGTGCTTACCAATATGACTCTTAGCCAAGAAGTAAAGCTGTTGGTCCCCATAGGGCCCATTCCAAATTGTACTAATAGTATTGCTTCATTTGCCATATAAGTTAACAATTACAATGTAACTTAGTCTGTTCATCTTTAATCACATCAACATTTTGTTAACTGACTTCCACTGATTGATTTATAGCAATATAATCACAATCCAGACACAAGATCTTTGACTACGTCTAATGCTTACCTATAGGATTTTTCCAACAGAGGGACAGACATTTCTACTGTGTTGGAACTCAGAGCTACAGACATGAACTATGTACTATCCATACTGTCACCACCATGGGCACGCAATGGATCCACATTTTCTTTACTCATAACTACAGATTGTATCTATTAATTCATCATTCAATAAAACATTTACCTAATGGTCACATAACCTTGAGAATAAGATGCTTGACTACCACATCTCTAATAGCTTTCTAGATAATTATTGCTCACAGCCATAAAATTAACCTCGTGTTGTACGCATGAGATAATCAGAATAATGTGCTATATTAATCCAAGTTTTGCAGTTGGGTCAGTGTTTTCCCTCAGTGATTATATTTCATACTTTTTTAATAATACTGTGACCCTTTTGAAATCAGTGGCAGCAAGAAAAGAAGTCTGGCTATTGTTACTCACATGGGCTTCCTTGCTCACCATAGGTGGAGGTGCAGAGATCCGGCCATGGAAGGATGTCAGCAAGAGCATGTCCGTTCTCAGGAGTACATACACAGGAGATGATTTCAAAAGAAAAAACATTGAAACATTATCCACACTGGTCTTTACATTCTAGCTTTCATTGAGTCAGTCATTTAGGTCATTTGAAATGCCCATTTATTTTATTTTCTCTTACATAAACAAGTAGTACTTGTCATGGCACTGACACAAAACATGACTGATGTTTTAACCAACAGACATATATATGAAGTGTGAGTGACAAATATAGCTGAATGCTTAAATTCAAACATTGTATTACAGGAAAAGATGTATTATCATGAAACCCCTCAAAATACTTCCCCTCAATTTGTACACACTTATTCCATCATTCTTGCCCCACTCTGGAGCAGCTCTAGAAGTCTTCCTCATTTGGAAGTATCTTTTTCTTGGTACCGGGGATTGAACTCTGGTCCTTGAGCTTGCGAGGCAGGTGGCGGAACCACTGACTAAATCCCCAGCCCTATTTGGGAGTATCTTTGGTTGCACTGTCCTGAATGTATAAACGTCCTGAATTGAAATGTTTATCTCCCATGGTCATTTTGACTTAGGTAAAAAGCCAGAAGCCCCTCAGCACCAGACCCATCAACAAGGGTTCTGTTTTTTCTACCCTGCCTTTCTGTTGATGGCTGTAGACAGCAGCAGTATTTTGTATTACACCTTGTAAAGACCCTCATGAAAGAGCACTTCCAGAACCACTTCAGAATGGCAAAAATGATAGGATCAATGTGTTTAAAGTGAGGGGGAGAACTTTCAGGGGATCGATGGCAATGTGCCTATTATTGCAATAATTTTTAAATATAAGCATTCACTATATATTTTGATCAGCCCTTGTGCATTCTCAACTGAATATTCCATCCCCACTTGATCACTGGGACACAGTGGCCATCACTGACTATGCAGTGCACTTTTTATTAATACGCTGACTATTCTTATGCAAACCACCCAAACCAAGACCCGGAGGCTGAGCACACTTACACAGGCCCACTTACCCTTCCAGCAGGGTGGACAGAGCACCTGGCCACAGAGGAGTCCTTCAACCCACCCAGTACATCCATTCCAAGGAGCAGAGGGCAGAGAAGACGACAACAAAATTGAGACATTGTTACTACTGATCTCCTATTTCACCCATCTCTACTTGGTAATTTTAATAATCTTTCTTTGGAATACACTGATTTCATTTCAAATTTGTTGTTGGCCCAGAAGTTGATTACTATCTCTAATTACTGTCAATAACCAAAGAGGTTGCAAGGACATAACATTTACTTTTCTTTGCAGATCACTGTCTTCTTCAGCTATCAGTGTAATTCTTGCTTTTCCACATATTTTTAGAATGGGACAACTACCAGGCAATCATTAGAATTTAATGATTCTATGTATGGAATTATTCTAACACTGATGCATCTGGCTCATTACAAACGTTCAGTTTTTCATATACACATTACTTCTCTACTATGTATAACACTGGGAAAGAGTTCCCCATCATCGATTACGGTACGCATGTTTTAAAATTCATTAAGCACTTGCAAGGAAACCACTGACACCAAAATAAGGATAACTGTTACCCACAGGAGTCTTCAAACACAGCACCTGACCATGGAGAGGTCCACCAACCTTAAAAGTATGTCCATTCTGAGGAGTATACAGCGGAAAGGTGTGACAAAGCAAAGGGCTTCACAATACCACATACTTTTAGAACTGGACAGTGCCTTATACATTTTATTTCTATTTATTTATATATTCATTTATTGATTCTCACTGACCCAGTTATGAAAAGAGAACAAAAATATGTAATCACAATTATCAACAAAAACATTTTGTTTTACTGATTCTTCCTACAGGATCATTCAAAACAAAGAGAAAGGACCAGATTTGTCCGATGATGGACCTCATGAGTGCCAGACACATGTGCATCGCCTGTCTCATATACCACTGTGGTCGTGGTTGTGGTCATCATCGATTCAGGATTAGGCCTCTCTTTGTCCAGTCATTTTTATATGTTTCTCATCAGGAATTCACTTACACACTCCTACTGATTGAAAACCTGCTCTTCAAAAAATCCAAGAAAAGCCTTCCTAACTCTTAACCTGGGTATGGAGGCACTCTAACGCCGATACAACGGTTTCATGAATTATACTGCATGCTGCATAAGTAACAGGAAGGACTCCTGTCACTCTCCTATGTTCCACTGAGATAGAGCTGCAGTCTTTGACAATGTTATGCATTTGAATCCACTTAAGCAAAGCCCCCAAACCAAAGCAAGGATGCTGACTTATACTCACATGGTCTGCCTTTGCTCAGTGGAGCACGAGAGCACAGGAGAATCCTCACATCAGAAAAATTCATCCACTCTGAGAATACAGAGCAGAAGAAATGGTAATGAAATGGAGACATTTTTCACTCTTGGCCCCTGATTAGCGCCTTCATTTAGTTAGTAATTTAAGAGTATACTTATTTCATTATCTCTTAGATGAGTAATTTCACACTTGGCAAGGAACCAGAACATGAGCATTGCCTATAATTTCCATTGTCAATATCATGAGCCAGAGATAGCAGGCACATATCACTCCACTTTGACCTACACAGAATTTCTTACTTCACCACATATTTTCATAATTGAATTACACTTATTATTATTAATCTTTATCTACTTATATATTGGTTTATTGGTGCTCATATCGATCCAATTATAAAAACAGGATAAAAAATGCAGGAAAGTAAGGACCACAAGCAAACCCTACCTGTACTGTTGTCACTGGGAAACAGCTGAAATGACCACAAAAGCTCCACCCAAGCCTAGACAAGGAGGCTGGTATTCACACAGGTCCACACGCCACTTCCGGTGCAGACCACCTGACCCTGGAGACTTCCGCCAGTGTGAGCACCATGTCCATTCTGAGGACAGAGCAGAGATGACCACGAGACTGAGACCTTGTCACGATTCGCCCTTAATTTTCATTCATCATTAGTCATCTAGTCAGTATTTTTTGGAGTATGTTTACCTCATTACCTTTCAGGAAAAGGAGTAACTCTGACCTGTGTTTTACCAAGAATATGGATACTGTCTAAAATTCATCCCATCTATGTCATCACTAGAGGGATCAAACCAGTGACAGTCACCCATTCTTAGAAAGAGCAGAAATGAACAAAATTGTGACATTCTCATCACTGGCCCTGATTTCTCCTTTATTTAGCCACTAATTTAGACAATGGTTTATACAAAAGTTAAATTTCATTTTCTTTTAAGAAAATGAAACTTTTCAATCAGGCACATGAGCAAGAACGTGATACTGTCTATAATTTGCATTATCTTTTCTATCATTAGCCAAAGAGGTAACACACAGGTAACAATTTAGCTTTGAGCAAAACTGATTTCAATACATAGAAATAGTATTTTTTTGTCTCACAATCTATTTTTAAAATTAGACAATGATTAATTTTACTCATTGGCATACTTGCTATTGAGCTATTCTAAAAATGGAAATTTCATGGCTACCCAGACCAAAAACAAATCCAACATTGCTGTCATACTAATATTATTTGCAACAGAATTTGACCTTTGTTAAATACCTCAGACATTCGGAAAGAATATTCATCATTTATAATTCATAAGCCACCAGTAGTCATCACCGATACAGGGTTGGTTATCCATTCCTGCAATACATGTTAATTAATTCATTATTTTACTAAAAATTGTAACACCCACATAGCCTTGATGGTCCTGATCTGTATATAGAATTGTGTATACAGTGACATGGGCTTCACTGATTATCTTGGGCCTTCACACACTCTCCATCTAAGAGTTCATATAGCTCTCCTGTCACTGCCATTAGTGGGCGACCATCAATTATATTATGCACTTTTAATGCTACATTAAATAATCTCGCATAGACTGCCTAAGCCGAGATGAGAGGGCTGGCTGCTACTCACACAGCCACCTGCCCCTCAGCACGGGGTGCCCACTCTGTGTGAAGAACAAAGATGACCCAAAGCTGGCACCTTCCCCCTCTTGACCTGTGCTTTTCACCTCTCATTAGTTGGTGGCAGTCATTTCTCAGAGAATATCCACTTCATCATTTCTTAAGATGATGAATAATATTCACCTGCCTCTCGAATGCTGTCTACAATCTATACCTCGGGAAGTTGCATTTGATAAAGAACTGAGAGGTGGCTATGATTTTCTGAAACTTCAGTCTTCATTATTATATATATCTATTGTTCCTTCACCGTATGTTTTGAAGACTGGAGACTGTTATTCCTCTTCTGTCGATTTAATTATATAATTCTATCCCCAACCCTAAGCCTTGCATTGGTTCAATTATACAAACTGAGTGACAAATATAGAACCAAACCAAAACAAATCCTTTGACATTTTAAAAATCTGCCTGCGGGGTTACTGGAAATGAAAGGAATGGGTCAGATTTCTTGAGTGATGGACACCAAGGCAGCAGACATGCACACATGTACTCACCAATCTGACTCCCATGCGATGGTGGGCATTACTGATGCCGTGCTCTGTGCAGATCAGCTCGTTCACTAGTGAGAATTTTACCCACCGGGATCCATATCAAACCATATGACAGTCATTCTAAAATTGCAATATTAGTTCAATTAAATACAGTTGGGTTTTCATTATACACAATATAAATGAAATACTTCATTTGGGTCCCTGATCTTTCACTGGCCATCTTTATGAGCAGTGCCCTTTACTAACACATAGAACCATTCGAGACAAGCCAGGAACTCCGGCTATAACTCAGGTGAGCCAGCACACTCCAAACCAGGATGCTAATGGAGCGCTTCAGCACAGAGGAACCGATCAATCAGAACTAGTCTGTTCTTCCTGGGAAATTCAGAGCAGAGGAGGTGAGAACAAGATTGATGCGTTCTCACGAACGACCCTTGCTTTCACCTTCACTTAGGCCATTAGGCAAGTATATCTGAAGTATATTGATTGTTTTCTCTTAAGTAAATGGACATTTTCAACTGAGCCTCTGAAGCAGAACATGAATGTTGCCTGTAACCCATATTAGCTATGCCACCCAAGGAGGTAACGGGCATGGCAGATTTTTCTTGGGACCACAGCAGTTTCAGTATCCATGGTATTTTTTACTTCACTGCCTATTTTAATAGGTGGATAATATTTCATCGCATTTATCTCCATATATTTACTAACTAATTCTCAAATTGAAAAAAGTGCATGAACACAAAGACTGAGAACAAGTTCATTCTGTATTTTGGACAGACGTGAATGGAACCATTTGAAACAACAAAATTTGACTTCTGTGATAAAGCCACGAGTTCCAGACATATGTTCATCATTTACTCATAGGGTCCCAAAAGTCATCACTACCACAGAACAGATTCTGATTATCCCTATGACATAGTTCACAGCCTAGATGTCCCAAATCTGCACACAGGATCATTCTGTAACACTGATATATCTGTGTATTAATTACCCTCAATTGTTCATTTAAGGACTACCTAAAGAATACTTCAGAGCTGGGGATTTAGTTCAGTGGTTCCACCATCTGCCTCGTGCAAGGACCTGAGTTAGATCCCTGGTACCAAAAAAAAAAAAAAGAAAGAAAAGTAAAAAGAATACTTCATGCAAACCCTGTATCTATCATGGGGACACAACAGCCACCACTGATTACATGATAAGCTTTGTAATAAATAACACATCGAATGCTCTGAAGCAACCAGCACAAGTCAAGATGAGAATGGTGGCCGTTACTCACATTGGTCTAGTGCTCCTTCCCGCAGGTCCAGGCAGGGCACCTGACCTCCTCACAAGTCCTTCCTCCAGCCCCACAACATGTCCACTCTGAGGAGCAGAGAGCAGAGAGGATGATAATCACACAGAGCCCTTCTATTCCAGCCTCGATTTTTACCTGTCATTCATCAGGCAGTCATTTCACGCGGTATATCTCTTTTACTTTCCATACAGAATATGGAGAATTTTGACCTGCCATTCATGAAGAGCTCAGAGGTGTCTATTGTTTGTATTATTGATGGCATCATTAGCCAAAGAGGAGACGAGCATGGACCGCTTATTTCTATTGAGACATCAATGCTCTTAATACATTTCAGTAATGATTGCTTCCCCGCTGCCACACATTCTTTTGAATTGGTTAATTTTGTTTCTATTTAATTATGTATTTGATTATAGATTCTTGCATTGATCTGATTTAAAGGATACTGTGAAAATTTGTAACCACAGAGAAGGATGAAGATATTCTTCTAGTTCTACAATCTCTTCACGGGATCATTTGAAAAAGGGGAAACTGCTGAGATTTCTCTGAGGCTGGACCTCAGAGTTCCAGACTCAGTCACTGCCTCTGACTTATGCCACCAGTGGTCAGCATCGACCCAAGATTGGTCCTTTTTCTCCAATTATTTCTACTTTGTCTCCTAATTAATTCCTTGATTCACTAATTATAAGCCCTGTGATTCACAAACTCAGAAAAGCCTTGTTGTTCCCAAGCTGTATATAAATCACTCTAACATTGATAAATCTATTTCATTAATTGTCCTCAGTTTTTCATATACGCAATTATCAGTTCAGTACTTCCCCTCGCCCCCACATTTATCACAGGGATAGAGCTGACCATCACCAATCGTATCATACGCTTTTCAGCAATACCCTGAATACTTTTAGGCAAACCCTCAAGCGAACACCAGGGGGCTGACTACTCTCATACAGATCCACTCCCCCTCACCCCTGACCAGGGAGAGAGGTGTCCTCCAGTGCATATATTACATTCATTCCGAGGGGCAGAAAAGGGGGGAGATGACAACAGAATCGAGACCTTCTCACTCTTGAACCCAGATTTGCACCTACCATTGGTCAGTCACTTAGGCAATCATTATTTTGAGTTTTGTTTTCTGTCAAGAAAATGAACAGCTGGGCATGGTGGCAGACGCCTGTAATCCTAGCACTAGAGAGGCAGAGGCAGGAGGAGTGCCACGAGTTCAAGGCCAGCATGAAGACCCTGTCTCAAAAACAAAAACAAAAGAAAAGAAGAAAATGAGAAAATGAACAATTCTGAACTTGCCAGTGAAGCACACCATGAATATTATGAGTAGTTTTACTGTCTGTACCACCATTAGGCAAAATGATAACAAGTATGTACCATTTACTTCTCCTTATGAATTATTACTCATTACTTTCAATATATTAAGTTTTTCTTGCTTCACATTTTCATGATCAGATGAAGTTTTACGTATTCTATATTTATATATAATGTTTTACATATTCTATATTCATATGTGGATTCTTTCATTGAGCAAATTATATGTAGTATTAGCTAAAGTTTAAAACCAAATGTACTCTATATCCTGGCAACTATCTACAGGACCCCCAACATAAGGCCAGACATTTTAGGGGCAGCACATGGTCTCTGGATCATGTGGCAGCAGTGGACCAACTAGGATTGGTCCTCTTTTTTATCCACCCACTTTTATAATACAGTGGACCCTTGACTTACCAACTTGATTGCTTCCAAGGGGCTGGTTGGAACTAAGTCAGTATAGCTGAGATCTGGATAATACGAGGCAGATGAATCTTCCATTAACCTAAATAACCCAAGTTGTTTGTACATCAGGCAGGTCATAACTTGAAGGTCCACTGTAATTATTAGTCATTAATTAAATATACCCAGTTTTTCATATATGCATTATTAATATAATGGTTCAAATCAATGCCTACTGGAAAATAGAACAGCTAAAGACATAAGTGTAGGCTATGAACAAAACACTGAGATTCCATCTCACTCCACAAAGAATGGCCATCATCAAAAACCAATCGATACTAGATGCTGTCAATGCCATGGGGGAAAAGGAACCCTTCTCCATTGCTTGCAGGAATGTAAACTGGTACAACCACTGTGATTACTCAAAACACTAAAACCAGAGGTTCCATTTGGCAAAAGTATCCCCTTCTAGGTATCTTCTCAAACAAGTTAAAAGCATCATACCAGTTATACGTACATATCCATGTTTATAGCAGCACAATCTATAATAAGTAAATATTGGAAACAGCCCATATGCCAATCAACAGATGAATGGATAGAGAAAATGTGATGTTTATATGCAATGGAATACTACTCTGCCATAAAGAAGAATAAACTTGAATCATTTTTAGGTAAATGGATGCACTTAAGACTGTAATTTTAAGTGAAATAAATCAGACACACAAGTTTAAGTATCACATTGTTTCTCTCATGTGAGAAACCTAAACAGTAAACAATGAAGGAAATGAAGGGCTGATATTGGGAAGTTGAAGGACATGTTCAAATGGGAAAGGAACAAGGGAGGGAGGAAGAGGTAGGGTAGGAAGAGAAAAGGGATTTTAAAAAGAATGGAAGAAAAAATGGAAAGAAAGCTTGTGGAGGGGAGGGGAATGGGAAAGAAAAGAATTAAGACATATTATGTACAGGTACAAATTCTCTACGATGAATGTCATCATAATGTGAGGGTGAATATGTACTAAGATTTTTTTAATAAATTAAAAGGATGGAGAAGATTGATGTTTAATCTGGCATAACATTAAAAATATGTGTGTATTTATATTCATATACACATACATATCACAACATAACAAGGTGCCATTATATACCAGTCAAAAATAAAACAGAATGAAAATATCAACAGACCTACCTTCAAGTTTGCTTCTTTTGCCATTTTCAATCTTCTAAAAGCCCGTGAATATGTAAATTTTAATTTTGTCATAAATAAAAAAAACTTTACAATGCTATCATGAGTAGCTTTAATTTTGTACCTAAAAAAAGAATCAAATTTGGATTCTGACTCACAATAGTCTCTGCATAGTCTAAGAGCTTCACAGGAAGAGGAGGTCAGGGGGATTCTCACGCCAGCTCGGTGCTCTCTGCTGGAGACTGCAAAACAGACAAGGGCAGCTGTTGATCTGCTGGGTCCTGTGCAAGTTCTGGCCATGGTTTCTTAGGGGCCTCCACACAGGTATCACAGTGTCTGTAACAAAATGCCTTCCCACCAATGGTGGGCAACAACGTCACCTTCCTCCGCGTCCCAACCAACACCGGTCTTTTTCTTTCTTTCTTTTTTTTTTTTTTTTTTTTTTGGGTTTTTACTTT
>NW_022900933.1:38743634-38757793 GCF_012274545.1 Fukomys damarensis | reverse complement strand
TTTCTTTTTTTTTTTTTTTTTGTGGTGCTCATACTTTATTAATTTTCTTTTTTTTAATTAAATTGAATTTATTGGTACATTCTAGGTAGATGGTACAGTTACATTCATTACTGGGATCTTGTACCTTTACATGCCAGGTCTTGATAACACCAGTCTTTTTTATAATGGCCATGTGTACTGGGAGGAGTCATGTCTTATGAATGGTTATGAAGTGTACTTCCGTGATGCTGAACACCATTGTTATGTAGCTCCGGGTCTTCTGTGTAACTTTTTTTGAGAAGTGTCTAGTTAGGTCAAATACATCGTAGGGATATATTCTGGTATTATCCTGTCAGATACTGTTTAGACACAGAAAAGGATGAACTCTCATCCCCAACAACATGGATGGAACTGGGCATCGTCCTGATACGTCCTGACTGTTTTGTGTTGAAGAGAAAAGTTGCTCTCTAGCTGTGTGTGGAATGAGGGCTACCAGATGCTGGGGAGAACAGCGAGGAAGGAGACACGGGGACAGTCTGACCAGTGGATAACGAGACACTGGTACAGTAAAGAAGCTTTGGTGTGGTGTAGCTCAGTAGGGTGACTGGAAGGCAACTTTACACTGTTCCACTCAATAGGACAAAAGGATACTGAATGCTTGGATCATGAGGCTGACATTTAACCCAATATAAACATTACATGCATGCGACAAATAAGACATAGCATCCAAGTGTTACCATTTAAAATATTACACAATATCTACTGTTCCTTCTTTGAGTTCCTTTCCATTTCTTTTCCTTTTCCCGTCTCCTGCTAAAACTTCATTTTCATTGACTTACTGTGTGTTTTAAACATGATCATAAGGCTGGGGATTTAGCTCAGTGGTTTTGCTGCCTGCCTGGCAAGCGCAAAGTCCTGAGTTTGATCCCCGGTACCCAAATAAATAAATAAATAAATAAATTTTAAAAAACACGATCATAAAGGAATACACAAATAATTTCTGATCATGCTGTGAATGCCTTTAATCCATTACCCAAATAAGAGAACAACTTCAGCTGTGACTCATAGTGGTCTTGGGGATTACACAGGGGCTCCTCACACCAGCTCAGCACTCCCTGCTGAAGAGGACCAAGCAGAGAAGGGGTAAGAACACTGACATGGTCTCTCCAATGATCTATATTTCACCATTCACTAGCACAATCTTTTAGGCTTTTATTAGCACAATATTTATTGATTTTCTGCTTATTCAAATTGACTCTGAATTTGCAATGCACATAGGGCAATAAATGGCTGTCCTCTATCATGATGGTCAGCCTCAGCCCAAGATGAAATACACTTGATAAATTTCTTACCTGTTCTGCTTTTGTAGTAGATACTAAGAAATGTGGAACAATTTTAATCCTTAATATATATTTCAGGAATAAACACTTCCTCACCTTCTTCATTTCTGTACATTTACACATGAGTGTATTAACTTTATTGTTTACACCTTTATGCTGATATTTTCACATTATGGCCACAAAAATAAAAGGGGAGTTCCTTGCATATTGGGCTATCAGTCCATGGAGTCGCAGTAAAAATGGGAATGGACAGGAGTCTCATTGTGGTGGACATCGGAGTTCAAGGTGCAGGTGCTCATCATGCCTGACTCACACACTGCTGGCTGACATCACTGGTCTTGGATTGGTTCCCATCCTCTACTGCCAACTAAACTGGTACACTGATTGATAACTAAGAAGAACCCATGAATCACAAAATGTGACAATAATTCCACTAACGTGGCTGATGTCCAGGTACATGCAGCTCAATTAGTCGGGGGCTGAATCTCCTCACTACTGTCCTCATTTTATATAAAGAAAAATAACGGAAATGCTTCTATTACTTCTATATTAGAACTAGCACGTTTGGGCTTCTCTAAGAGTATTTTAATAGTTCTGATAATGTAGTAAATGTCTTTCAGAAAAGCAACAGAGACAAAAGCATTTCCTTTACTCACCATGGTCCAAGGCATAATCCAGAGAACAACCATAGGCTAGTAGTGACCAGGTGGGATGTGGGAGCCTCTGGGGAGCACCATTCTGAGGAGCACAGAGCAGAGCAAGGACACAAAAGAACACTTTTCTCACTGACTTTTGCTTATCACCTTTCTTTCAGTGGTTCCTTGGGGCACCCACTGTTTCCAGTGTTTTCATTTCACGTGTATGCTGGGGATGTGATGCCCAGACAGGGTGAGCCCTCAGACGTGCCTTCCTTAACTTTGGAACTCAACGTTTTCAATATATTAATGGTGTTCTTGCCACATTACATAATTTTTGTTTGGTCAATGCTTCACCTTTTTCTCTTTCCTGATTTCTATAGTCATTGTTTGACTTGCTCACTGGTCTAATTATAGAACGAAACATCTGCTTACAGAATGGTACATGAACATGAAGACCAGGGGTCTGTGGGGAAAGACCTTATAGCTCCAGACACACTGCACTGACTGACTGGATCACCACCAGTGGTCACCATTGAGCAAGGACTGCCACTTTCTCTCCTTTCCTTTCTGCCTTGTCTGTTTATTTTATCATTAATCCACTAATAACAATTCAAAACACTACCCTTCAGAAAACTTGCAGCCATCCTACATCAATGTGTTATCCACAACTATTATCAATATATGGCTTTCATTAATTATCCACAGTTTTCTACATATGTGTTCCAAGTAGAAAGCTTCACGTTATTCCCAAATTACACTGGTTATAGTATGTCTTATATGGCCACATTTCAGATTTTTCAAAATAGAGGAAGCCTCCCTTACACATAACACCGGAATCAAGATGAGTACTCTGGTACGCAAGTCAACATCCAGCCTCTGAATACAGACGGAATCATGGATCGACTGGCCATGGAGAGTTCTTACATCAGCTTGCACAGGTGCAGTAACAGGAGCACAGAATGAAACAGGTGACAAAAGTAAAGAAAGTTGCAAACCAAGACACTGGTTCCATTACCAGTTGACTTTCTCCTTTTATGTAGAAAGTCATTTATGCAATCACTAGCATAACAGTAGAAATGTTAACATAACAATATAAATTAACCCTGACTCACAACAGTCACAGACCCAGAATATTAACATTGTCTGAAACTTATATTGCCTATATCATCCCTGGGCAAAGGGAATAAACATGAAACATTTTACAACTTGGGCTTCAGTGTTTTTTTTAATGCAGTGGCTATGTTCCTTGAATCACTATAATTGAGCACTTTTGACTGGTTGTCTCATTGATCTAACATAGTACTATAATCTAAATATAAGAAGACAACAGGGAAGACCAAGACTCTTGTACACCCCTGACACAGAGGATGACTTCTTCCAAAAACTAGACTGCATTTTCCTCAGGTTGGACATTAACGTCAGCTCGAATCAAGAGCATAAGTCCATGTTTTGGTCTCCTAATTTTGGTTTTGATTCTGCATTTTTGACAATTAATTAATTAATTAGAATAAAAGAGAAGCATGACTCACCAAAAACTAAAGAAGATGATGCTTGACAAATCTAATCTCTTCCTATTGGCTTCTTTTCCACACTAGACTATGGGTCTTTCATTAATCAACCTCTATCTGGCTCACGATCCTGGTAAAAATGACATTCTCTATCACATTTATTATTAGGCCATGGATAATCCTGATTAATTTATAAATGTCAACAATACTGTGATTGCCTTTAGTTGAATACCCAAGTGAGGAAAAGCACTGCCTCTTACCCAAGTGGTCTCTCCCCAGCCACAAGGGTGTCCAGCACTGTCGTGATCCTGGCAGAATTCACACAGCCATTCTGAAGTGTACAAGTCAGAAAAGACCATAAAAACCCTAAGACATGATTGCCACTGATCCATATATTCAACCAACTATCCACACCCTCGTTTTGGCTCTTATTAGTTTATGATAATATTGATTTTTTCTCGGTAAGGTAAATGCCAAACTTGCGGTAGAGCAAGAGCAAGAACTGATTATTGCCTACACTTGATTGTGTCTGGCATCCCCAGTAGAAGGCAAAGTACACTGGGCCAATTCGTTATTTGTTATTTCAATTTATTATTTATCAGTCTGTATGGAAATGTATTTTCCTCTCTATATAAACAGTTCTTCACTCCATGAGGAGAATGGTGAAACACAAAGGTCATCTATATCCTGACCTTCAAACATACTATCCCCTCAGGGAGGGGATACTGAACAGTGCTGGACCTCAGAGGTCCAGACATATGGTGCTCATCGTACAGAACTCACCATCAGTCATCATCATCGGTCCACATTGGCTCTGTTTCACCTTATACTAACACAGATTGGTCTATTCAGCAATCCATTAATACAAGGATAGCACCATGAGGATCCACACTATCCACTGAGGATACATTGTAGCACAGACTACATTCATCTTTTTTTACCCGCCTCACTGTGGTATTCATACAACAATCACTCAGCTGATATTAAAAATGGCAAGTGTGGAGATCTTAGATTATTGACATGTTTTCTAAATACACTGGATACTAGTTGTAGAAAATTAACTCCAATAAAGAAAACAACATTGCCTGTATTACTCACTGTGGTTCAAGGTATCGTCCAGAGAGGCAGGCAACCGACTTGCACAGAACACATAAGTCATCTAGAGAGCATCCATTCTGAGGAGTACAGAACACGACAGACTATGAAACACAAATCGGCCCTCCACTGACCTTGGCTTACCATCTTCCAGGTAGGCACTTCTTTAGGCAATCACTATGTGGAATATATTCATTTCATTTTCTTTGACATGATCCACTACAGCCTGGCCTCATAATGAGGGTCTACCTGCATACTGAGTACACAACTCTTAGCCAAAAGCTAATAGTCACGGAAAATTTGTTTCAGAGTGTTCCATAGATCCAGTATTACTTGCTTCATTGTGTATTTGTGTATTTTACAACTCGACAATGCTTTAACTACTTTTTCTTGATTGATTTCTATAACTCTTGATGAATTTATTCATTGATCAAATGGGACTAAGAGTATGAAACACAGGACACTGAGACCAGGTCTCTTTTGGGCTGGACCTTAGAGGTTCAGATACACACGTCATCCTCGTCTCTAACGCCATCGACCCCGGACTGTCCTTCTAATTCTCCTTTTCTTTCCCCTTCTCTGTTATTTCACTGATAATTATTGAAAATCCTTTTACTGAGGAGGTGACCAGAAACGGTCTTCACATTCAGCAATCTGTATGAAGCATCATCGCTCATCAGTGTGTCTTCTAAGACCTATCCTGAGATTTCAGACCTGGCATTCAATGTATCATTGGCTCTGGTGATAACACCCTCAGGTGATGATACTCACACTTTAACAGTGTGCCAGGACCCTTACACGATCCCACTAAGCGCATGACAGAAAACTCACACTACTCACCTTTGTCCCTGGTTTGAACACGGTGAGGAAACTGTCTGCTGCTGACCCTGGAGGAATGAGAAGCTCTCCGGAGCGGCCATTCTGAGGGGTACAGAGCAGAGCAGGGGATAAAAACGGCACTTTCCTCCACAGACCCTCAGTCCCCTGGGTATCTTTCATCCTGGACCTCAGAATTGCAGGCACATTTTTGTTCATCAGATGAGACTCATGCACCGATAGAGATCATCACTTGTCCAGGAAAGGCCCATTTGTCTTCATTCTTATCTACATTTTGTATTGACGAATCCACCGAATCAGTAATATTTTTTAAAGCTTAAGATTCAGATACACTCAAGAATAGAGCTGGCTCTGGTGCGTATCCGGGATGATATTCTCAATCTCATTAATTCTGTGTGTCTTCTCATGACATGCATTAGTCACTAAACTCATCTGGTTCCCAAATTGACACTGGACACAGGAGTCTGACTGTGAACATATTTTGCTCTTTTTGAAAACAGGATGCTTCCTGAAAACCACCCAAAACCAATCTGAGAATTATGAGTGGTGCTCACATTGATTCTGGGCTCCGAACAGAGATGCAGCACTGAGCGCCTGGCCTTGAAGAGCTCTTCATCAGCTCAAAGAAGTGGAGCAGTAGGACTGTGGAGTAGGACAGAGGATTAAGAAAAGGAAGAGAAAAAACTGAGACATTTGTTCCATGAAGCCTCAGTTTCCATAATTCATCTGAAAGTAAATATTGTTTTCTCTAAGGCATAAACATGTTCGCCATTATCACATACCAAGGACGTGACCATTAGCCAAGAAAAAACGCTATGTCCTCTTTAGCCAGAGAAAAACAATCAAGGAACATGACTGCAAAGTGGACTTTAGTAATAGCATTCCTTGATTCTTTATCCATCTTTATAATTAAATAATACTTTATTAATAATTGTTTGATGTTTTCATCAATTTAATTATAATAACAGAAGCAAAGCATATAGACACAAATGTGAAAATCATGATCCTTGAGTAGTTCTAAGTGTCCAGAGGAACTTCTACCAAGAAAATGGTGTACATCAATTTTTACTTTTTAGGGTTTTTTTATTTTTTGAGAGGGGGTCTTGTTAAATTGTTCCTCTAGGCTGGTCTTGAACTCACTATGTAGTGTAAGCTGGCTGGAATTCTATATCCTCCTGACTCAAGCCTCCTAAGTCTGTGCACCTGCCGTGCAACATTACTTCTGTGATACAGACATGGAAGGACACATATGACACCAACCATCATCATTAGGACATTTTTTGCCGAAGTTCAAAAATTTCTACATTTCTTTGACTAAGCTATTAATTTATAACAATAAAATAACAAGATGATTCACAATAGCCTAACAAATCAAACTTCAGTCTAGAGAACTCTATTCTACAAGGCTATGTCTTTCATTAATCAGCCTCTACATAGCTTGTGATCAATTAACAATCATAATGTTCTCCACAATACTTATCATTAAGCATTAGCAACCTTCATTCATGTAATTTATATGGCCGATTAGTATTCCACTGAATGTAACAACTTCATTTTCTTTATCCATTCATCAGCCACCACATACTAAATCCAAACATGTCTTTCTTTATCTTTCCTTGTTGTGGTCACTTATTCTTTCTAAATAATATAACAAGTAACAAATGACAAGCCGGGCCTGGTGGTGCAAGCCTGTAATCCCAGCACTCGGGAGGCTGAGGCAGGAGGATCGCTGTGAGTTCAAGACCAGCCTGAGCTACATAGTGAGTTCCAGGTCAGTCTCACTACATAGTGAGACCCTGTCTCAAAAAACCAAAACAAAACAAAAAACAAATGACAGACACCATGATAAGATCTGTACTACTCATCTTGGTCCTGAGGTTCAGTGCAGAGATGTGATCTGGACTGGAAAAAGCCAAAGTGCCCTGGGCAACGAGCATTCTGGGGAGTCTAGAGCAGAGGGTTAAAAGTGACACATCTCCCCTGGGATGACTGCTCGTCCACCATCTTTCTCAGTGGACCTCGGACAGGCAGACACATGTTATTCACCGTGCCCTCAAGGCTCATATGCTGGCAGAGAGCATCACTGGTCCAGAAAAGGTCAATTCCATTCCCCCCTAACTTTCTTTTGATTCGCTGTTTATTCCAACCAACATTATTTTCCAATGCTTTCTTTTTGGCTATAAGTTGTCCAAATATATAGGGTACAGCATAAAACTTCTATATGTTTTTACAGTGTGATGGTCAATTCAGTCACTGACAAATGTTTCATCTGAAGCATGTTTACATTTTTTATTCATATATGATAATTGCACATATTTCTGTGTGTGATGTGTTCTTTCAATATGTGCACATACTACATTCTGTTCAAATCAGAGTAATTAATGTGTTTCCATCCACTTATCCTTACTTTTCATTTGGAACCTTAGAGTTCATCTCTGACTGTTATTTATAAGATATATAATGGGTGTTGCAAACTATAGCCACAATTGTCTATGAATTATTAATAATGCCTGCAAAAGCTCATTGTTCTCAAATCCAACACGAGCATGACTAGCTATCATATGTGTCCAAAGTGCTGCTCGTGTCAATATATAGCTTTTGTTATAGCTTAGGGTTTTACAAATATATTAGTCTAAAGATTCATCTTATTCCCAAATTTGCACTGATTATACTAGGTCTAATATGATCCTGTTTTTCTGTGTATTAAAGGTAAAGTGAATTGTCCTAAACAAACATCCTAATCAAGACAAGAATTATGAGTGGTACTCACGCTGATCTCTCGGTTCCTCTACTGGCTAAGACGGGCGCACTGAGAGAAGCACGGCACAGAACAGAGGATAAAAATAACGAATTAAAACTGAGACATTCAGAGCCTGAACACTGTCTGAAATCTCACCCCCCTGTAACCCTCCTAGCTAAAGAGAGACCAGGGAACGCCAGGGAACAGCGTTGTGAACTGGACTTCAATGCTTTTCTAATATAGAAAAGACATGACACGGATCAGTTTACATTTTTATAATTAAACAATACTTTACTGATTAATGCTTTCATTCCTGTAATTATGATGAAAAAAAGCGAAATATAGAAATACAAAGATTCCTGGGTATTCCTAAACTGGTCTAGATGTCCTTGTAACCAGTGGCCCAGATTAGTTGGGCCATCTCTGCAGAGACACGTGTGCCATGGCTCAAATGACATTAGCCTCCATCACTGGGCCATGTTTTGTCCTGGTTTTCATTCATCTCTACATTTATTTTGAGCAAGTTATTAATTAAGGTACAGCTATGAAATAACAATGATTCAAAACAGACTCAGAGTCTCTTAGTACACAGAGTCCTTTAATACACCCTACTGCGTGCCTGTCATTAGGCAGCCTTGTGGCTCATGACTGATTAACAACCCTAATGTTTCACCGATAGGCATTATGAACTTTAATGTAATTTACTCTTTCTGTCTGAATAGTATTCCACTGGCCCTGTCTCCTGCATTTTCCTCTTTCACCCATCAGTTGACCCTGAATCTGGGAGCAAGAGAATGTGCTGTGATTGCCACAGCCATGCAGATGTCCGGTAGGGTTACTGCTGCAAGACCTCTGGATCTGGACCTGGCAGTGCGATGGGTGGAGCAGCTCTGTGTTAACTCTGGAGGCGTCTCCACACGGCGGCTGCACTAACGCACCTTCCCACCGACAGTGTGCAAGGGTCACCTTTCTGCACATGCTCCTCAGAGACTGTCCGCTGTTGTCTTCTTGGTAACAGCCATCCTCATCGGAATAAGGCAATCTCCCATGGTGGTTTCCCTGGTGATTAATAACATGGAACATGTTTTTCATATACCCATTGGGCATTCGGGTATCTTCTTTTGAGAACTGTCTGTTTAGATCTGCTGCCAATATTTTTATTCTAATTATTATTATTTTTATTTTGCTACTTATTCCTTTGAATTCCTAATTTATTATGGTCAGGCATTGTAGCTATTATGCATCTTTGAAATTTTTTAGGCATAAAAAGAGAATGAAATCTTGCAATTTACAAAAACATGGATAAAACTGGACACAATTATGTTAAGTGAAATAAACCAGGAAGAGGAAAAAAAGGCACAGCGTGATTTCACATACACGTGAAATATAAAAGCTGATCTCCTGGAAGGTGATGGGAAATTGGGAGTTACTGGTGCAAGGCACAGTAGGGTGGCGGGAAAGATGGGGACAGGTTAACCAAGGGTAACCTGAGACAGCTCGAATTCAGAAACTCCATGTTCTGTATACCTCAAAAACCAAATGAAAGAAATACTAGATGTTTGACTCACAAAGAAATGCTAGCTGATGGGGAAACTGACATTCATCCCAATTAACCCTACATGATATATGCATGTATTAAAGCATGGCAGATATCCTTATATGGGTTCTTTTGATGCTTTCATGTATCAGATGAAATAAAACAAATAAAGAAAATATCTAGTGATTTAGTTCCAAGCTCTTCTTTTGTGTGCCTCCAATTTGCTGCTAAAACCATCGATGTTTCATTTTTAGTGTATTGTTTAAAATATGGAAAAAAAGACCGTGATTATCTTTCATCGGTTACCAAAGGAAGACACTTCCTGCAGTGACTCCTGGGGGTCCCTGTCCTCACACAATGGCCTCCCACGACGTCTGGATCCAAGGGGCTTCTTACTTCAGCTCAGCACCTCCTGCCAAAGAGGACCGAGCAAAGCAGGAGTCAAAGCCTGAGTCAGTCCCTCAAATGATCCATACACTTTACCATTCATTAGCACTGTCTTTTAGGTTTTTGTCAATTACTATAATATTTACTCATTTTCCTCTAGTAAAAATATTTCAAACTAGCAACTGGTATAGAGCAATAATTGCCTATTACCTATTAGTTTGTGGCCTCCTTCGTGCAAGATCTCATACACTTGAGAAGTTTCCTACCTATCCAAGCTCTAATACATACTAAAAACATCTAACACAGGGCCAGGGATGTAGCTCAGTGGTGCTGTACCTGCCTTGAAAACGTAAGGTCCCAAGATCAATGCCCAGTACCAAAAAAGAAAAAAAAAATCTAAAACTTGTTAACCTTACTGTTTTATTAATACATACTCTTTGCCATCTTCACCTCTGTATATTTATATAGTTTTCATCCTCTCCTTTATTCTTTTACATTAATATATTCAAATTTATATTTAAATTCATAATGCCTATAAATTCCCAAGGCCCAGCTATAGAGGTAGCAAGTTAATATGTAGCAGTCACCATAGCGTCTCTGCTACTCTGATGCTGTGTACATCTTCAACGTTGTTTAACAACGTAGTAAATACTTCTCAGAAAAGCAACTATAGCATAGGCGAGACTGGCATCTGCTCACCGTTGTCCAAGGCATCACCCAGGTACAGGAGCAACGGGCGGCCGAGCAGGGTGTCCTGGGCCCCGGGGAGCATCCACCCTGAGGAGCACAGAGCAGAGCAGAGGACACAAAATGACACTTTCCTCCCTGACCTGGCCTTGTTATCTCTCGTCATCTTTCATTTCAGGGAGCTTTTTCTTTCATTGGCCTTTGCAGTGGACACGTGACCTTTCCACGGAGTGCACGGTTCTTAGCCAAGGGCCCCATCCATGCACTCCGTAACAGAATTTCTTGCACCATTGTGTTTTCAGAAATGCACGATCTTTCGCCCATTCGATAGTCACTGATCTCTCTGTTTATGGGTTCACTGGTTTTAGGAATTCATTTATGAGAAAAGCATGAAACAGGTGAACATCGAGCAAGGCCAGGTCTCCCGGGCTGGATCTCAGAGTTCCAGGACAGGTATTCATCGCCTCTGACTCATACCCCACAGGTGGTCATCATTAACCCAGCGCCGGTCCGCTCTGAACCTCCCGTCCACCTTGCACGGTGGCTTCAGCATTCACGTACTAAGGAGCATTGACAGCCTGGCACTGTTAAAGCCCCAGAGAGGCTCCGATGCTCCTCGTTTATGTCAAATTTTCATACCCTGATTTTATCAATTCCGCTCCTGGTGTTGCCACACTTGGCCCAGGGTGACCATACTCCACATCATAACACTGCAGTAAATAAGCTTAAACAAATTCCCGAAGCCACAAAAGCTCTCACCACTACTCACATCCATCCCAGGCTCTGCCGCACAGATGTCTCGTGGCCAGCAACCCTGGATGAACGCGTCCACGTCCTGGGGGGCATCGTTCTGAGGAGCACAAGCAGAGCAGAAGATGAAATGGGACTGCCCGCTGTGTGGACTAGGAGATACCCCTGAACGCGGCAGGATTGTCACTGGTCCAGGGAAGGCCCGCTATCCCTTCGTTGTGTCTACATTGCTTATTAACTATCCATTAAATCATTCATAATATTTCTAAAAGCCTGTGGTTCATGGGCACCCAGTCAGATCAGAGCCGTCACGTGTCACAGCAATACACAGCTTGCACTAATGAGCCTCCGCTCTCCATACCTGTGTCACTCAGTGTAAAGATTCATCTTCCTGCCAACTTCACACTGACGACAAGGGGCCTCGCATCATTAACTCATCAAGTAAATCTCTCACATAACATAATTCTACATCCTGCCACAGTCCATTGGACTGCTTTGAAACAAGGGAACTGGCTAGGATCCTGGCCGTGCGGGACCTTAGTTCCAGACACGTGGCGCTCATCCAGTACACCCACACTCCTCAATCATCGTCAGTGCTGATTGGCTGTCTTTTCTATTATCAACTACGTTAATGGTTCACCAAAACTGAAGTCCAGCAGAATCTAAAGATGCGAAGGCATGTTAAACACTGCTAAAATCTCTCTCCACGATCGTTTCCACAGAGCCCCGAATTCTTTCATACCATGCTCTGCATTTCACACTTGGGCCTTACTGTAAAGTTTAATATCAATCAGATACTGCGCACTGGTGCTTTCCCCTTTTTTGGTTAAATTTAATATGTCTGAAAAATACAGCAAATGCCTTCCAGAAGACAGCGAGAACATGATATTATTATTCACACTGGCTTTCATGTCCCTCACACAAAGATGTAACCGAGAACTCCAGATCACAGAGGAATGTGTAAATTGGCTCCAAAGTAAAAAACAAATTGGATCATTAAAAAATGATATATTTCTCCTTGGTTTTTGCTTAACATCTTTTTTGTTGTTGTTGTTGTTAATTTAACAATTCATTGTTTGGAGCATATTTCATTGGGGGGGTTAAGAAAACAAACTACTTATAAGTTTCCTTGACATAGATGTTGAACATTATCTATTAATTATACTGTCTGTGTCGTCCTAAATCAAGTATTTTACAATAATTGAACACTTATTTCCATTGAGTTGTCAACATTTTCACCACATATTATCTTGTCTCACTACTTATTTTAGAATTAGGTAATTCTTTCTATAAAAATGTTATTCTATCAATCCGAATATAAAGAGGATAAAAACGAATGAACTTACAGATAAAAAACCATTTTTATGCCATGGGCACCTGTCTACTATGATCAGCTCAAAGCAGAGAACAGAGGAGACTTCATTTGTAAAATCTCTGAGCATTCTAGACACGGAGTCATCATCTGTGAAGCATGTGCCACAGGAAAGTCATTATGGATCCAGCACTAGTCTTTTTTTTCCCAATGATTCCTGTTATGTCTAGTGATTGATCGAACTCAGGACCTTATGCTTGTGAGGCAGGCAGTGGCACCACTGATCTAAATCCCTGGCTCAAAGATCATTGTTTCATTGTTTCTCTTGTTTTTGTTTGTTCATTTTTGTTTTGTTTTGTTTTTTTGAGACAGGCTTTCAGTATCTAGTTCATACTGGACCCAAACTCACACAATCCTCCTGCTTCAGCCTCCTCAGTGCTAGGAATGTAAGTATGCACCACCATGTCCAGCTTGTTATTTCTAATTTCTATATAACATCACTCCAACATTGATATATCTGTTTCATTAATTACTGTTTACATATGCATTACCAATACGTCACTATTAAGCAGGGATGGTGATATACAACTGTAACCTCAGAATTCTGGGAAGCTGAGGCAGGAAGATTCAGAGTTGGGGCCCAGCCTGTATAACTTAGTCACACAGACTAATAATTAATAATAATAATAATAATAATAATAATAATAATAAATGCTGGAAATGTATTTGCGCTAAGGCCCCAGGTTCAATGTCTAGTACCTCACACACATAAAAAAGACTTCATATTCCTCTCCTATTGACCAGTGGGTTACAGGTATCCACCTCTGGTTGTATCCAATATCTTTTAATAATAGATTCTTATAATAAATATTCTTAAGCAAACCACACAATTAGGACAGAAACACTGCCACTCACACTAAGGCACCACTCCTTCACAGCAGGGGCAGGCAGGGCCGACGAGTGAGGAGGGGTCCTCAGGACCTGCAGTCTGCACGTCATGGCCATTCTGAGGGGCAGGGCAGAGAAGAGAACAATGATATTCAAGGCCATCTCGCTACGGAACTTTGCCTGCCCTTACTTAGCCCTTCTGGCAATCTTTTGTCAGTAGAATTATTTCATTTCTGTCCAAGACCTTAAACGTATTTATGTTTAATTTACACTACAACATGATGAGCCAAGGAGATGAGAAACATATACTACTTATTTCTCTTTGGATGGCACTGCTTTTCATAGACATATTAATAGATTTCTTGGGGCCAGGGATTTGGCTCAGGGGTTCTGCCACCTGCCTCGCAAGTGCAAGGGCCCAAGTTCAATCCCTGGTACCAAAAAAAAAAAAAAAAAAAAAA
>NW_022900933.1:38697536-38743553 GCF_012274545.1 Fukomys damarensis | reverse complement strand
AAAAAAAAAAAAGATTTCTTGCCTCAATTCATTTTTATAGCTGGACTAGACTAGACTGTCACTTTATGGATTTTATGTGACTATTTATTCATTTTTGCATTGATCTGCTTATAAAAATAGAATTAAAACATGAGCAAAACAAATGCATTCTGTATTTCTAAAATCCACCTGCAGGTTCATTTGAAATGAAGGATGGACTGGATTTCTCCTGTTGTGGACCTCAGAGTTCCAGACACGTATTCATCATCTACGACTCGTACGCCAACAGGAGTCATTACTGATCCAGGACTCATCCTTTTTTTTTTTTTTATAATTGTTTCTATGTTGTGTTTCCACTAATCATGAATTTATCAGTAACAATTTTAAAGCCTATGATTCCCAAAAAACCTAAGAACACACTTGGTATTTTTAGTCTGTACCTAGAAATCATCTCAATCACTGTCTTCATTAATAATCTTGTTTTCTTATATACTTAATCACTAGGATGTTTTTTACCAACCCTACACTTTAATTTAAGTCCCTGAACTTTAATTAACCCTCTTTGGGTATACTTCACACTTTTCAACCATAGACTGAGTGGCCATAAGCAAATTACCTAAATAGCTGTGACCATGGGAGAAGCCTCCAGTTTCCAGTCGATTCACCCTAGGGTCATAAAACAGCACAATCACACACATCAAAATTGTATGACTGCTTAATCTTTCTCTTACATTTATTCATTCATTTTTCTTAATACATACTTTTCTTAACAAAAACAACTCAAAACTAATCAGAGCAACACAACTGAGAGGTAAAGCCTCAGACTTCTTCTCCTGAAAAGGAATGCAGCGACTCAGAGCAATGATATTCACTATTATTTCTCACTACCTACAGGTGACAGGCCTGAGAGGAAGCTCCCAAAATTTACTCAGTTATGAACATCAGTATTCATAGATGTGGCAAGTGTTGACGCCAGCTCAGTCAGGGCCTTCATTTGGAGGAGAGCAAATAATGCAGATAATAGGATAGTGAGACACTGCTTCCACTATTAAATGCCTTTCAGATTCCATTTTGTTACTCATTTAAATGTTTACCATTTTGCACTGTGATTTATTTTCTTTTTCCGTTAAGCAGATGAACACAGGAACTCAAGCATTCAGTGTTATTCAGTCTCACTGCCCTGTCCACTGAGACGTATCCAGAAATGCAAGCTCTTTGATCGGTGTTTACTTAGTGAACTCCAGTGGTTCCAAGTTATAGTAATAAAAATTCTTGCCTTGCCACATATTTTCACGCTCGGATAGGCTTCAGTCTCTTCATCTTTATACACTGCTGTATTTATTTATTCTTTCATTTATTGACTTCTAATAATAAAATCAAAATCTATGAAGCACCAAGGACTGAAAATGTGATCCTTTAATATCATCAAAATCTGTCTACAGGCTCATTTCCACAGAGGCAAACACACAAATCCCTGTTTGGAATGGACCTTGGTGGGTCGTGGTGCTTTGCTCATAAAACATTGGTTCAGAATGCAAAGGGTGCATTTCACACTGCTGTTCCTTCCTTGGCCTTTTCCCATAGAATCTGTATATTCTTTCTATGTGGAACAGGAAACACCATAAAACTCCAACACTGAGAAGTCCTTACATCTCTGACAAGCTCCTTGTGCATCATACAAATAGCTTAAATCCCAACCCTTAAAGAACATTTAGGACAGATATAAAAGAGAATTTTAAAGACCTTTAAAGATTAGTGACACAGACTTCAGACGTGATCTGTCAAAAAATTATCCAAATGCAGAATCTTATTCATCAGAAACTTTTTCCCTTGTATTTAATGGGCTTGCCTTTTGTTTGATATTGTTCATGTATATTGTCACCGGTTTTTTGATGTAGGTACAGGGAAGAACTTTAAAAACTCACATTAAGGATAAGGAATTTTATGGGTACATTGGTCTCTAAACTCTTAAATGTAGAAGTAAATCAAAGAGCTTGGTCTTTTGGGGTATATCTATTGTGTGCCATACAAAATTAATCAAAAATGAGATATTTTCTCCATGGCACCACAATTTTCTCCTCTGATGCACTTAATTTTTAAATAATTGTTCAATAGTGTATGTAGTACTTTCTCCTAACAAAATACACATCTTAGAATTCATGACTTACCTGGGACAAGGACCTTAGCCATCCCCCAGAGCTGCCTGTATCAGTGATTCTCCACCCAAGCCAAGGAAAGAACTTTCATACTGCTTACAGTTGATAAAGTTTAGCCCAATCACAGTGAGCATGGGATCTCATGCTATCCCCCTTTCATTTATTTAGACCCTTAAGTATTTGTAAGACAGTGTCATGATTATCTTCCTTATCTAATTTAAACAAAAAACTCCAGACATACTCAGCTACCTCATCATTGACAAAGGAGCCAACCATCCTCACTGGAAGAAAGACAACCTCTTTAATAAATGGCATTGGAAAAATTAGATTTCAACCTACTAAAAATTAAAATTAGACCCCTAGCTTTCAACATTCACTGAACTAAAATCAAAGTGGATTAAACATCTAAACTTTAAAACAGAAACACTAAACTTGCTGGAAGATAAGTTAGGCAGAATTCTCAAAGACATTGGCATAGAAGACTTTAAGAACAAATCCTCAGTAGCTTGGGAACTGGCACAAAGAATCAGCAACTGGGATCTCATCTTTTAAAAAAGCTTCTGCACAGCAAGAGAAACCACCAACAGAGCTAAAAGACAACTTAAATGTGGGGAAAAAATTTAACCAGCTACTCTTCAGACAAAGGTCTATTATCTAAAATATATAAAGAACTCAAAAAAAAAAATCAGACCCCTCCCAAATATAAAAACTACAGTCAGAAATGGGCATCTGAAATTTAAGCAAAAAATTGGAAAATATCAGTGTATTCATCACTTTTCCATCTCTGGGACAAAAACACCTGATGTCCACAGTTTAAAGGAGGAAAGATTTATCTTAGCTCATGGTTTTCAGAGGATTCAGTCCATGGTTCAACGGCTCCAAGGCAGAGACACCATGGCAGAAGGTGACAGAGGAGGAAACAACTCAAGCTATGACAGGCAGGAAGCAGAGAACACACCCTTCTGTGTGAGGCCCCCAGGATTGGCCTTCTCCAATCAGTGGACAGATAAATCCACTCAAGAGCACAGCGCCTGTGAATCAACCACCTAGCTAAAGGCCCACCTCTGAACTCTTGAGACTTCTGGGAGATGTTTTAGATGCAAACCATAAAGTGACGAATGTAAATCAAGAGCCTTGCCGGGCATGCTGGCACACACCTGTAATCCCAGCACTGGGGAGGCTGAGGCAGGAGGATCACTGAGTTCCAGACCAGCCTGAGCTACACAGTGAATTCCAGGTCAGTCTCAACTACATAGTGAGACCCTGTCTCAAAAAAACAAACAAACAAAAAAATCAACATCCTTGACTATTGTGAACATAATTCTGAATCATCTTTCAGATGCCGTATTTATTTTTCAAATGGACACCCAGTTTTCCAATTCTATCAACAAAATTTCCTGTCATTCTGTATTTTGATAATAAGTCCAGTTGTACCCTTTTCTTCTTTATTCATTTATATATTTGTTTGCCATTGTTAGTGATTCATTATAATGTTGGAATCATTATGCAGCAACCCACCCAAGGCCCAGTCATATCTTGGATTATTACTGATTTATAAATAGGGGCTCATTCCCACTGATTCAGCACACCAAGTCTCGTTTTTAAATGGGTCACAAGGGTACAAAAGTAAATTGATTACAAGACAGATTCAGAATTATTTCATTCTTACTGATTTGCGCCCAGCCCTTTTTCATGTGAACGTTGCATTCAGTATCTAAAATGCTAACGTGACCCATGGAGATGACACTGCATGGAAGCTGGAAAGGGTAATGTCACAGGAGAAGAGGCTGGAACATTCAACATCCAGGGAGGCTGTAAGTTCAGCCAAGCAGAGGTGGGTTTAATAACAGGTACCAAAGTCTAGTTAGACCGGAAGAGTAAGTTCTAGTGTCCTGTATCATTCTCAAGGTGACTACTATATAAGCAACTTATTATTTTATAGAGCACTAGAAAAGAGAAGTTTGTTAATTCCCCTCCCAAATTACTAGGTTTTAAAGAGATGGAAATACTAACCACCCTGATTTGATCGTTCTCAAGTTTTAAACATGTATTCAATTATCACACTCCATGCACGATTATCATGTAGAGAAAACTTGAAATAGCTAAGCCTTAGATAAAATCCGTAGATCTTTATAAATCAAGAAATGCTGTGTAACCAGGGAAGAAAACTAAATGGGAATAATGCACAGCTATGAAACTGAATGGGAGACTTTAATCTCTTTTTAAACTGGACCCTATTGTACTATAGTAGGTTAATTCCTAATTCCTGCCTTAAAACACAAACGAGGGACTTGTCTATGCTCAAGTTGCTTTCACATCCTTATTTATGATTTGATTCAGATATTCATATAACTATTTCTAATTTACTAAAAGACAAAGCAGATGCAAACTCAAAAACACCTGAAATAAAGACCCTGCACATGTACACAGCTGAGTACATCTTTTTTGCGGATGTGAGTCACAGGGCTGGTCTATTTTTAGTTGTGGACAACGTTTGAGTCATGCAGTAATAATTCTTGTTCCAAAAAATATGGTCATAAAGAGATCATCCTTTAACTAGTTTTTATATATTCATCATGATATTTAAGTTTAATGGCTCATTTATAATAAAATTAATACTCAAGCCCAACCCAGGAAAATCCAAAGTGAGTGTTTTAAATATTTCTATTATCTGTCAAACGGCTAATTTCCAAGAGAGGTGATAGACTACTTTTTCTTTTGTACTGGACTATAAAAACGGATAGAGATATAATGAGGATAGCTCAGTGGAGATGTGATTTACTTCCCAGAAAAGACATCCCAGACATCCCAGTCCATTCTTGGTTCTATTTTTCTTCACTTATTCAAAATTTGTTTAGTTATTCGTGTATCACTTAACTTATGAAAAGACAATCAATGTCATGAAACAACAAGAAAATATGCAGTGTATATGTACACAATTCCGTTTACATCATCAGTCCCTGTGTGATCCGTTCTTATTTAAATTGTACATCCAATTAAGGTGTATCCATAAACAAGAAGAATGTACTGCTCTGCCCTACTGTGGTACTAACAGTAATTTATTTCTTCCCCATACAATTAACAGACTAGGCCATTTAACACAACAGGATATTTATGCAAACTGTGAAAATTGCTAAAGTGAGATATTACTACCTTATGAAATGACTAAATAGCATCAATATAGTTGGATAATTCTAATCCTTAGTATATAAAAAATTCTTAACTTCTATGTTCTTGAATGTTATTTAGGTAAATGGCGATTTATGCGCCTTTTTCAGGACTGTGAACATGATGAACCAGACACACTCAACCCAGAACCACATTTTGTAGCATCTCCATAAAGAAGCCTGCACATGTCTTACCCAACAGAAAATACTCCCAGTGTTACAGGATGATCAGGTAGCCGTGGGCATCACCTCTGCAAAGTACCAAGTCAATATGAAAGAGAATAGAACAGCAAGATTTAGGTTCTGTTTCTTTGAATATGAAAAGAACATGATTAGAGTCATTATGAACATTGGGTCATGAAAAGTTCTATGCTTAGGGCTAACACTTCTGTGATTTAATGAATTACTTAAATTATTAATTTTACATCAAGTAGTGAACATTCCTGATTACATTGCCTTCATCAAGAGAAACAGCTAACTACAGGTGGGCCTCGTGGCTTCTCTCTACTGAAACAACGTTCGTGTTCTCTGCAAGTAGACGTCATCTCACAAAACTAGATGCATCACATCTGGTTTCATGACACAGTCGTGTGAGTGGTCAGTCATGACCTTATTTATTAACTCATTCATTATTAGTGTGAATGGATGAGCTAATAATTCATCAGCAAATGAGCTAATCTGCCCAACCACCCATGCTCTTTGAAGAAATTGAACATATTTACATTCTCTGACTGCAACTGAACTAAATATTTATAATCTCATAAATACAGAATAGAAATGCTGTTTTTTAATATCTGCCTACATGATACTGATAAAACTAGTAAATCCAAGAATTTTCCTTCTAAATAATGGTAACATTATAATTGACAGTAAGTCCATTTTGGTTCTATTTTTCTTCACTTACTCAAAATTTGTTTAGTTATCTTTGCATCACTTAACTTATGAAAAGACAATCAATGTCACGAAACAACAAAAAAAAATATGTAATGTATCAATTCTAAGGAAGGGAAAAGTAAACTATTTCTTTTCACCTGGGGCCTTAAATTCCTGGGCTGGGGGTGTCACTGGATGGCACAGGGCTTGCAAGCATTCTGCACTGGGTTCAATACCGAGCACTGAAAAAAACAATTCAAACATGAATATTCATTGTCTCTTAAACCACCGTCTTCAACACAGGTCCTGATTTGGCTCCTTCGTGCTGCATTTGTGTCTACATTTGTGGATTGTTTAAGTCATCAATTCACTCATAAGAATAAATAACTATCCAAGACTCACAAAACCCAAGCAAAGGATTTCAGTATTCACACATCTGTTGATTAAATTATTCCCCGCAGGAACTACGTTTCTTTTCTAATTGACCTCTGTGTTTCATATATAAATTAGCCAACACAAATTATATATGAATCCAATTTTTAAGATTGTCCCATGGTCGACCATCGCTGGTTATTTTCAAAGTTTAAAATAAAGAAGGATAATCTCGAGTCATATATAAGAGAATGGATGTACCTTCGGATCATAACGGTAAGTGAAATACATGAGACACACAAGCTTCAGTGTCACATGGCTTCTCTTCTAGGAGAAACCCAATTATAAATAAATTAAAGAGCAAAATAAAAGACAGATAATAGGAAGCAGAGAGATAGATCTTTTTGCACAAGGGAAAAGACCAAAAGGTGGAGGGAAGTGGGGATGGAGGATAGGGAAGAGGATGTAAAAGGAATTAAGATGTGGTATGCACACGTGCTAGCTCCCCACAATGGACAAAATCATTATGTACTAAAATATGTACGATTAGAATGAATGAAACGTTTAGAAGTTAGAATAATCAGTGATACCTCTTTTTTTGGTTTGTTTCTGGTATGGGGAATCGAACCCAGGACCTCTCAACTGAGCTGTGTTCCCAGCCTGTTTTTACTTTGACAGGGTCTCACTTGGGGCACTCAGTTAGCCCGGGTGAGGCTTGTACTTGGAAACCTCCTGACTCAGCCTCCCAGAATGCTGGGATTATATTAGTGAGCCATCACTCCCAGCACATACCTTAAAAAAAATTCAAACCACAATAAGAACTTTAACTGTTACCCACATTGGTCTCTACTCTCCGTATGTAAAGGCAGTCATACGCCCTGCAACATGAAAGGATCCATAAACCAATGCCACTGCAGACCCTCTAAGGAGAAGCCAAGCAGAACTGCTGGCTTAAAATATTGGCAACTTCACTGTATTCATCTTTACCTCCCAGGTCTCATTTATCTTGTCACTTACATATTCACTGTTTTTATCTAAAATATGCTTTGCTTAACAAAACGACTTGCAAAACAACTGACCCAGAGTGAGACAATTGACTCTTACTAGCCAGAGGGAACACCCTTGATCTTATGTTTATTTATACTGCCATTGCTATTTTAATAATATCTTTTTCAAAATTCATTAACACAAGACCAAAAAAGGGTCCTTCTATTTCCCTGAACTCTGTCTATAGAATCCCTTCAAATGGGGGACTAGGTGGCCCCTGGGAAGGACCTCAGGTCCAGACAAGGACCCATCATCTCCTACGCCACCAGAAGATATTCCTCTTCTTCCCTATCTTTATTTCTATAGTCTGTATTAATGACTGTCCATTTGCTAATAATAATACATCTATAAAACTCAAAGATAAAACCCTTCAGTGTCTCTATTATCCTGCTATAAAATCACTTTCGTCCTATCCCTTCTCCATGGGTTCAAATATCGACTAACCCACCTAATAATTCATGTGGTTTTCATACTGACTTTTGGAACGTGGTTGGCTTTCTCTGATTATATTTGATAGCTTTTCAACATTATATGGAAGGTCCTCAGCAAACACCTCAAACCAGAGCAGAGTTTGACGCTTGCTCACACGGGTCTGCAGGCAGCCTGACATATAAGCAGACTGTGTGTTCCCAATGACAGGAAGTAGTCAGAGAGTGAAGACTCAGCAACTCCGAGAAGCTCAAAGCAGGACCAAAGGTAACAAAGTGGAGATGTTCTTCATAGTTCGGTCCATTTGACTATTCACTTAGTCATTTAAGTATACATGAATGTAGGTAGTACTTACTAATTTTCTGTTAAAAGGACAATAGTGTTCTTGCTCTGAAGCAGAATAAGACCTGACTGCATTGTTTGTATCAAAGAATTTTAATCAATGAATTAAAACACAGGAAATGGAATTCCGTGTTTTCTCTACACCTTTTCAGATTTTATCACCCTCCACAAATAGTAAGAGTGGACAGGCTTCACACGTGATAAAAGAGCAAAGATTCGTAAATAAATACCCATCCAGTAAAATCATGTTGGATGCATCCATTCTACAGACTACAAACCAAAGCAGATGATTCAGGCAAAAACTAAGACAGTGTCTGTGGAGCTTCTTTTCCACATTTCCTTCACTTGATCATGGAGGTATTTATTAATAGTTTATAATGGAGTGTTTTTCTCGTAACAAAAGAAGCAGCCTTGCACTTGAGAGACAGACCCAGAAAATGAAAATCACTCTTACTAATTAGAATCCATGTGATAAGTGCCCAAAGAAGTGATACCCATGATGCATTTCTTTCTCTTTTTTATCCACTTCTGATCTATTACTGGCCTCTGTCTTTGTGACCCTGCACATGGGGTCCACTACAGAGAGCACAGGGCTTCAGTCTGGTGCGTGGTCCACTCTGGAGAAAAGAGACCAGATGGCAATGTGATTCACATATTTGTCTATCAACCTCTGCTTCTACAAGTCATTATTCAATTATTTAGGTATATTGAATTTGGTTTAATACAGATTTCATATTCCATTAAGAAAGTAAGATAATATTGAACTTCCTAGGTCCGGGGATTTAGCTCAGTGGTTCTACCACCTGCCTCACAAGCACAAGGACCCAAGTTTAATTCCCCGGTATCAAAAAAAAAAAGAATTAATTGAACATCCTTAATTAGCCAAGAAAAAGAATATTGAGCATTATTTATATTATCTATATAATCGGCTGGGCATATTTTTCTTTGTGAATTCTTATCTTTTTTTTTTTTCTTTTTCTTTTTGCAATGAGATAGGGTCTCACCAAGCTGCCGAAGCTGACCTCCAGAAGTCCTACAGTCTCAGCTTTCCAAGTGGCTGGGAATATAGGCCGATACCACCATACCCAACTTATTTCTTTCCCAGTTAATCAGTAAACAAATAATAGTAAATATTTATCACTGAAAAATACTTATGAACATAACATTGAAAGGCCTAGAGAACAAGATTCTAAAGTATCCTTAACATCCATCTGTACAGTATTTGCCTGATCAGTGTTTCAACATATTTCATACGCGCACCATGTTTATCACTGGGTTACCAATGGCTTTTTCGTCGATTATTCTTACTTTAAAAAATGTTACAGTGAATAAACCAAACAAACCATCCAAGTATGATGAGAACATCGACTATCACTCACACTGGTCCTCTAGCTCAGACCCCTGCGGTCAGTGATCACCGGCATGAGTCCAGAAGCTTGCTCAAAGGGGCCTGGGTGCTTGCTCTGAGAAGCAGAACAAATAACAAAAATGACACATTATCTCCATGTCAGTTTTCACTTAGTTAACCACTTAGGTCTTAATTATTTGGGCTTCTTATGTATTAAATTTTCTTTAAGAAGACTAATAATACCATGCTGACCCTAACACAGAACATGTATATTAACTCTACATCTTCCTTATCCAAGGTGATAAACCCTTAACCATGTATTTCTTTTTCTAATTATTTTTGTCAGAACATGTCTGCAGTGCATAATGATTACATTTATTGTGAGGAGTTTGTATGTGTATTTCTTCATAGATAGAATACATTATTTTCAATATGTATTATTAGTTTCTCTGATCTTAGCACATGATTTCCATAATTAGAAAACATTAACTATTCATATTATTTACTGTTTGCTTGTTGATTCGCTCACTGATCTATTAATAATGAAATCAAAATCCATGAACATAAAACCACAGCTATAACTCCCCTGGGTTACTAACATTTATCTGGAGAGTCGTCCAGAGTGGCCGGAGACAGGTGTTGGTATTGTATTTGACCTCAGGCTTCCAGACACCCACTGCTCATGATGCCTATGTCCCAGGTGTAACCAGGGACAGGGTTGAACCTCTTTTTCATCTTTTGTATTAGCATATACTGGTTATACAGATGAATGGGTCACATTTTGGCATATTCACACATGCACACGACATACTTGGGTCATTTGTACTCCCATCATCCTCTTGCCACAAGTTCACCCCTAGTTTCATACTTTGAAAGGCTCAATGCATATATTTTGATCAAATCTAGCACCTCATAACCCAGAAGTGATATTTTGAAGCCATATCTTCTTAATTAACTTCAGTATTTCTAATTTGTATTGATACATGCTTTCACTTCATGAAATATTTTCTCGATTGGCTAATGGTTTACCTCTTGATATTTATTTATTTATTTATTTATGTTTGTTTATTGATTCATTTCTAATTCTAACATAAGTAACTACGATAATGGAATGAAAATCGATGAGCACAAAAACAAATACCACAACCCTCATGTATTTTTCATCATCTTGTTGTATGATCATGTTCAAGAGAGGGAGTATATAGATTTTCTGTTGTACTGGACCTGTATCAGATATGGTTTTCATCATCTGTAATACATCAGCAGTGATGATTGATCATCATGATTAGTCCAGGCTTAGGCTTCATACAATATTTCATATAATTGTACATTTACCATTTATTTACCAAACACATCATATGAATACATGGAATGTCTTCTAAGAAAGCATTCAACAAGCAGAATGTTAACTGTTACTCACATTTGTACCCATGCACCTACCAATGCAGGCAACTGCAGAGCCCCTCACAGGGGAATCCGTGAATCAGCCTGAGTGAGCCCATTCTGAGAAGTAGAGAACACAACCAATGATACAAGACTGAGATACTCTCCCCACTGATCAATCATTCTATAGTTCAATTAGTTCATTAATCATTTAGGCTTCAATTTGGAGTAATACATATTTTACTTTCTCTTAAACACAAAATTGACTTTTCTACTAACAGAATAAGAGTACTGATTTTTAGTTGTATCATCTCTATAATCATTAGAGATAAGATATTGAAATCACTTATTTTTTACAGAAATAGTGTTTTCAATAAATACAAATAGCCGCTCTTACTGTTCTACAGATTTTAATAATAATTGATGCATTTATTCATATTTAATTCTATCTTAGGTCCATTTTCAATATAATCAAAATCCATTAATAAAAACAATAAGAACTTGCCAGGGATTTGACTCAGTGGTGCTGCTGCCTGCTTCCAAGGGCAAGGTCCGAGTTCGATTCCCAGTAAAACAAAAGAACACTCAACAAAAAACAGTAAGACCTTATGCTTTGTACACTCCTATATCTTTGGGGGACCACTTTCAGAGAAGACTTAAACTAGACTGCCTATGGTGTGGACCTCAGATTCCACAGATTAGTCACCATCTATGACTCATACTCCACCAACGGTCATCATTGATCCAAGACAGGTACCCTGATCAATCTTCATTGATTTCTGTATTTGTTTACTAGCTATTGAAGACAATATTAAGTGGTTGACAATAGCCACAAACAATAACATAATTTAAATGTAATTTATACCTTTTGCCTTAAGATTTTTTGGCATACTGATTATATCACTTATTAAGTTTCACAAAGAAAGTGATATAGTCTGTTTTGCAAATATTAATTTATCAATCTAGCGTTTCATGGCCATGCCACATTTATCTTTTAGTTTTGTGAGTAAACCAGGATTATAGGTAACAATTTTTTTACCAAATGGAGAATCCCTTTTTAAAATCATCTAACAAAAGATAAGAACCCTGGCTATACTCACATTAGTTCCTGTAATCCTGACACATACAGGGAACCACAGATTCCAGATCAAGGAAAGTATGTTTCAGCAAACTTCAGAGCATCCATTCTGAGGGCATGAAACAGCACAGATTACAGAAGGCTGATAATTATCCATGCATTCATCTCTTCATTTCATTGGTAGGTTAAATAGGAGTTAAATTACTATGATTTTTCTTTCTTTGAGAAAACAAACATTGAAATTCATGCTCTGACACTAACAAGAACATAGGCCAGTAGTTTTATTTTATTTCACATCCTCTGAGAAGGGAGTAACACATTTGAGCATTTTATTTCTACTGGTCTTCTGTCCTTAAAATATACATATAATTTATTTTTGTTTACCATATATTTTATTTCCATTTTGCTTGCTTGCTTGCTTGCTTGCTTGCTTTCTTTCTTTCTTTCTTTCTTTCTTTCTTTCTTTCTTTCTTTTGTGCCAGGAATTGAACTCAGGACCTTGTGCTTGTGAGGCAGGTGGCGGAACCACTGAGCTAAATCCCCGGCCCTACCATATATTTTAATAAGTAGTTAATGTCTCACATTCATCTCTCTGTTTATATAGATGATAGATAGATAGTAAAAGTGCATATGCTCCAGCAGCTCGCCATACTAATAAATGTCTGGAAGCTCATGGCCTCCACTCTGAGAACCTGTTGTACTTGTAGAGGCCAAATATAACATATATTAATCTCATGATGTGTCAATAAATTTATTATTAGGATATATATACAAGGTCTTTTTCTTGATATACATTTTTTGGCTGATTCTGAATGTGTGTTTTGGGGGTTTCTTTCTTTGATCCAACTACTATGATGTATTAACTGCATAAACACAAAGATGAAGAATATCCTTGACTATTCCTAACCTCTGTCTGTGCTGTCAAAAAGCACACAGTAGGTGCCTTACTGAGGTGTGGACTTCAGTCACCATCTATGAATCATACACCACCAGTGGTAATCACTGATCCAAGACTGGGCTCCTCCATTAAAATTCTACATTAGCCTATTCCAAAAAAAGTTAAAAAATAAGATCCTGAGGTAAAAGTTATAGCTATCAACAGGATTTTTAACCAGACTGAGTACAGTTTTGCCTACTCCTAATTTTGCAAATATTGCTTAATCGAGAAAGTGTTGCCTAGCCATTTCAATTTTTCTTTGGACCATTCTTGATGCTCCTGGATTCATGTAATACTTTTATCAACAAAATGAACAGTCTTTAAAAACTACCCACACAAACACAAAAACTTTAACTATACTCACATTGACTTCTTTCCTCCTAATGCAGAAAACTAAGAAAAATAAAATGTTTACATCAGTTTGGCAACATTCATTCTAAGAGTACAAAGGGAAACACATATAAAAAACACAACCATTATCTTTCCATCTATCATTCATTAGTCATTGAAGCACTAGTGAAACTGTGATGACATTTTTTTTTCTTAAGAAAGCAAACATCGCTGAACTTGGCCCCAACAAGTGCTTAAGGACTAAGCCAACTAGAAAAGTTGGTAAAGACTTCATGAACACACAAAGACTAAACCATACTTGACTATTACTAACACCTATCCATAGGGTCACAAGGTCCACACTCGATGTCTTATGTACACATCAGACTTCCAAACTTATAGTCACCGCATCTTTGACTCATACACACCAAAGGTTACTGCTGATCCAAAACTGGTCCACCTTTTCTCCATTAATTTCTATGTTTGTTCACAGACTATTTCATTCACTATCAGATAACTAGAAATCACAAAAAAATTAGGAACAAGATCCATAGGTACCCTGAAAACTACCTGCAGGTCACATTTGCATATCTTTTATCTTACTCTTTATGAATATTGATTAATTGTAACAATATATTTTTAAGATAAAAACACTAATCACTTGGAACCTGACTTATAAGGACTTACAGCATCATTTTCACTATATTGCCATCATCTATCAAGGGTGTTACAACTTTGTTATTGATGAATAAACTTCCATTCTAATGGTATTTCTTCCCACAACTTTATTTTCATAATTGGCCAATGCTTTCCTATTTATTGATACATCTGATCCAATTACAAAAATAGAGTGAAAGTTTATGAACACAAAAACCAAGAATATCCTTGAATATTCCCAACATCTACACCGAGCGTCTGAAGGTACATCACATGGTCTCCTCTTCCCTACCATGCTCTACTATTCATTTATCAAGTGAATTTATAACCAGGAATCACAAAATGTTAAAGACAAATCTTGAAGTACACGTTATAGATATCTGTAGGATCTTTTCCAAACCTGATTATATCATTCCCTGCTGCTGAATTTTCAACAATGTGTTTCATGGTCATTTAGTATTTCTCCTTGAGCCATAGCTGAAACTTTGCATTATACATAACAGTTTTCACAACTACTGTGAATACCCTTGAAAATCCACTCAAACAAAGTTGAGAACTTGAATATACTCACACTATGCTCCTAATATGGCAGTAACTGCAGCCCTCAAGATCAGGAAAAAAGGCCTATGTCAGCTTGGAGGCATCCATTCTAAAAGTACTGAGCAGAACAGGTCATAATAAGATTGATATTGCATCCATTTATTCTTGCACTGCTCCTTGTACTACTCATTTTGGTGTGTATCTAATTATGTTCTTTCATTCTTAAGAAACAGTCGGTTTATTCCTGACCTGAGCAAGGATTTAAGCCCCATTTAAAAACCACTCACACTAAGGCTAGAACTTTGACAGTACTCACACTGATCTGCATGTTCCTCACACACCAGCAGAAAAAGAGATCCTGTAATCAAGGAGGAAAGCGATGATCAGCTGGGAGAACCACGCTCTGTACCAGGTACAAGAGATTACAAGAAGACTGATACCATGCCCACTTAATCTTGCCTTCCTCCATTAATTTTATTGATCATTTAGGTAAGAGTTAAATTATGTGGGTATTTCTTAAGAAAGTGAACATCAAAGCCATTGTTTCAGCTTTATCTGCCATCCTTAGCCAGAATCACAACAAGCTTTAAATTTTTTCTCTCTTAAGGGACTTTAATGCTTTAAGTGCAAAAAGAATGCATGTGTGGACATTATAAATTCTCACCACTGGGCGATGCTTCACACTCTGTCTTACTTTATTACTGTGTAATGGTTATTTCACGGATTCCATTACAAAAGCAAACTGAACCCTCGGAAGCACACAGGTCATCCTGGAGCACCCCTGAATTTGCCTAACAGGGGCCCTGAAGGTCACAAGGCACACACTAGTGTCCTTGCGGGTGGGACCTCAGACATTGAGTGGAGTCATCATCCGGGTTGGCCCTACTCTACTAACTTCTACCTGAACTTACGGACTATGAGCTTCATTAATAATTTGTATAAAGGAACTATCCCCAGCTATATAAAAAGGCTGCCTCCAGGGTGTGTTTGTGGACGCTTTGTCAAAAATCAGATGGCTGAATGTGCATGGAGTTATTTCTTTTAACTGCTCTTCCATTTTATTGGTCCATGTGTCTATTTTTGTGCTATCGTCATGCTTTTTTGATATAACATTCTTATATCCATTTTATTTTTCTTGCCTGATTGCTCTGACTAAATTTTAACTAATAAAAATTCTTAAAAATTAAAAACTAATCACAAAAAAGTTAACAGTATCATTATGTACACTTTATCTACAGGATCTTGTCCTATATGCAGTACCTCATTCTAAAGCCTAAATTTTCCAAATATTGGCCCATGGTTGACATTCTTCTGTTGCTCATGAAGACTTTACCTATATGGTAAACACACTTTAAAAGCCACCCAAGCCAAGATCTCCGACCACACTCAGCTTGGTCTCCACGTTGAACCACAGACCACGTGACCCAGGAAGAGTGCCCAAATCCAATCTACAAGTACAGAGCAGAGGAGATTATAAAAAGATTGACATTTTCTCCATTCATTCTTGTGCTATTCCTCTCCTCTTATTACATATTTCAGTGTATAGCTAAGTGTGTCACTGTCTTCTTGGGAAAATACATATTGATTCTGTTTCTGAACTGAGTAAGAATTCAGGCCCATTATTAACCTGTATACAGCATCCTCAGAACACGATGCTTTTGCTGCATTTATTTCCCAAGGAATTTCTGTATTTTTCAAACATTGTATTAGTATTTCTTGCCGGGGAATTATTTTCTTATTGAAGCATGCCTCAACTACTTTATCTTTATTTACATTTTTATTTTTAAAAATTATAAATGTAAGATGAAAAGACAGAGAATAATATGCCTGACTATTCCCAATACATATCCTGGGGATACCAAGGTGAATCGTAGGTGCCTTGCAGTGTGGCCCTTAGACTTCCAGAGTTTCGTTACCACCTGTGACTCACACGCCACCAGGGGTCATCCTTGATCCAAGACTGGGCCTCCTCTTCCCCGTCAATTTCTACATTTCCCTGTCCACTAATTCAATATTTCACTGGTCATTTTGTGATAACTATAAATCACAATCTCCTAAGAACAAGAGTTTTAACTATACTCTCGAACTATATACAAGCTCTTTTGCCACAGTAAGTATAATCTCATTCTTCATTGTGCATATATTGCTTAGTTAACACCAAGTTTTACAGTCAGGTCACAATTATCATTAAACCATGATTGAAGTTGTTTTATTATACATAATGGCTTTCCCCAAACTTTGTCGATACTTACTTTGGTCTTCATGCTTCAACTCACAGACTTCATGTTCTGGGAAAGATGCATAATCAGCTCTGGATCATCATTCTGGAAGTACAAAGCAGAAAATATTGTAAAGATTCAAGTTCTGTCTGTTCACCCTCAATTCTCAATCCCTCCATACATTTCACTAGTCATTAAGGAAGAAAGACATTGTGGTGACTTTTTTTCTTAATAAGTAACACTGGACAAAAAAAAGGACTTAGCTGTTAAAATTTATTGTCCATGACATGTTCAACCAAACTAGTAATATTTTGATGTTTATTTCATTGCAGACTTTAGTGGGGGCATTTCTTTACCATATTAGAATTTGTTGGTATTTATTTTTTCATAACTGGTCAATACTTTGGACATTTAAATATAAATATTTTATTATTTAAAAATCTGTGCAATGATATTTTCATTGATCCAATTTTTAAAAAACGAATGAGTCTTTCTGACGGAGACCCTCCTTGACTACTCCTAAGCTTTATCCCTAGGACCTGCAGTACACACTGCATACTGAGCCGGAACTCAGACCTTAGAGCTGTGGTCATCACGCGGGCCTCATCCGCCACTAGTGGTCATCATTGATCCAAGGCTGGCCCTCTTCATGCACTACTCATTGCACCCGCCATCACTACATAACTGGGAATCACAGAGACTGAAGAACACGATCTCTGGTACACTGTGAGCTGACTGCAGGATCTTTTGCCATAGCAATAGATCTGTGTTGATTAACTAACAGAGCACTTGATGGCCATTTTGTATCTCTCCTGTCACCATGTTGACACACTTAGATTACATGGAGGGCTTCTAGTACCACAATGAATGCTGTTCAAAACTGCCCACAGCACAATAACCCTTTCACTGTACTCACATGGGCCTTGGTTTTCCTGGGAGCCATGAGTGTCAGGCCCAGGATGAAGGCTCAAGCCAGCTGGGAACAGCCATGCTGAAAGTACAAAGAAGAACAAAATATTTTTTTAAAGGATATTTATCAATGCATCCTTGACTTTTATTTTATTAGTCATCTAAAAAGGCCTGAATTGTGACAATTATTTTTAAGAAAACACTGAACATGGCTGTGACCTTCTACTGTCTATGCCATCCTCTAGAAAAGGCTCAAATGTTAGCACCTCTGAATCATTCGCTTCGGGCTAGAATTCCGTATTTTCCATACATATTAACATTGCTTAGCATCCATTTATTTTCACAGGTGGGTGATGCTTCACATAATTTATCTTTATTTACATATTTATAGTATGATTCATTCACTGTTCTACTATAGAGTAGAAAATCATGAACACAAAGATCAAGGGTAAGATGCTCACTATTCTTAATAACTGAATAATTAAATAATTTGGTGCAATATTAACTTCTTTGTACATTTAGTATATCTATAATTTCGCAGAAACTATACAATGTTAATGTGTATCTGCATGTTTATTAGACACAGAAAACATCAGTTCACTCTGGTTTGGGGGTGGGGGTTGTTGCTGTTGTTGTTTTTTTTGTTTTGGTACTGGGGATCAAACTCAGGAACTTGCACTTGTGAGGCAGATAGCAACACCACTGAGCTGCATCCCCAGCCCTACTCCGTAGTTTTTAATTAAACTGAGGAGCTCAATTTAAACATAGTGAGGATTATTGGATTAAAACTGGTTATATGACATGTTCTTAACAGGTCTATATCTAAACCCTCTCTCAACTAGGTACCTATTTAATAAATAATATAAATAATCTGCTCTTTTCTTAATCAAACAACCAAATTCAGAACAGCAGCATAGATGCTAACATCTATTTACCTAAACGTTCCTTTCCCAAAAGTGCCACCTTTGACCAGTTTATGCTACTGGAAATCAGGTCTCCATAAATGTATTATTAGTAATGAGTCTTATTGCATTAAGTACTCTCATTGGAGGACCAAGAATAACCCATTTTATCTGTATTTATTTATAAATTTCTTGACTTATTTACAAACTGTTTCACTGAAAATAATAACAACAACGTATACTCAGAATCCCAAAAACACAATCTTCAACTCCCGGATTGAGCCCATTTCCCATCAAATAATAAATAGGCATCATTCTGTCATGGATCTCAGAGATAGGGTTTAATCAAAGTCCTTGATTCAGACACCCCAGGGTACTCATCATTGATCCAGATAAGCAGTCTTTTTCTTCATTTCTACCTTTGTTTATTGATCCACTCGTCACTTTGCTAGCAATAATAAAATCAATACTAATGAATTTTTAAAAACAAGCCAAGAATAATATCGCTGAACACACCGAGATCTGTGCCCAGGCCCTCTTCCCACTGAAAAGATCTCTCTCCACAGCCCAGATCTCTCTGTAGGGCTCCTCAGCACAGCCTAGAAGGGCCAATGAGCACCTCTGCTTTGTCACCCACCACCCCCTTGCATCTTTCCTCTCCTGTCTCCTTCCTAGCGCAGGAGTTACCTAGTAGCTGGTGACCGGCGTGAGGAGCAAAGGTGCTGAGAGCCGCCTTCTCCAGAACAGCCCCGCAGAGCCACAGGCAACTACTTCCCTACCCAGAGGGCGGCTTGTGCCACCGAGAGACTGAAGATAAAAATTCATTTAAATATAATTACCTTGAATATAAATAGCCATGTGTGGATGTGGCAAAGACTTGGACCTGGCAGCCCTAGATTTTATAACTGCATAAATTTTTAATTAAATGCAGTGTGAAAAGAAGACTAGTCTCTGATTTGAGAGTTTAACCACAATTATGCATAAGTGGGTAAGTCACAAACTTTGTTTCAGAGGACACTCACATCACTGGTCTATTTACAGCTTAATAGAAACAACTCAGTGAACACCAGTGAGAAATCCACCCTGAATGACAGGGGTCTCTGACTATGATTTACTTTGGCCACTGGGATCCTTACCCAAGAAGGCAACAGCCCAAATCTTCCTCCACAGAGCCTGGATCACATAACCATCATCTTCGTTCTGGCATCAAATACCAACTTTTAAAAGAACAAAAAGTACAGATTTAGATCACTTTAGAAGATACTAGCTGTGTGAGAGAGTAATCACACAGTTGATTCAACCCATTTTTCATTAGTGACCCAATAATAAGGCACTTTTATGTACTGATCTATTTATTAACTTTAAAAAAATCATAAACACTATTAAAGTCATCATTCAAAGCCAAGAATTATCACAGTCGCACACTACAGTTCCCTACCCACAGAGGCAAGAGCATGGACAATATTTTTTTTAATGGACTCAGTCTGTGAAGAAACAAGTGACTTTTCACGATGATGGCCTATTCTCACCAAAGGTCTGAATTTCACACTACTTACACTGTCGCTAGCTGTCCTCTTTCCTCATGGATAGAATGACTCTAGGGCTATCTGATCATACATTCAAATGTGTTAACACACAATAGCCAACCTAGGAACAACCCAAATGATTTCCATTTTCAAGTGTGTGCATTCCCATACCCAAACCATTAAGAGAACAGCATTCCTATGCTTGGATTTGTTTTTCTTGCTTTGTTTGCTTGTTCCTGTGGTACTGGGTATTGAACTCTGGACTTCCTGAACACTAGGCAAGTGATTTACCACTGAGTTACACCCCTGCCCCACCTCGCTTCTTCTGGGGGTGTGTTCTGCCTTATTTTTAAACACTTACCCATGATAAGGATGTATTGTATTCGAAAGAAATTGCTCACCAATTGAGAAATAACTAACAGTAGTAAAAACCTTGAACAATATTGTTATGTCCACATTGCCCACACAGATTTAAGAACCAGATGCATACGTTTGAGTACAACACATTAATATGTACAATTAACATGAGTTCATCCAGAAAATAAATTTAAAATCAGATGTTCTTTTTTAAATAAAACTATATTTGAATTATTAACTCTTTCCCTAGGAATAAACTCAAGATGAGCAACACTCTTTCTTTTTGTCAACTAAATAACTAATCTGTCATTTGTTTTACAATTTTCATCTAGTACAAACAACCAGCAAATACTGACTTACAGCAAGCTATGCTATTGAGACTTACGTCTAGATGTCATTCCTTTTAGAAAGAGGCAACTCCCCTTATCAACATAGGTCAGTGGGACTTGGCACTATGAATGTATAATAACAATCCACGCTTCAGCAACTTGTACATATCCAGTCTGTGAATACGGATGGCCCAGACACCTGAGTAATCTGAACACCTGCTACAAGCTCATTTCCACAGAGGAAACACAGAGGCCACTTTTTAAAATGGACCTCAGCGTTCCAGGTGGCTCTAATCAAAACGTTTTCTTTAGACACCCTCCAACTTCATCACTGGCCCAGATGCTGCACTTGTTTTCTTCATTCATTTAGCCTTCATTAATTCTACAGAGCAAGACCCTCAGTGCGACAGTACATCGCTGGCCTCAACACCCACCCAGAGCTCAGACATGGAAGCGTCGATGGTCACTTCCTACCATTCCTGTCAGCATGGATGCTCCATGACTGAGCCATGTCTTCAGAAGCTGCCATTTTCTACAGAGTATAATGAGCAATCTAAACCCACAATGGCACCCGACAACTGGAACCAAACTACACATGTGACCTTCAAAGAGAATTTTCTAAATAGTTGAAAGTCTGGATTGTTACCAATCTGGAAATGCTTAAGTCAACCATGTTGCGGAAATAACACAGAATATTGAAAACGGTTCTGGAAATTATCTAAATGTCTTTGATCTTTTTAAAAAAGGAATCTCAGTTCTGAAATGGGTTCCTACTGCTTCCTGGCCTATAACACATCTCTATGAGGTCCACGTGGAGTGCTCTTGGGTTTACTTTTTGTGTATAAAGTATTAGGTTCCATGACCACATATGAATCACAACAGAAATCTCAACTGTTACTAACATTGCTCCTTACCCACAAGAGTAACAGCCAAGATTTTCGCCACAGGAAAAAGACCAAATCCATCTTGGGGTGCTCGTTCTGGGGTGAAAGACAGAGTTTCAAAAGAAAAACTATAAGATGTCAATAGATTTTTAAGTAAAGGTTACAGCCACACACTAGATTGAACGCAAACATTGGTGTGTGTGGCACTCCCATCATCTGTCCTTTTCATGCACTGAAATACTCCATGTTTCATATGAAATAATAAAGTCTACATAAACGAATAACTAAGGATGATAAAGAACTCCTAATTCCTCTAGAAGCACATTTCCCACAAACACAAAGGACCTCAGAGTTACAGACTGGGTTTAATCAGAGTACTTGATTCAGATGCCCCACGCATACTCATGATTGATCCAGACTTGGTATTCTGTGCTTTCACCCGGGGATATTATTATTCATGGGTTCACTAATAACATCTGTGGAGTAGGGGAAAACAATCCTTGATCTGGACAGGTCACATTCCTGAAAACCAGGGGCCTCAGTATTGCAAATATGGATCAATCCATTTCCTTGGACCACATCTATCCATAGCTCTCAGTCACTGGTCCATGCTTGGGCCTCTTTTAGTTAATATCTATGTTTTAAAGATGATACGATGAATGACCACCTTATACCACCGCCAAGGAGAAACCCAGACTCTGCATTTTCTCATCTCCTCTCAGTGGATATAACAGCCAAGGGAGAAGTGTTTGAATTCACTATAGTATAAAAATAATCTTGTTAAAAATTCTCAGAATGGGGGCCCAGGATTGGCTCAGTGGCTCTGCCACTTGCCTCGCAAGCGTAAGGGCCTGAGTTCAATTCCTGGTACCAAAGGAAATAAATAAATAACTATAAAGTTTAAAAAAAATTCTCAGAATGGGCTAGGGATTTAGCTGAGTGGCACCACACCTGCCTCACAAACACAAGGTCAATATAAAAACAAAACAAAACAAAACAAAAAAAACTCAAAATGTCAGAGACCCCACTCATCTTTTTGTCTTAAGGAATTCAGTTGTGCTGAATTAGAGTAGTTGTAATTATTAACTCATGAAAAATTTCTATCATTGATCAATGCATGACCACTTTTGAACTTCTCCCTTTGAAATAAATAATTATGTGAATATTATGATCAAGGAAGAAAGAACACAAATTTTTATTCTTTCTTACATTGGTATCGTCTCTCCTTAAAAGATAAGATCTTGAAGATAATAATTAAAACAAGTAGGCTGTGTTCACTCTGAGAAGCAAAAAGCAAAGCCCAAATATACTAAAATAGTCTGATTTAGCTGTTAGGTAGCAATCAATTAGCCCATAAACTTTGGTTTGTGTTTTATTTTGAACCATCGGGAGAGAGCAGTACTTTATATTTATTAAGTTATGTAATTTGAAAGAGAGAACACTATATTTATTAACTTGTGTAATTTATCCCTTTATATAAATAACTAATACTGTGGAATTTAAAAACAAAGCAAATCACTATAGCTATTAGAGTCATCCATCTGTACTTTTTACATACAAGGTATGAGCAGTGTTATCATTCTGTCAGACTCTGGACAAAACTGGACATATGGGAGATTCATCACATATTACAATTGGCCAACGGCTCAAGTTTGACCCTTCTTACTGTATTTATTACATCTCTCAGTAACTGAGCATTTAATGAGATCACAGGGGATCATTTTTGTAAGCTTACATTCACCAAAACAAAATGGGTGCACTGAATTGGCAAAACTCCGTATGCACCACAGGAGAGGTCTAGGACTTGCTGCCTTCCTACAGATGTCATATCAGAATAATGTGACAAGGGCCAGGGATTTAGCTCAGTGGTGCCTCCACCTCCCTTTCAAGTACAAAGTCCTGGGTTTGATCCCCGGTATAAAAAAAAAAAAGGTAGTGGGGACAAACCTGGACCTCTAAGTCCAATCACATACTTTCCACTGGTGCTTTAATTGCTGGCTTTCTCAAAAACAGATTGAGATACAACACTTATTTATGTAAATGCGTTTCTGGTTACTTAAAAAAAAATAAATCAGCGGACAGCCTTCCTCAACATGAAATGACCGAGGGGTCTCCAAGTCCTAGGAGGCTTTTCTGCTAACTTCCTGGGACTAAGACTTTCCAATTTAATAATAACTCATGTTTTCTTACATGTTTTAAGTAAATACATGCATAACTCTCATACACACCCCAAACCACAAACACATTAACAAGGTTTTGCGGACTCAGTTCTGTGCAGAGAATACAGGTGTCTCTTTGCCATGGACCCTCAAGTTGCAGGTGAATTTAATCTAAGTCCTTGTTTCAGAAAGAGCTGTCAGCCAAGATCTCCACCCATGTGGAAGTCAACCACACTATTCAAAGAACCTTCTATCTTCCTCTAAAATAATTTCAGTTGTCTTAATTTGGATTAAACATAATTTGTGACCTGTAACACATTCCCATTATTGGTCCTTATTGGGAGAGTTTTACTTATTTTATACATGTAGTTACTACTTTGAAATCTTGCAGCTACTACCACAAACAAACCAACCAAATGAAGATCACACACTAAGAGACTTGCCTTTGTGGTACCTATACTCTGTGTTCTGGATGACCATTCTTTATTAGACAATTAAATCAGCTGTCCTGTGTTCAATCTGGGGAGGGAAAAAAGTTGGTTTAGATTTTGTAATGATTTAGAGTCAAGCAGAATTAGATACCTATAAAATTGGCTCAAAAATGTTTATTTTAGTCTAGTATTGAACAGTTTTAAATATGATAAACAGCTCTGACTGCATCACCTGATCCAAGAATAAGACCAACAGAAATTACACATATCTGCCAAGATGGGCCTCTATTAAGAAAATGGTTATTTAGTGGGTTATTGGCTGATGCGCACATTTTTCCTTTTTTATTAAGAAAAAACAGCAAACTACAAAAAACTGTCTCAACTACAGACACTAGAGTATTCCGCATGAGAAGATTACAGCCTCCATCTGTTCATTATATTTCCAATAATTGTACTTGTTTAATGGCGAGTAATAATACTGACAATACTTTTTTATTGTACTTTACTAATTATTCCCTAAATAGGCGTGCCGGTCTTCATTTGTGTGTACATCAATCTGCTTACTTATGCGTCCTTTCCCTTGAAGTAATATATTCTACATCTTTAAAATGCAAAAGCCCCAAGGCATCTCCGTGAATTTCCCGACTTCTGCTCTTAGCGTCTCTACAGGAGGTCTCACCGGCTCTCACTCTGTATCGGACCTGAGAGTAACACAGAGGGCTTAATCAAATGTATTAGTTCAGACTCCTCCAAGGACACTCATCATTGATCTGGGTGTGGCTCTCTTTATATCTCTGGTTACTTAACCTTCCCAATGATTGATTCAGCCATTCGTGGATTCACAATAATAATTGCATAATCGATACCCTGCCAAGACAGAAAACTGAGACAAAAGCCTTGAACAGAACCAGAATTTGTTCACTGCTCTCCTCGCTGCAGAGCCAATGGGCTCAATCGCCAAACACGGGAAACCTCTGGCTCGCACATGCACCGCGCTTCTGCCAGTCCTTTCACAGAACTGGGATCCACAAAGCACAGTAACCAACACCATGGACCTACGAATCCGCACACGCTTTATGCGAACTGACCTCTGCTCCTCTCCGGGCGCTCCGCCGAGGCGCGAGCGAGATGCTTCCTAATGAGGGGCCGTAATAAGTCACTGCCGCCGAAGCAGTAAATGCGAAGTTAAACAGCAAAATGCCCTCCGTGGCTTTAGTAATGTCCTCATTAGGGTTTAGATGAATTCATCAAACTTTCTTGTCCCTTGCTATAACAAGTCTATGATTGGCATTCTATAGTTTCATATATTAACAATTTACTGTACTGAAATAATTCAGTGGGTACCCACAAAGAAATGCCATTCAAGCCCAGAATGTGAACTTTGGGGTGTTTACTTACACACATTCGTGACACTGATGCTCCTCAGAATTAGAAAATGATAAAATCTGCTATGTGGTTGGCAGAGGAACAAAAGTCTATTTTTAAAAATATGTCCTTATTGTTTCAAGAACCAAATTACTACAACTTGAAAAACTCCATGTGCATCTTTCGAAAAATAGGAGAGCTCAGAATTTTTCCTAGAATACCTGTCATAGAAAAAACGATGGATCAGCATTGTCATGTTATAACATCTGTCCCTAATTGGTCCACGGTTTGCTGACTTTTAAATAAGTTAAGACATAAAATCATGTCTTTCTTGAAAACAAAGACAATAAATGCTATCCTTTCGCAGGAGCAGGGCACAAGACTTTGAAAGTACCACACATGTCCACAGTCATCACCTCAGAAGAACACACTTCCTTCTTTTTAGTGTTTTCACGACATGGAAAGACTGGATTAAAATTCCCATCATTAGTCTCTGTTCGTCTCTCCATTATGTGGTTGTATACCAATATTTATACGAGTAAATGTATTTCATTTCCTTTATAAAACAGTCAGCAATCCATTACCAACACAAAACTTTTATATACAAATGTCCCTTACCAAAATAGTAAGAGCTTGACTGCTAATGTGTTTGGAGTATTGGATAGGTTGTAATAACAACCCACGGTTCATTGAACTCTTTTATAATAATTACATGATTTGACCTCTTTTTCCATTCATATCTGCCTTTGTTCATAGGCTGATTTTATAAGAAAAGTAAACTCTAGAATGAGGGAGTAACTCAGGAACAGAGGGAAGTTTGGGTTTGACCCATCATACGTACATGCACGCACACACACACACACACACACACACACACACACACACAAATCCATCCAAAAATCCATGAAAGTACAAGGACATGTTAGCATCAGCTCATTCCCCAAAGAAGGAATTATTATGTGTCTTTTGGTAACGAACCTCAGAGATCCATTTGGGTTTAATCAAAATATCCTGTTTCAGATACCCCATGGTACTCATCATGGGTCCAGACACATTTTTCTTCCTTCACTTATTAGGGTGTTCATTCATGAATACATTACAGTCATAAAATTCTAAGAACAAGATTTTCCCGTTGGTTGCTGTTTCTTCCTAGACTAGATTTCCTCTCATATGTTGGACCTCAGAGGATGTGTGAGATTAACTAGCAAGTCCGTATGGGCCACTGGTCCCCGATGGCCGTTTTTGAGTCAATTTGCCCACGTTTTAAAGATGATTCATGGAAAAGTGATGGGACCACCATCTTCCAACACTCAAGATAGATTTCACATTGTCTCTGGCCATCTCACGAGGGTTTACAGACAGAATCACATCAGCAAGGAAATGTGTAAATCATTCATGATGGAATATAAAATGTAGTATCAGATGTTTCTGAAGATAAAACAATGATTAAATCACCTCCAAATGAGATCAAACATTTGTGGTTCATCACGCATTCTCATCATCGGTCCATTCCTGGGGATTTTGTTTCTAATGTAGACATAGATTCCACTGAACTCCACAAAGCACGAACAAAGCATTCCACAGGACTTGAACTTGAGGTCTTACTTACATTAGTTTCTATGTTCTTTGCCCACAGAGCTACCTGCCAAGATTTTGATTCTTAGAACAGCTGAGTAAGTCAGCTCTTGTGGACATTCTGTGGAAGAAAAGTAGGCTTAACCAGCTAGGAATAAACATTGGACCTCTATAAAATAATCCAGCATTTATTTTCACTTGTAAGTCATGTAATAGCCATTGTTGCACCTACCATCCAAAAATAGTATCTATCATTATTACAAGTATCTGCTACATAACTAGCTTTTCAATGATACACAACCTACTGTGCCACACATTCTCACTATGGTACAGAATTGACTTGGGGCTGTTTATTCTTTGATGTGTACTTAAATCATTTGTATATTCCACATTTGTACATTCTAGGGTCCTTAGTCACCAAAACAACAACTGAGGCCTCATGGTTAGAGGCTGATTAAAGCAATCATGTGGTGTTTAATATACACAAAAAGAGAGAAAGAAAGCTTTTATATGATGAAGTAATATAGGTTTAGGCTACTTTTCAACATTTATCTGCAGTACTAGATTAATCAAAAAACTCTAGTTTATACCTAATTTTCATCACTGCCTCAAGAATGATACGTTCTCTCATGTATTTTTTAAATAACAGGGTAAATACCATGAAATCTACCATCAACTCAAAATAAGAATTATCTTGCAGGGCCGGGGATTTAGCTCAGTCATTCCCGCCGCCTGCCTCGCAAGCATAAGGACCCGAGTTCGATCCCCGGTACAAAAAAAAAACAAAAACAAACAAATAAATTTTTTTTAAAAAGGAATTATCTTGCAACATATCTCTATATTTTAACAACTTATACAAATACTTTAATGGGTGTGACTTTTGCTGAGTTTGTATACATTGAAACCTTTATTCCAATTCTGAGTGATGAGCTGTTTGAGTCTACCTTATATATTCATTTATTTACTCATTTACTTAATTGCTCATGGATTTGACACGATTATTTTCTAAAGAATAGCCAAAATGGTAAACTCAGCCAGTAATCCAGAACTGAAATTTTCCTGTGTTCTATGACCTACACGCAGATTAGGCATTTTTCTATGCATATCGGCAGTAAAAATCCAAATTAATAATTATCATTATCTTAGAAGACATAATCTTCATTGATCTGTAGTTTTCTTCTTTCAAATAAATGTAATATTTTATTGATTTGTTCATTTATAGTAATAGGCGCTACTGCAAAGAAACTGGAAATGAGGCCTGAATGACAGTAATACATCTGTTCCTTATCAAATAAATGACGGCCTAGATCATTTGGGGTTTGTTAAGAACATTTAATGAAGACAATATGATCATTCTGAACTTTTCTCTTCGGACACATGGTCAGTGTGTGCCCATAACTGCTCCCCCATATTCAATAACCTGTTCATATAAAGTTTCCCTTTTTATTAAAAATGAATGAACAATAGACGCAGTGAAACCAATTGAACAGAGTGAAATTTATATCACTGAGTAGACTACATAGATTATGAAATGAAATACATCTGAATAGGAAAGGAAGATGTGAAACTGTCTCTATTCACTGACAATGTGATTGGATACATAGAAAACTAAAGACTTGACCAAGGAAAGAAAGAAAGAAAGAAAGAAAGAAAGAAAGAAAGAAAGAAAGAAAGAAAGAAAGAAAGAAAGAAAGAAAGAAAACCATCAGAAGTGATAAACAAATTTAGTAAAATTGCAAGACACAAAATCAGCACACAAAAATCATTAGTAAATTCTATATACTAACCAAAAGAGTAAATTAAGAGAATAATCCAATTTTTTAAATCAAATAATATAGAGAGGGGTAAATTTAGCTAAGGAGATTTTTTAAATCCTATATATCAAAATCTATAAAACACTGATAGAAAAAATGGAAACCCAAAAGACTGCCATGTGATTCAGCAATCCCACTTATATATCCAAAGGAACAGAAATCAAAGTCGCAAAAGAATACCTACATTCCTATGTTCACAATAGTCAATCAATGGAATCAACATAAACATCCACTAGTGGATGAATGGATAAAAAAAAATGTGGTAGAGGGGCCAGGGATTTAGCTCAGTGGTTCGGTGGCCTGCCTTGCAAGCGCAAGGACCCAAGTTCGATCCCTGGCACCAAAAAGCAAACAAAAAAAAATGTGGGAGATATAAATCCAATGGAATACTATGCAGTCTCAAAAAGGAGAGAAAGTCTGCCATTTGTGACAATATGGAGAGGACCTGGTACTAAGTGAAATAAGCCAGGCACAGAAAGAAAAATACCATATGATCTCACATGTGTGGAATCTAAAAACATTGAACTCTGAGAAGTAAAGAGTAAAAGGAAAGGAGAAGTAGGGACAACGTGGGAAGAAAGGAAAGAAGAAAAAGAAAAAAATGAGACAAGACAGAAAAAAATGTACACAAACTCTTTGCACATAGGGAAGGGTAGAGAGGTGGGAGGGAAGGCAGGGAACAGGAAAAAACAAGAACCAAGATAAATTATGAATAAGCACAAATTCCCAATGATTATGTGATCATAATGTATATTTAAAATACACCAAAAAACTGAATGGAAAAAGGAAATGGCTGTAACCAGCAAGTAGAGTCAGGTATGAGGGAGACGACGTGGAGTCATTGGTTAATAGCCAATGAAAGATTCAGATGCACAGGAAGAATAAATGTGGAGTCCTACTGCACAGCAGAGTGACTATAGTCAGTAATAATTTGTTGTATATTTCAAAATAACAGAGAGTGGGCCCGGGGATTTAGCTCAGTGGTTCGGTGGCCTGCCTTGCAAGTGCAAGGACCTGAGTTCAATCCCCGGTATCCAAAAAAAATAAATAAATAAATAAAATAATAATAATAACAGAGCAAATTTTAAATATTTAATAATAAAATCATAGGCAAATGAGGTGAGAGTTAATTAGCTGGATTGCATCATCCCAAATTGCAAATGTATAATAATACCTTGTTGTGTTCACTTAAAAATAATGTTAAACTGAAATAAATAAAGTTTCAAAAAAATCAACAATTTAAGGGTCCCACTTTAAGAAACTACAAAAAGAAGAGCATATTAAGTCCAAAGTAAGCAGAATTAGAATAACAAAAATTTTGGCAGAGGATAGAGCGCTGTGGGGCAGCACCTGCCTACCAAGAACAACATCCTGCGTTTGATCCCTGGTACCAGGTGAAAAAAGTAACAAAAATTGCACCAGAAATCAATGAGACTGGAAACAGATCATAGGGAAAAACCAATGGGGGAGAAGCTGTTATTTGGAAAACTCAAAGAGAAAGAACACAAATTATTATTACCTGAAATGAAGGGACAGTACTACAGATTCCATGGATATTAAAAGTATATAAAATGAATGCTATCAATAACTCCACCCACAAATTTGACAACCCAGATGAAATGGACCAGTTTTTTTTAACAGACTCAATCTGGCAAACTCACACATGGAGAAAAACAATTTGCATGGGTCTGTATCTATTAAAGAACTTGAATCAATAACTAATAACCTAAACCAGAAACCGCCAGGCCCAGATGGTTAACAGGTAAATTACGTCATATAAGGGGGAAATTAAAGCAAGTCTACAATTTCTTTCCAAAGACAGAAATAAAGGAAATACTTCTACTCATTCTAAAAGGCCAGCATTACGCTAATACTCACAGAAGTAAAAGAACATGAAAGAATACTACAGACCAATGTTTCACATATGTGCAAAAACATATATACAAGAATATATATACAAAAATACTCAAAAATGTGAACTGATCAAATACAACAATGTATAAAAAGAATTCACAATAGAGTGAATTTCTCATGTATGCAAACCTGATTCAAAAATTGAAACTCAACTAATTAAACCCAACACATCAACAGGAAAAAAAAAATGCATGTGATCATATTAGTAGATATAGAAAAATAACATTTAAAGAAACCTGATACTGATTCTTGGTTTTAAAAAAATGGTCCAGTAGGAATAGAGGGAAACCTGTACAACTTCATAAAGAATATCCAAAATGAAAATAAAACAAAATAATAGCCCCATACCTACTAATGCTACGCCTAATAGGTAAAAACTTAAATCTTCTAAAGTCACAAACAAGGCAAGGATGTCCCCTCTCACCACTGATTTTCAAAACTACATTGAAGGCTCTGACCAATGCAGTAAGATAGGAAAAGGAAATAAAAGGTAAACTGATAAGAAAAAAAAGAAATGAAACAGTGCCTTATAATCTATATAGAAAAATGGAAAGAATCAACAAAAGTCTTGTAGTAGAATGTGACTATAGGTTACTGGAATTCAGCTTTAGTAATCACTGTGAATTGTATTCCTTATTACCTGACATACTTCCATAATTGAGCCAATCACAGCTCTCCTTTTCTGCATTTATTTATATATTCTTTCATTCATGCCTTGATTTCTTATAAGAATATACTTTGTATTAAGAAATTTCAAGAATAAAATCTTCCCACACAAATAGCAGTTCCCCTTTTCTAATGGATCTCAAAGCTTTAGGGTTTAATTAAAATTCTTATTCAAATCCTGCAAGGTATTAATCACAGGACTAGGCTTGTAGACTTTCTTCACTTATTTGTACCACTGTTTAAAGGTTCATTCAATGAATCACTAATCATAAATTCATCTGATAAAATGCCAAAGTAAAATGAAATCGTATTTAGCCCCCTACCTTCTTTACTTTAAAAGTCTCAATTGCATTATATTAGAATACAATAGTTCTGTTTTTGTTTCTAAGATAGTCCTATCATAGCACAATGCTTTACAACTTTATTTACATATGTAAATTATTGTCACAATGGAACATGGGGGTCAAACACCCATCTACTACTCCCACACTAAATAAATAAATAAGTATCGAGGTCAGAATAGCAATAATGCTGGCTTTCCTGTCTTCAAAATAACTGGCTGGATGATGAGTGCATTTGTACAAACACTTGGAATACCACCGTCATCTGTGGGTTTACAAACTGCATCAGAAACCTGAATGATGGGGCTGGGTCAGTGATCAAGGCCCTCTTCTGTTCAACGTGTGTGAGTGTGTGTGTGTGTGTGTGTGTGTGTGTGTGTGTATGTGTGTTGGGGACCTGAACCTGGAGCCATTGCACTGAGCTATATCCTCAGTTCTCAGTTTCTTTCCTTCTTTCTTTCTTTCTTTTTTTTTTTTTTTTTTTTTTTTTTTTTTTTTTTGTTTTTTAGACAGGGTCTTGCTAAAAGTTGCCAGGCTGGGTTTGAATTTGTAATCCTCCTGCCTCAGCCTCCCTCCGCACTGGGATTACAGGCATGCGCCACCATACCCGGCTTATAGTAGACCTCAGAGGTATAGTGCTTAATCAAAATCATTGACTCAGACACCCCAGAATACTCATCATTGGTCAAGGCTTGGCACACTTTCTTTGTCAGCACTGGGGACTGAACCCAGGGCACAGAGTTGAGACAGGGTTTCACACTGCCCGCACAGGACTCAAATTTGCAATCCTCCTGCCTCAGCCTCTCACTCCCAGAGTGCTAAGATTACAGGTGTGCATCACCACACCTGGCTCTGGCTCTCTTTCAATCTGTCACCTCACTCACTGAGTCATCAATAATTAAGCAGAAACCTAAGAACAAGGCCCCTTACCTATCACCCAGGTGTAGTCCTATATAACTGACAGGGAGCATCTCTGCAATAGGTCTCAGTTACTCACATGGATTACTCAGCTTCCTTGCTTCATATCAACTCTATGTTACAATTTTCCACTTGGTCCTTTTATTTAATCTGTCCACATCTGAAAGTAGTACATGTAGCCAGCTTCCAAGATGGCCCCCAATGGTCCATAGCTCCTAGTACCCATGGACTTGTGTTGTCCCTGACCTCCATGAATCCTGGCAGCCTATCTCTGTCTTATTTGACAGCTCTGGAGGAGTGAAACTGTCCTGCTGTGAGGCGCAGAGGAAAGCTCCATGTGGGAAGGGACTGTGGTCCTACAGGTGTGAGTCACAGCAGTAGACCCCAACATGGTCAAGCTGATAGATGCCAGCAAGTGCCCCTGACACCTGGCCTGCAAACTCATGGGACCCCCACATCCCATGGTCACTGCACGTCTCCTGGGTTCCTGCCCGCAGAGACAGTGTGGAACGTCAGCCTTCTACCACTGTTCTGACCACCAAGTCACGGGGCAACTGATCACACAGCCACAGCTGCCGGAGTAGCCCTCAGCCAAAACATTCAGGACAGAAGTGTTTCAGATTTTAGATCTTTCCAAGTGTGGAATATTTGATCGCTCTCAGAGACAGGACTCACACACACACCTTATACACGTGGCAGGGAAGTAACTTTATGCAGTATTTTCAGTGCCCCTGTGTTTTGACCACAGCCTTCCATGTGAGGTCAGGTGTGGAATCTTCTGCTTGTGGTATATGTTGGTGCTTAAAATTTTCCAATTTTTCTTAAATCTTCAGATTTTAGCTTCTCAGATTTGGGATGCCCATCCTGTACAATGACTCTCCATGAACCACCACCTCAACACTCACTGAGGCCACACACAGTCCTCCTCCTTCCTGTCCGTTCCCACCTTAAAAAGATGATGGTCTAGAGCATTATGGCGTGAGAGGTGATTCAGTCAACAGTGGCACGGAGTAAGTCGTAACATCAAAAACCCCTAAGGGTGGCTAAAAGCCCCCACCGTTACAAACAGACTTAAATTGTGCTGAGTTGGTGGGATTTATCCCAAACTTTGGTGTTTTCCACCCACTGGTGGTTCCTGTATGGCATCCTTTTACTTATTTATATGCCTGGCCATCTATTCCTTTGACACAATGTAACGACTGACAAACCACCTGAACCAAGCATTCGAAATGTGACTGTGCTCAATAGTAATATCTAAGCTCTTTACCACAGAGCTCAAAACTGCTGTCTTTGTTACTACAGAATAATTGAGTCATCTATGGTGTTTTTGTTCTGTGAAGTAAAACACACACTTTATAAAGAATAGAATAGCACAGCCTTAACTTCTTTTAATAGACCTGAGTCATGAGGGATTAGATTAATCATAAACTTTAGTTCCTATCACATTCTCATTACTGACTGGAGAATAACTAGGCTTTTTATTCACTGATTTATTTACTGTTTAATTTTTAATATAATGAACATTTAAATCTATCACCTAGTATAGGAGAAATAAATGAAACTCTTACAACTATCCATCTATATACTCCTCACCATTTAGACACCCTCACCTCATTAATCTGCTTCAGGGGACCAAACTGTTCACGGCCAAGAGTGCCCGTGATGTATTGATCCACAATTTACTCTAATTTATGCATTAACTGACTCACTTGTGATTTTTATTATGCAGAGAATTGTTTGACTCTCTTCGCGTTTTTTTAAAAAAAGAATAAAACCCACCAGCAATCCAAGATTGAATACACTTTCCTGCAACTCCCGATATACATTCTGTCCACAATGGGATGAGTCTAGAATTCTTTTGTCTTCACCCAAAAATGCAGATCAATCATACCTTTGTTTCATGACACCTGCTCTTCACCAGCCCACAGTTGGCTGAGATGTGAACTCATTTACTCACTTTTATCAATACATCAAAAAGAATAGTTCAACTAATTATACCAGTATCTACCTACCTACCTACGTACCTACCTATTTGTGTATGCTCATGGCTCACAGATATATAATGGACATAGTGCTTTTTGAAAAATTATATTCAAAGAGAACTGGGATAATAACTGTCATATGCACAACAGGAGTCCATATTTAGCTTTCTTTTAGTTAGGCAATTATTCTAAACATCATTTTCTATATAAATGATTTATTTCTTTATTAAATAAAACCGACAGCTAGCAACATATCATGATCCAAACCACCTGGATGTTCATGGAATGACTATGTCCTCAATGGGAAACCATAAGAAAGACCACATCAACGGGATAAAGAAGATGTGGTTTTTCTATAAACTGGAATACTACTCAGCCATAAAGAATGAGAAATTAGATTCATTCATAGGAAAATGGATACATATTGAGGATATAGTCCTAAGTGAAACACATAAGTCACACACATGTAAATATTGAATAGTTTCTCTAGTGTGAATAAAGTATAATAGTACATAAGATCCTGAGATAATTGACAATGTGAAATAGGAAGAAAAGGGCCAAAGGTGTAGGGAAGGTGGGAAGGGTAGGGGAAAGGTAATAAGGAAAAGAAAAAAAATAGGAGAAAATGAAAAAATGGAAATAAAATGTTTGTAAATGGGGAGGGGAGTAGGGGGTGAAGGGAGGACAGGGACAAGGGGAAAAAGTGAGAACCAAGATCTGTCATGTAAAGGTAAAGATCCCAATAATGAATGTAACTGTACTGTATACCTAAAATGTACTAATAAACTCAATGAGGAAAAAAAGAAAAGAAAAGACAGCATCTATTTTTATTATGTGACTCAGTGCTTTAGTAAATAATAAAAAATAATAATCCTTGTTTAACTGCAGAATTGCAAAAACCCAGCCATTCTTTACACATCTCTATTTTGCATTGGTTCATTTATAATATAATTCCAACATGAAGAATTAAGACCCAACTCCCTGAGTATCCTCAACTTTTTTGGTGGGGGGAGGGTTGAGACAGGGTCTCACTATGTAGTTGAGACTGACCTGGAACTCACTATGTAGCCCAGGATGGCCTCAAACTCACAGCAATCATCCTGCCTCAGCCTCCTGAGTGCTGGGATTAGAGGCATGCACCACCAGGCCCGGCAGTATCCTCAACTTTTGCTAGAAAGCCCTCTTCCCATGGAAGAAATGTGGAGGTTCATTTTTTTCTAACAGACCTCTAAGTTACAGAATCTAATCCAAATCTTTGATTCATACATCCCAAAATATTATTATTCTACACTTGATATATTTTTATTCATACATCCCAAATTACTTATTATTCTACACTCGATATACTTTTCTTCCTTTATTTGGACATTGCTCATACTTTTAGTCAGTGACTCACTAAATAATTATATGATAAATTCTCATGTAGCAAAAAGCCTAACAACATGCTTGAATATTTCTAGTTACAGTCTGAATGCTTGTTTTCCAGAGCTAATACATGAGGGCACATTTTATAACAGATGTGCATGTTTTGCATCTATAAATCAACATCCATGTTTCAGAATGGATCCATGATAGCCGTTGGCCCAGGTTACCTTTTTTCACTTAAAGATGGCTCCAAGAGTAACTAAGGAACTATAATCTTACTCCACAACCAGGGAGAACACTGACAATATTATCCATCTTCCTAAATGCTTTTCCCTCAAGGAATTAAGATCTTAAATCTCTGTCAGTAGAGAGGTTCTTAAATGAATCACAATGCAAAAATAAAACAGAATATGAAGCAGCCAGGAACATGAATGAAACATCTTGCATCTTTTTTATTGGATTTTACTGGTGCTGAATCAGATTTACTATAAATCTCAAATCTGAGCACATTCTCATCAATGGTCGTTGCTGGTGTTAGCTGGTTTTATTTACTAATATATCCATTTATGACTTTGAAAAATGCAGCCGACACCCATAAACTAACCTCCAAACCCAAGAACATTAAACTCTAACTATTACCTACATAAATCTCTTCTTTCCTTACCCACAGAGGTAAAAGCCTAGACCTTTAGCATTAGAGGATGATTAAATCAGTGGTGGTACACTTAGCTGGTGAAGGAAAACACATACTTTCAAAAGCAAGCAAGAGCCTATAGTTAAGATTTTGTTCGTGGAAGTGTTTTGCATTATTAGATAAATTGAACTTGTGTCCTCTCACAATCTCATCACTGCTCACGAATGGCACTCTAATTATTAGCTTCTTTAGTTTATATTTTTAAATGGTATAATGAATAACAACAGGAGAACAAGAACCATATCTATCAGAAATATCTGTCTACATACCCCTGGTCCACAAACTCAACAGCTCGTGATTGATTTTAATGGATCTCACTTGGGCAAAATTGGATAAATGTAAATCTTTGTTTCATGGCATATTCTCATGAGTGATGTGCAAATTTTTCTAATTTACATGTCTACTGATTCATTCATTTATTCATGACTATAATTTGCATGGAATAAATTAATTATCCACTTTTCTAAAGAACTGTTGCACACACATTTCAGTGGGCACTTTACTCAAAGAGGGAGAAACCTCAAGTTCTAATAAATTATCTGGGCAACATCTGGGTGTGACAAGAGTAATCATTATCTTTGGTTTATAACACATGTTCCTCATTGGCCCTTCTACACAACTGATCTAGATATGAACTTATTTTCATCCTTTGTAACAATGTATCAATAGTGAACATAAGGGTCAAGGTTATTGAACAGCTGTCCATAACTTAACCACCTAAATCCTACCAGGGATCAAACTCTGGTCCTTGTGCTTGTGAGGCAGGAGGCGGTACCACTGAGTTAAATCCCCGGCCCCCTACTTTGATTTTTGAAATAAAGCTCAGTGGTATGTATAATCCTAATTATGGTCATATGATATGTTCTCAATGTTAGGCCCAGTTGGCACTTTCTCAATTAAAAAATAGCAAACAAACCAACCACCCAGAACTAAAATATTCCGATTATAGACCTGTCTTTGAGAATTGAACCTGCATTCTAGGTGCCTAGATCCTGTTTCCTGCACGTGGACATCAGCCAGGCAGAGCAAGACTGGTCATTAGCCTTATTCCACATCACACATGACATCTGTCCACCACTGGCTGTCTTTTAAGTAATCGCTTGAGATATGACCATGTTCATTCAGTAATTTAAAACATTAAAAGCACCTGTGACCTAGAGACTTCTTATCTGAACACAAAAAGTATTGAAAACAACAGCCCAATTGTCCATCAACCGGGGACTGGATAAAGAAGATGTGGTTTTTCTATAAAATGGGAGTACTACTCAGCCATAAAGAAGGATAAATGAGAGACATTTATAGCTAACTGGACACACATCGAAGACATAGCCTTAAGTGAAATTAAATGGACAAACATGTAAATATTGAATAGTTTCTCTGGTGTGAAAAACTAAAATGGGAAATAAGAATCAAAATGTATAATTGATATTGTGTAATCGGAAGAAAAGGTCTAAAGGTGTAGGGGAAGTGGGAAGGGTACAGGAAAGGTAAGAAGGGAAAAGAAAAAATAAGAGAAAAAGAAAAAATGGAAACAAAGTCTGTGTAAATAGGGAAGGGTAGAGGGGGTGAAGGGAGGGCAGGGGAATGGGGAAAAAATAAGAACCAAGATCTGTCATGTAAAGACACAAGATCCCAATGATGAATGTAACTGCACTCTATACCTAAAATGTACCAGTAAAAATAAATATATTAATAACAGCTTACCCACTCAGTGTCCACACAAATACCTGACTGTACATCCCTCACTGTTTCTTGGTTTTTTTAATAAAATTCTGTGAACACAGACTAATCACAACTAGTGTCATGTAAGTCATTTCCTGCACTGGCCCATGCTTGCTCCTTTTCAGCTACTTAGTTACCTGATCATTTGTTTATGTAAATATTTCTTCCCCCTTCTTAATAAAGACCCAAAACCAGCAACCTCTGCCTAACCCAAGATGCCAACATGGACGGGTTGAGTCAGCTGAGAAGGTTCTTCTGCCCCACAGGTTCCTCTTGCCCCACAGGGGATGAATATGGAAACTCAGCATTACACCAACGTGTTACTCCTAGTACTTGTTCGTGATCCACACCTAACAGCCTTCATCTTCAGTCACACACGCATTCATCCACATACCCATTTATTCACTAGTAAGCCCTGCCCAGGAACTACTCAAGCCTAAAAGCCACATTCCTGCTGGCCTGAATTTCTATTCTCATTCCATTCCCAGAGGAAGTAACTTGGTCTTTTTCTAGTGGACTTCAGGTTAGCAGTGAAATCAAAATTGTGAATTCACACACCCACCTGAATTACTAATTTTCTTATTCATTTCCCTGTCTATGTATTATTTATTGATTATTTCACAGTTCCACCGATTAAAAACATGAAGACCCATGCAACACAAAACTCCAAGACCTTTGCCTACTGCCCAGAGTGCATTTCCCAGAGATGGGCGATGTGGTCTCTCTGCAGCTGGACAGACTGCACTTGTCAGTAGTGCAGCCTCCTCCCTGCCCCAGATCTCACTGCTCAGCCTGGGCACCAAGCATTTCCTTTCCTCATCCTTCAAAGTCCAGTGAACTACCTGACATCCCACTCTCCCCCAAGAACACTGAGAACTCTGTATATCCCTAGGTAGTAGGCATTTCCTCCTCGGTGATTAGAAACCTACACCTTTATCGATAGGTAAACAGAATGGGATATTAAGCAACATAACAGTGAATGCAGCACACCCTAACTTCATTGCTAATGGATGTCGGTTGTACTAAAATCGTTCAATCTTACCTCAGAGTTCATTATACATTCCCAACATTGGTCCATGCCCAACATCCTTTGATTTTTCTAAATTCTACTTTACTTTTAATTGAAAGATTAAATGATATTCATTAAGCATGCATAACGCGATCTTTACAAGTACACAAACACTCAGGAATGACTCACTCTAGGTAACTAATGTATGTCTTATGAAGTCATCATTTGGGGGTGAAAGACCCCAATCCCATCCCCTCTGCATTTACTTGTGTTTTCAGGTACCATTCACCCCTTTAAAAAGGATCTGTGGACAGCTGAAACACCCCCTCCAAGCCAGAATGACAAAATTCAGTGACTTGCCTGGGTCCTTTTGCTGCTTCACCACAGAAGTGACAACCACGCTGTGGGCCACAAAGCTCTCCATTGTAGGACATTGCATCTGCGGAGTAAAATGCACAAAATTCAAGAAGCAATGGAGATTGGGAATTTTTTTTTTTAATGAAGCCCTGGTCCTGCTGTACCAGATATACCAAACAACTGAATTCTTGACCGCATTCACACTGGTAGTCCCCAAATATCCACTGTCTTATTTACAATATTTTTTTAATACCTGGGATTGAACTTGGGACCTTGAGCTTGTGAGGCAGTGGCACCACTGAGCTAAATTCCCAGCCCTTCTTTAAGATTTTTGATTAGTAATCTCTGTAATATAATGAAACCTTCTAAATCTACACACCTGTGGGACCAGAGATTTAGCTCAGTGGTTCTGCGCCTGCCTCACAAGTGCAAGGTCCCAAGTTCGATCCCTGGTACCAAAAAAACAAAAACAAAACTAAATCTACACACTTAAAGAAGAGTAAGAACTTTGCCTGCTCCCAATTCTGTAGATTGAACACCATTTACACAGATGAGAACCTAGATTTGTTCTTACAGGTTTGTCATAAAAATTGGTTTAATTTACTTTATTTCTTGACACATTCCCACCAATCCTATATATTTGACCTTACTTTATGAATTTATTCAATTATTCAGTTATGTGTTATTTCCTAATGGTCTTAATTTGTTTATATTTTCATTTTTCATAATAAATGGTCTGAAATATTATTACAAATAACTACCTCTATGTCCTTAATCCAAAGTGGGGAGCATCTTGGGACCCTTTTATTTATATGGACATCGGTAGTGTAGACCTGATAATGGCTCTTGTAATAATGGACTTTGATGGAGTTTGGGTTTTGTTTGTGTGTGTGTGTGTGTGTGTGTGTGTGTGTGTGTGTGTGTTTCCCCAGCATTGGGGAACCAGGGCTTTATGCTCGGCAAATGTTCTGCTGCTGAGCTAACACTCCCAGCCCAACAATTAACTTCTTAAGTGACATATTACCATCATTGGTCCATGCCTGCCCTCTTTTAAAAGAATCCTTAATTTGCTTATAAAAATGCCCTCAAGGGCTGACAATGCAGTTCAGTAGTACACTGCTCACCTAGTCTAAGTTAGGCACTAGGTCCAGTACCGAGCACTGCATGAAGCACAAATAAAGCCCAGCACAGTGGCACATAACATTCTTGGAGGCTGAGGTAGGAGGATCACAAGTTAGAGCAAAAAGCCAGGGCAATTTAACAACTGAGTGAGACCCTGACTCAAAGTAAAAAATTTGTAAAGGTTGGTGATTTTTAAATGTTGGGGATGTAGCTCAGAGCAAACGCCCTAGGTTAAATCCCCAGTACCATCAATCAATCAACCAATCAATCCATTTAAATGCCATCAATATTTATGAACCTATAGAACTTGAAGAAGAGCTCTAGATAGCACTACCATTTGCCCATATACTCACTACCCACAGGAAGAAACTAAATGTGTATTTTTCAATGAATCTCCTTGATCAGAACCAATTTAATCACAACTCCTATCATGAAACAGGTTCTTAACCTTGTCCTGTGCTTGATCTTCTATCAGTTACGTAGTTCTGAATCATTTATTATGTTTTCTTTTTTTTATGAAATACTCTGGATCTATTTTTCCCCTTGTCCACATCCTGTCTGTGTGTGCCAGGCATGTACAATACCACTGAGCCATATCCCTGCCCTCAATAAAATCCTGAAGAAAATTAACAATCACCAAGCAGAAACAACTCTGAATCTGACATACATCTACCTGTGTGCTCCTTACCCAACGTGGTAACAGCCTTGCACTAAGTAGTTGTTAGAATTCAGCTCCCCTGAAATACTTTAATAATTAATACCTCATTACATCCTGCCACAATTAACAAGTATCTAGCTCCCACTGTCTTCCTCCACTGTCATCTTTCTTTATACACCTGTGACAAGAACAGCAGGCCAACCAATGGTCTACAGGAGCCCAGGAGCAAAGCGCCTCCACACCCCACTGAAGCCCAGTCCCATGAGGCAACTAATTAGATTTGCTCACATAACAGACCTCAGTGTTACAGGGTTTAATCAAAATCATTGATTCATATGTCCCGAGGTAATTCTCATTGGTTCTGGCTGGCCACGTTTTTTTCTTTCTTCATTTATACATTTGTTAATTGATTTGTTCAGGGATTACTTAATAATTACTTATCAATATCTTGAAACCCAACAAAGCAAGAACAAGATCTATGAATGTCACTACCTTCTGTTTTCTGTCCCTCTTCCAGAGCCAAAGCCTGTCACCCTCCTCTGGGAACCTCACGGCCACACGCCTGGCACTGCCTACTCCTCACGTTCCCCAGGGATGGCACCCTTTCTTCAGTCCTTCCTCTCTTGTCCAAATTTTAAGTACTTAGTAAAGAACATCCAGACAACTCTCCTTTTCCTTCAGTGATGATATTTTCCCTCCTGGTCAGAAACTTCTATCTTATCCATGACAGAATGAGTAAACCAAGAGTGGGAAAAAAAATTAGGTATTAAATTGTTTCTCTCTTCCACCTTCTATTAATGGCTCCAACTTGCTCCAAATTAAATGGATTTTAAATTGTTTCATGGCTCATTTTTCCCAATGGCTCATTCTTTAAGTATTATTTTCTCTTTCACTGATAAATCATTACAGGCAGTTTGTATCTGTATCTAATTGTTTAATATTTAATTATCAGATTAATTTAATCCTATATCTATCTTCTAAAGTATAATTAAGAAATGAAAATTTATCAGCTGCACAAACCTAAACAATACAACATGAATTTATCAGTGAACTTAAAACAGGAGCCTGGACATCAGGTCATTTATATGGCCATCGGTAACCCATGAATGGCTTTATCTCAATACTTGTTTCCTAATTTATGTTTATCCCTGGTCCACCATCTTCTCTCTCTTAATTAATTATGATAAAAACATATTCATTCTTGCCGGGTGTGGTGGCGCACGCCTGTAATCCCAGCATTCAGGAGGCTGAGGGAGGAGGATCGCTGTGAGTTCGAGACCAGCCTGGGCTACTTAGTGAGTTCCAGGTCAATCTCAACTACATAGTGAGACCCTGTCTCAAAAAACAAAATAAAACAAAACAAAACAAAACACATTCATTCCCTTTCACATCATAGCTGGGAAACCAAAGAAGCCACTCAAAAATTCTGAGTAAAACATTTGTCAATATGTCCCTAACTTCAGAGAAAGAACCCCACCTTTGTTGGATTAATAGAAATTACCACCTAATAATTCTCACCAGAGGTCTTGCATTATCTCATTTAGGTCAAAATCTCGCCATTTTGCTGCATGTACCAGTCCACCTGTGGCTCTCTTCATTCATTCCTTTATAGATGTTTAATGAATTTGTTTATACATCTATTCAATTTTCTTAATGATTTATTCATTGACTCACTTTCAAAGTAATGATGAGCTATAAGAGACTAAGACCAGGACACGCAGAGTTCCTGAGCCCTTGCTACAGACCCCTCTGCCACAGAGGGGAGGGACCGGGCCTGTCAGGTGGGCACCCGTGGTGTCCGCAACTCTGCTCCCTCCCTGCCCGCACACAGCATTTGCCACACATGACCCACAGCCATTTAATTAGCCATTTGCTCCGGTAATTTCATTATCTCTGAAATAAATAAATACAAGGCAACAAAGCAAGAGCAACAGGCCATGAACCCAGTGTAACGGCTCTGATTATTATGTACACCTGTTTCTAGAGTAGCTAATCATCCATTATTTTTATGGGTTTCAGTACTTTAAAAATATTTAAAGTCTTTTTTTTTGTTATACAATTTAAGATTTGGTGGGTACTATATCCTTCTTTCTCATGCATTCATTCACTTTGTCCTTGATTCATCAGGATTCAAGGGCCCATTGTATCCTTTTCTTTTAATTTCTCTGTGTTTCAAGGATGCCACAAGAGCCACTATGAAGCCACCGTCTGTCTTCCTCCATAACAGACAGTGAGTTAACCTTTCCTGCTACCTGCTCAGAGAGGTAACATGGAAAAAAAATTTTTTTTTTCTACCGAGGATTGAACTCAGGTCCTTGCACTTTTGAGGTGGGCTGCGAAACCACTGAGCTAAATTCCTGGCCGTTCAGAGAGCTAATAGCATAGATCAATGAAGGGCTGTTTAAATATGAAGTGGTATAAAATAATATGGAATATTAAGATACTAAAATAACCATGCTGTATTTTTAATGCAATTAGGTTGTGTTGAGTTGGATTAACCCTTATCCATGACCGTTGGTACTGACCGCATTCTCATAAGTGGTCCTTGCAATAATTTCATTAATTTTTTAATTTGTTTTTGGTCATAATGGGGATGGAACCCAGGACCTTCTTTTGCTTATTTTGAAACAGTATCCTACTATATCCCAAAACTCCCATGGCTGGGCTCCTACTTGCCATCCTCTGGCCTTCAAGTACCAAGGCAACTAGCTACACCCATCTCTATGCTCCTCACTAACTTAGGCCACAAAAGAGACTCCTTACTTATGAATCACACTTGGGATATGAATTAATGACAAGCCGGGGTTCCAGGGACACTACCGCCTTGCACCATGTATGTACTCTAGGACCTATCTTGCCATCATTTTTCAAGTAAACCAAGTGAACAAGTACCCTCAAAACCACCATTCAACATATAAATTACAACTCTTGACACAGTTCGGATCTTCTCCCATCAAGATACACAGCTTTTCATCACTGGAGACATGTTCACACAAACTAGGGTACGTCTCAGCTGATACTGAATAGTTAATAAATAAAATGAATAAACCTATTTCACATTTTCATGAATCGGTGACTTTTTTTTTGCCAGTGTGCTTGGCACAGGGCACTTCTTTATCGTGACACTAGCCTATTGCCCAGGACACCACCCCTAGCCTGGAGTCCTGCTCACGGAGAACCTGTTTATCCTGGCAGATGCCCTTGTGATTCTTGTCTGGCCTATGTTCACTTTCCTTCAACAAGACAACCACTCTCTAGGGATCTCTGACCCGGAAAGAGCTTAGATTCTGGTGTGTTGGCTACACGAGACACACACACAAAAAGAGACGGAGGATGGCAGGAGCAGTTGGTTCCTTACACACACCAAGAGCCTAAGGAGGCTGCCTCCCAGGGTCAGCAGGAAAAGGAAGAAAGGATGCTGGGTTTGAGCACACAATAAAACCCAAGCCAATTTCCTGCCAGGCTTAAAGCACTGGGCAGGCTGTGGGGGATGGTGGGAGAGTGAACAGGCTACGGGTAGTCCCACAGGGATGTGACCCTCTCTGAGTCCCCCTGCACCCCAGAAACGGGGAGGAGGTGGAAAACTAGAAGCCAGGTCGAGGGTGACTGAGCCCTGCTTCTGTCTGAGGAAGGGAAGCTCACATTCAAATGGGTGTCAAAGCCACACGAGCTACCACGAGCTGGTACTACTGTGTCCTGTGTCGGGCCCCTCTTCACTTATTCACCAACTTTTTCCTTCAGTCACTCACTTACCTATAAATACCCATGCACAATGCTCCAGCCAAAGATTCGGGAACACCAACTGCCATTTAAATCTTCTTTAATACCTGTTTACTCGAGAAAAGTAAAAATCCTCATGAATACTGCACATGTGCAGAAACTGTGAAGTGTCAACAGAAAGCAACTGTGAGAAAAATGAACACCCTGGATTGTGTGCTAATGGCGCCCACTTATAGAACTGAAATAAGCCCTGGTTGACAGAATATTAGCTTCATTGGTCTATCCTTGGAACTTCCGAATTTTATACCATAAGATATCATGAAAGAACACCCGTTAACTCTACTCAGGGCCAGGGATTTAGCTCAGTGGTTCCACCACCTGCCTTGCAAGCTCAAGGACCTGAGTTCAATCCCCAGTACCAAAAAAAAAAAAAAAAAAAAA
>NW_022900933.1:38683715-38697411 GCF_012274545.1 Fukomys damarensis | reverse complement strand
AAAAAAAAAAAAAAAAAAAAAAAAATCCTACTCAACTCAAAGAAAACCACCAATGTCTTATCTCCCTCTGTGAGCCGCTCACCTGTTAATATAATACCCCAATGGGGAAGTGTCGTATGAACCATAGCACATACATCAACAGTAGAATGCTACTTCAATAAATGAAAAAGTATACATATCATTGTTCCAAGGCCTCCAAAGTTCAGAAAATTGTATAAATTGTAGATCTTATGTTGTCTTCCTTAGTCCATGCTCAACTGTTTTGATTTTATTTGTGTCTGTACCCATTTATATCTAGCAGATCCATAAAGAGACAAGAACTCACCAGCAACACGAAAAGAAGAAACATGTGAGATGCATGACACAGGGGTATACACAGGACACACGGAGAGAGGTATAGAGAGAAATATGCAGGTGCACAGATGTGCTGCTTTTCCCATGACTATTTCCTACACAGAGCATGGCCTCCTGATACTTTGCTGGATTTGGTGCTGGTTGTGCTTAACTGGGTTAATTGTCCTCGTTTCATGACAGTCTCATCTTTGATTTTATGTACAGAGCCATCCGTGTTGAATAAGGCAACAAACTCCCAGGAGCCAGAAGCACAGACGTGCTGTTACTCACAGGGTCGGGCCTGCCCACCGCCACAGATCACGTCCAGGGTCCCCATCAGGAGTGGCATATCTGCAACCTCAGGGCCTCGTTTCTGTGGAACACAGGGCACATGTTAAAAAGAATCCAAACTTTTAAAAAATGATAATAACTAGACAGCCATTGGTGAGCAGAACAGGATTAACTATAATCTTCAGTTCGTGACACTGCCTTCCCCAGGGGCCCAGGCACAATTCTCAGTATTTATTTTCATTAATGTATTCATTTTTTATTGTTACAATGAATATGCATTAATTTGCCACTCAAATCCAAAACAAAAACAAGTACTATTACAAGCATCTGTCTGTAAGTTTCTTATCAACACACAAACCACAAAAATATTCTTCCTGACATTCAGAATTAAATACATAGAATTAAATAGTAACCTTTGATTCCAGATATAATCTCATCATTATTTCCTATTCTACCTTTTTATTTACCTTTTAAATACAATAACCACAAATGAACCCAGCAACAATCCCAAACAAAAAGAGGTAAAAGTTTTCTGTGGGAGGCAATAATTACAAAAAAGGCTGCATCTTAATTCTTAGTTCAGAAAACATCACTTTGGTGGCCCATTCATGACCTTTTTCTAGTTTTCCATTTATTCATTTAGTTCATTTAAATACAGCAAATATACTGCAGCCACTCCTCAGGCCAAGTACAGTAATACGCCGTATTCCCCGTCCTGCCCACAGCCACAGTGGCCTAGAACTCATTGAGAATTTCATAACCACATGGGGCAGAGTAGAAAGGTGATTAATGGGCTCAGTGGGTGAGAAAAGTGCTCAGTGGGTGAGAAAAGTTTTAGTTGTGAGATGGTAAGCTGTGGGTACCTAAAGTACAGCAGGGTGACTCCAGTTAATAATAGTGTATGCTTGAAATGTGCAAAGAAAACGGATCTGAAGTTTTCTTGCCACATGCCTACAATAGTAATTATGTGTGGTGACATGATATGCTAATTAGCTTGATTGTGGTAATCACTTCACGATGTATCCAAACATCACACCAGAAATACAGACAATTTTTATCTCCCAATTGAGCTCCAATGAAGCAGGAAGGGGCAAAACCCCTTCGTATCATTGGACCATACTTGGCACTCTTTAATTTTACTTCTGCCATCATTTTTACCCACTTGAGGGACATCATTAAGCCTGGCTTTCACTTGTCACAGCCTCCTCTCTGGCAGAGGATCCCCAGAGGGTCCTTTCGAGAGACACAAAGCCATGCTGAAAGGAAAAGAGTTGCCTGCTGGATCATTTTTGTTCATTAATATCGGGTTAGCAGACTGGAATTAGTCACGAGTCTTTACCCAGCAGATTCTCAACTGTTCTATTCAAGGACTTGATTACATTATTTCTTATTCCTTTATTATTTTTAATAATAAAATTAACAGCCACACACCACTCTGAGCTCTTTCTTTATGTCCCTCGGTGGTGGGGAATTAATCCCAATCCTTGGCTTCTCCTATACCCTTCCTTGCCCTTAATTTACACACCTCCAGGGTCCCCCTCTTAGCCCTCTCCTTCCCTGACTCTTTAGCAATCACTCCCAAGTCTCCCGGACACCCTCCCCTCCCTCTTTTAAATTTTGATACAGGTGTGTAGTCGCTGGGCGTGGTGGGGCACGCCTGTCATCCAGCACTCAGGAGGCTGAGGCAGGAGGATCACCACAAGTTCCAGGCCAGCCTGGACTACATAATGAGTTCTAGGCCAGCCTGAACTACATAGCGAGACCCTGTCTCAAAAGCAAAAACGAATCTTTTCCGTGGGTCTGTGGCTTTCCAGGCTTATGCAGGACTGGCACAGCTGAAAGCCAGAAAAGTCAAACTGGAACAAGCTTGACTTCAAAGCTTCCCCACCCCAATTTCCGAAAAGGACTCCAAGCCAGGCCAGGGAACTCCATGCCACCACCACCAATAAAGTAGTGTGGCCCCTAGTCAGAGCACAGACGCTGCTACTGCAGTGTCACCCACCCAGTCCACCCTGGGACTCGAACTAGCTGGGTGACACCGGTAACTAACCACCCTCCCTGCCCACTCCCCCTCTGTGGCGGTCACGTGACTTGTCCCCAAGCAGGCAGCCATTTTTTTCACGCCATGTCTGGGCCCCTCTGCAGCAGTGCCCGAGCTGTGGTGCTAGACAGACAGACAGACCAGGTTCCACCCCAGCAGGCACTCATGAGCTGTGTAACTGCAGAGACGTGACCTGGCCTCTCTATCTTGTGCCCAACTTGTGCGACTGCAGAACGAGGACAGCAACACCCTCCATCGTGCCGGTGAAGGACAACGACTGACAATGGACTGCGGGGCCCATTCTCCAGGCCCCCTTCACATGCCCAGGCCTCCCAGCACCCCGTTCACTTCCCCACCCACCCCACTGGCCACACATCCCTGACCAGGCGAGAGAAGCACCTCCATGCTTGGGCATGCATTTTGGGCAGTGTGGGCCTTGGGCAGGAAACTGTTGGGGTCTGTTCTTTTCTTGAATAAAGACATCAAAGCTTAAATAAGTGCCCTGTAAAACAGAAATCCAACCAAGGGGTGCACTTCAGAAAACCAAACTTCCTAGTATGAAAGGGGGGCTGTCTCAGGGGAGTCTGCACCTGTGGATTCTTGAGAGCCCCACTGCTCCCTGGAAGCCAACAGAGGCTTCTGCTGGCAGTGCAGTTTCCTTCCACCCTCCTGGAAGGGTCCCGGCAGGTGCCCAGCACACTGGCCTCAGAGGTACTCAGAAAGGTGAAAACAACTCTGGAGATTAGGTGTGCGTTAGAATGTCATATCCATACAAATACAGCCATTCCAGACCTCCACCAAGGAGTCCCTAAAGATCACAGGCATTGGGAGCCAGCCCTTCCCCAAGGGCCCGGCGGGGAGTCCTTCCCCGAGCCCTGCCCTCCCTCTCCCAGCGCACAGTTAGGGGCAAGCCCCCTCCCCGCGACAGGGAGCATTAACATTGTACCTCCTGTACCCAGCACGGAGTGTTCACAGCATGCGTTAGCATACATTATCTTGTTTGATCCTCACAACAGTCCTGTGAATTAGACATAATAATCATAATTAGCCAATATTTATTGAATGCGTACTCTGAACCAAGCACAGGCTGCCTGCTCCGTGCAAGGTGGCATTGCTCGGGCGTGCGGACGCTCCTCAGCTTCTCACTTTCCTCCCCTAAAAAGTTTTTAGCTCACTTAGTCTGGTCCCAGGCACTGGGATTGGGACTAGTCACATAGGAGTGAACAAAGCTGACAAAATTGCGGGAGAAGGAACCTCCCTGTGGACGGAGAAAGGAGCAGAGAACGTGCAAAATAAACAAAGGCAGTAGGAGGCTGGAGGCAGCGAGACCCAGAGCCGGTGCGAGCGAAGCAGACTCCGTAAGTCTCACTTTGCGCGTGGGGAAACTGCGTGTCAGCAGCGGTGACTTCCAGGGGCTCAGCCATGCGGCTAGGACAGTGTGGTCCTGGGCAGGGAGCAGGTGCACTGTTTTTCCTACTTAGTCCTGCGGTCTGAAGTGTGCGGTGCATGAGCGTGGGACGTGTAAGCGTGTGCTGCGCGTCTGTTGGGGTGGGGAGGCTGGCGTGACTTTCCGTGGGCAGCCCGGGAGCAGAGGGTTGCAGGAGGCACCAAGGATCCCGCATAGCCATGTCACCTGTGCCTCTGGGAAGAGCTGCAATGCTCTCAGCGCCTGCAGGGCTCGCCAGACTTTGGAGCCAGGCGATGCCAGAGATCGGCTCAAATCTAAGACAAGCCAGACAGTCAGTGGCCATGCAAACCCCTCTCCTGCACCAGGCTGTAGGGATCCACTACTAATCCCGGACCCGGCCAAAGGCAGCCATGGGCCTCAGAGGCACCCTGTGCAAGGGTCCTGCCCCAGCAACAGGAGGAGGCCACCTGTTCTCATGCTCCACCTGGCGCACAGCCACCCTCAAAGGAGCAGTCCACGAAACCCTGTTAAAGTGACAGTCTGCCTACGGGCCAGCAGTCTGTGAGAGAATATGGGAGAGAGAACTGAGATGCTTGGCCACCACTTCTCTGACCTCAGGAATTTCACTTCAAAGAATCAAGGTGGCCCTGCACAGGGCATGGTCTCCCCTTAGATGCGCCAGCCCACTACTAGAAGTCAAGTCTTCTGGTCTTAAACTTGTGTTTCTGTTTCTCTTTCACCAACTCACTACCCAAAGCCAAACCTCATCCCTGTCTGAATACCTGTTCAGGTTTATAAAATACAGATAATGCTTTTTACCAAAAGTGTTCAATGGCATTTTCATGGGAATAGTTTTAACAATTATAACTTTAATTATTAAAAAAATTTATTGGGTGTCCACACCATAGGACTCATTTTATATGTTTGACTCGATGATACTACTGGGATTGCCATATTACAATGAAGAAACTGAGGCACAGAGGTGAAGTGCTTTGACCAAACTCAAAAACCAGTAAATGGCAGAGCTGGAATTGAAACCTCTGCGTTCGGGATGTGTGCAACAGAGTTTAGCCTTTAGGTTCTGAAAGTGTACCTGCTAAACGTCGGCAGTTGTGGAGGAGACTTTCGGGCTTGCTTGTGTTGGACCCCCTCCCTCCCTGCCCCACGCCCTCCGGGCTCTGCAGTGTCATCCACATGTGCCTCTGCTCGCATTGCAGAATACTAAATGCCAGCAATCTAATTTGCGTGCGCTAATTACACTGTGAAATGCCAATGACATGTGTGACCACTTTGGCGTGATGGTGGCAAACTAAAGAAGATGTTACATGAGGAATAAACTAGGAGTTGCTGGGATGAACTGTTCAGCTCATGAGGGTGAAAATGGGTGACCCCCAAGGAGTGCAAAGTGTTTTCAAGCACAGCTACAGAAAACAGGGGCCAGCAAATGGTGGCAGATGCCTGTAATCCCAGCACCTGTGAGGTTAGACTCAGAGGGTTAAAAGCCAGCTTGTGCTACACTGTGAAGTCCTGTCTCAAAGAGAGAAAATAGGATATAGATCAAGGGTGTGGATTTGAAAGGAAGAAGACCTTTCAAATCTTGGGTCTGCATTTGCTTCCTATACGGCTTTGGCAAGTCCTTGCCCATTCCTAAGTCCTAGTTTCCTTGTCTCTCCATTGACGACAGCCATTGTGACCAAAGAGGTACTGTGTGACTTAGAGGGGTTAAAATAACACCACATGCTAGAGAAGGGCTGGGCATATGGACAGGTTCAGGGTGCAGTCATCCAGGAGTGCCAGTGCTGTGCGCAAGCAGTGGAGAACAAGAGCTGCCACTGACATGCTCCAGCCCCACAGCTGGGCTTGGTCCCTGCACAGAGCCACCTGAGACTGTCAGTGTGCCCAGTCAGGAAAGGCCACCTCTCTGGGAAGAGTAAGCTGAACCCATCTCCAGTCCCCCATGTGCACTTTCAGCACCCATCTTACCCGCATCTGTCAGCAGGCCAGCCACCCCTCAGATCCTGATGGATCTTGATGCAGCCCCCACACCTACCCTCGATCTTTCCACTTCTTGATTTTACAAAGGAATCAGACAAACCTAAGCTGGAACTTGAGGTCCTTCTTTCTGGCCCATTGTGGGTGAGTCACTGACCTCCTGAGGCCCTCTCGTCTGTAAAGTAAAGAGACAGCAGATGTAACTGGGCTGTAGATCAAAGAGAGCATGTACATCCCAGTGCCTGGCCTCAGTCATTAAACGCTCATTTCCTTTGCCTCTGTTATCAGGCTAGGATTTATGCAGGAAGAAAACCACTGCATCTTACCCACTGTGTTGAGAAAAGCTTCTCAGAAACAGTCTGTGATGTTGTAATATGGTGTGCATTCTTCCCCCGCCCCTGTGGCCAGAACAGCATGGGGTAGTGGTGGGCCCTGGACTCACAGCAGAGTACCACCCATTGCACTGGCACCCTGCGGGGCTCCCCTGTGGGCTCCTGGTCACCAGAGTCTGCCACGGGGCAGCTGAGTTGGAAGCTGTGAAATCCAACCAGACCCAGCCCCGACTTAGGGGCCCTGGACTGTTAGGAGCCTTTGTATAGTGGACGATGGCCAGCTGTTTTTACCCCAGCCCAACTCTGCTTTGGAGATTTCTGGGGAGAATTCTAGCAAGCAACTGTGTGCTGAGAGTGTGTCCTGTGTGAGACCGGGGCTGGGGACTTCACAGGTATCCTCTCCAACCTGCAGGAGCCCCCGCAGAGACACCCAGAACTTGCCTAAGGTTGTATGTCCGATCTGAGGACTGGGCAGATATTCAAAGCCCTGAACACACTCACCTTCTAGACCCCCATGAGCCTTTGAAGGTGCAGATGTTCTCCAGCCAATTACAAAAGCAGTATGATTCCAGCAGGGATATTTGAATGCTGAAGAGGTTGGATGATATTAAGGAAATGCTGCTAATTTTTTAATTGTGATAATGGCATCACAATAATCACAAAAAAAATGTGCTTATATTTTTTTCAGTGAAAGAAGAGTCCCCTCCTTTTTAGAGAAATGGACTCTAAAAATGTTCTGGGGACCCAATACAGTGTCTGGAAATTGCTTCCAAACAGTCCTGCAGTGGGGCTGGAGAAAGGGCTACAGTTTGATGTTTTCAGGGACCAGGATTCAATGGCAATCCTGTTGGGGTAATGGTGGGAAAACCTTTAAAACTGTGATTTTTGAAAACTGCATTATTTCATCTATGACTGTGTTACTTCCACTTCCCATATTAAAAGGTTCGTTTAAATCTCTAAGTTTAAAAGTGTAGGAGCTGAGCAGGTGGGGCAGAGGGGGGATTTGAAAACAAAGGGGTGCAGGGGCCAAGGTCAATGTTGGGGGGTATCACAGCTGCCAGAGGAGCTGAACACTCAAAGTGGAGTGAACCAACACCCACCAGCCATCTCCAGCCCTCCTGTCCCCAAATCCAGGTCTCTGCTGGTCGTCCTGCCAAAAAGCACCCCTCAGACCCTTCCCTGGCTCTCAGAGGGCATCTGTGGGCATCTCCGCCTTCACAGCACAGCCGGCCACCTGATGCATCCTTCCCTGTGATGCTAGCGTCAGTTTGGTTGCCGGGACAACGCTGTCACCCGCTTCAAAGGAAGACCCTAGAGTGGTGGGTACAGCCATGCTGGGAAGCTTTGCTGTTTAGCTTTCAAATGCCTCTTCGCTTTTGCTTTTGGTTTTGTGTGGATTTTGTTTGTTTGTTTAGCCTTTTTTGGAAGTACAAGAATTAGTGTTTATTTCCCTAAAACTGTGGGTCAAGCCGCTCCCGCCTTCTCAGCCCTTCTCTGTGCTGTCAATCACAGTGCAGCTCAATGACCTGCCCGGGTCCACTCTCGGACCCCGTGTGCCCACAGCCGTGCCTTCCTTGGCCCCACTTTTCTACGGCTTCTGCAGCAAGAGGAGTCCCGGCCCCTGTGCTTCCGCTTTCTTTGCGTGCAGCCCCCGAGCACCGCCTGAGAGCGCTGCTTCGCTCAGTTCCCCTCCTGTCTTGGGGAGCACCGCCGCGCCGGACCGCTCCGACCCTCCGACCCTCCCGGGCAGCTGCTGAACTACTCCACAGCCAGCGACTCCGGTCGCCCTCCAGGGCGCCCCCTGCCCAGGACACAGCCGCCCCACCTGCCTGCCCACCCGCCTCTGCCGCCGCAACTGAACGCGCCACTGCCAAAGCAAACGCTCCGGTCCCTCTTGACGTCTCCCCCTCCTCACTTTCCTACTGGACTCAAAAATGTGGCCCAGGCAGCCCCCTTGTGGCACTTGGGGGCGCCACAGACTCTTGGCTGGTGTCTGGTGTCTGAAGAATTCAGACTGATTCCACCGCACCGTGAGTTGGCACAAATCTTCAGTGGCCCAAGTCCTGTCGGATTCGGAGCTCCACTCTGCCGCTTCTGAGTGGGGGACACCTGTCCCCTCCATCCCCGTCCACACTTCTCCATCCTCCCCGCTGGAAGGGAAGGGGAAGGGATTCGGGCAGAAGGCAACTCTCCTGTTGAATACTGCTTTAACAAGCAGACAGGTGTCTGGCATCTGCAGCAGTGGCCAGGGGACACTGTGGGAACAGGGTCTCTGCCAGTGATGACGTTTGGTTTCCATCTCTAGCTCACAGGTGGGATTCTAAGGTGAGAGAGGCTCGTGGCCCCTGTATAGGTCAGAGGAAGGGCTGGGGACCCTCTGCCCACTGGTGGGACGGAGATGGAGGCACTTCCCTTAGTCCAGGGGCTGCCTCGAAGAGGTGCCCTCTGCCAGGCATCCAGACTTAGCCCCTCCAAAGCTGGCTCTTTCCACTGGGCTCCCCGAGGGCCCCCGGATGTTCTCCACACTCTCCAACTCACTGTCCACATAAACAAACCCCAGCCCCCCTCTGTCTCTACCTACAATCTGCTTGCAGACAGGCAGAGCCCTCTCCACGTCAGGTTAATAATGCCATTTTCATAAGCCTCTGCCCATAGGTGCTAACACCTAATTTTGAATCTGCCCTTCAAACGGATTGGGCCACAGAGGAGCTGGGATCTCAAGCACTGCTGGGAGGTGCTTATAAGTAATCAATCCAGCCCCTGCCCACCCACACCCCCAGCACTCTGCACAGCCTCACTGAGCAGTCTTCAGCTGCAGGGTGTGGTAGGGAGCTCAGAGAGCCTGGGTTCCATACCGTCTGGCCTCGCACCAGCTGAAACAGTAAGTATGGGGTTTCCCCTTTCTGTGCCTCAGTTCCTTCATCAATCAAATGGGGATTCTGAGACCAGAGCTCTGGCTTATCGGGTTCTAGGCAGAAAGCCCAGTTTAGGGCTTCTGGAACTTAACTGCTATCACCACCCTGATCCCTTTGATCTGGAGTGACTCGTCCCCTATATCTTTCCCCAGCAGACCCAACAGACCCACAGAGCTTTAGGGACAGGAAGCCAACTGGCACCTCCTCATCCCTAGCTCCGCTCTCGGGTCAGACCGGCAACAACTCATTCCGGCTCCGCTCTCGGGTCCGACCGGTATCAACTCTGCCCCCAGCTCCACTCTCGGGTCCAAGCTCGGGGAAGGTAGGTGCCCTGTGGTGTCTGAAGTATGAATGCATGGAGGGTGGCTGGTCCCCAGTCTAGGGAATGCCTGGACCCCTCCCCAAGCTGGCCCTTCAAGGAAGTGGCAGGGGGAAAAAGGTTCCTTTTTGCCTTTGTGCACTACCTCGGGTGCTATGATATACAGTGCAAATTGTTGGTCTATTAAATGCAGCTGTGGGCTCTGTGTGTCATTTCTGCCACCTGCTGCATCTACTGTGAGTTCCACAGGCCAGGGGCTGCCTCCGGCTGACTTGATTTGCGTGATCAAGGCGGCAGAGGGGCCTCTGCCAGGAGAGGCTCTGTTTGCGTGCTCAGTGCAGGGTCTTGGAAGGCCAGACTGCTTTCTTTGATGACACTTGTTACACTCGTCCCTCCCTCCCCTGACCCTACCGTCGACTCCACGAGCATTGACGAAGTGTGTGATGTGTGCAGAGCTGCTCTTATCTCACTGCGCCCTCACTTCAAGCTGGTGAGAGACAAACTCTCATCTCCATTTCACAGGGGAAAATACCCAAGACTGCAAAATAAAGGGAAAATCTGCTGTGGTCTTGCAGCTACCTGAGTGGGGATCAAGCAGGTCTGTCTGGCTCAGGAGGCCCCAGTCCCATGATGTTGCGGTGGTGCACTGCCCAAGGCCAGGCAGGAGCGGCTCCCATGGAAAAGGCAGGAGGCTTTGCGTGAAGAGCTCTCTCCCTGGCAACTGGAGAAGGGGCTGTAAAAAGCCCAGGAGGGCTCAGAGCTGCTCAACAGATAAGATACAGAGTAGCTCAGGAGGTGAGCGCTGTGCTCTCTCCCCAGGCTCCTGTCGGAACAACAGGGCAAGGGGCTCTGTCCCAGGTCAACCCAGGGAGAGGTGTCCCGAACAGGCGAAGAGGTCTGAAGCTTCTTCCCTCACTCTGGGGCTTCTGCTAGTCAGTGCAGCACCAGGGGACAGAAGATTGTAAGATTGCTGCCTGCACAGATCTGAGGGCAGAGGGGCAAGGGGCTGCTGTGGAGCCACAGAGGCCAATGTGAAAGACGGCAGGGCTTGGTGTGGGGCTTGGGGAGGGGGAGCCAGCCAGGACTCTGACCTTTGCCGTGCACTCTGCACCAGGTTCAGTAGCCGAGGTACAGGGATGACGGGCAGTGCCCTGTGCCAACAGTGAGGGAGAGCACAGAAATGGAGGTTTCTGCTCGGGTGGAGAAGTAGGGCTGCCGCCCAGCCACCTCCCCTGCTAAGGGCCAGCCACCTGGAGTGGTTGAATGTCCGTCGCACTTCCTAGCCCAGAAATGGTGGGACAACAGGTTGGCAAAGCAGGTGTGGGGAGCAGAGAAGAGGCTGGCAGGTTGAGGTGCTGGCCAGACATGGAAAAGCAGGGGCACAGCCACAGGTGTGGACCTGGGAAAGCCCCCTCTCCAGGCAGTGGGGCTGAGCGTGCCAATGTGCATGAACTCAGCACCAGCCTGCCTGGAGAGGTGCCTTTCATGGACCATTTATGGGGTCGGGTTCCCAGGGGCTACAGGTGGACAGGGCCACTCTCTGAGAACCTCTGCTAGACAAGCCTGTGTTGTGCAGCTTCTAAAGGAGTTTCTGGTCTTTGTTCCCCATGCAGGCACTCAGCATGTGAGTGTGTGTACACGTGTGCACGTAAATGTGCATGGGACAGCTGTGAGGCCGGCTGTCTATGAATGGTCCGGCTAATCTTCAGGGGCAAGAATGCACCCCCATGGGGCAAAAGGATTTAGAGCAGGGCATAGTCATGGAGGAAAAGAGCCCTGGGCGCTGCCACCTAATTGTCCTGCTGCTGACAGCCATCAGTCAGCCGCGGTGACTCCGGCCCACCGAGCGGGGGCAGCACCGCGTAGCACGAGCTGGGCAGTGGCTCCTGGGCCCGGGACAGCTCTTCAGGGGCAAGAATGCACCCCCATGGGGCAAAAGGATTTAGAGCAGGGCATAGTCATGGAGGAAAAGAGCCCTGGGCGCTGCCACCTAATTGTCCTGCTGCTGACAGCCATCAGTCAGCCGCGGTGACTCCGGCCCACCGAGCGGGGGCAGCACCGCGTAGCACGAGCTGGGCAGTGGCTCCTGGGCCCGGGACAGCGCGCGCAAGGTTTACAGGGGCGCTGGCGTCCCGGGGAACTGCCTGGGGAGGGGGCGCAGGAGAGCGGGAAGGCAGGCAACGGATGGGACGGGCGCTGAGGAGTGCTAGTGAGAGTCTGAAAGGTCTTGTCCCCAAATCCCAGGACAAGAACAGAGGCCACAGGGTAAGAAACCCTGTGGCCCCTGCTGGGCAGGGAGGGGACACTGCTGCCTGGGCTATGGGAAATGGGGTTCAGCACGGGTGCTGCTGCAGAGACCCGCAGAGAGGCACCCCGGTGGGACTTGTGCGGGCCAGGCTCACGATCCAAAGTCCAGAACCAAACACCCAGGAGGGAGGAAGCTTGGAGCGCTGCCTGCCTGAACAAGCCCGCCTCGAGCCCGGCCCGGAGCTTCTGTGCCCCTGAGGCGAGCTCAGGTGGAGCCAGGCGGGTCTCCAGGAGCTGTGACCCCGGAGACCGCAAAGCTGTTCCTTCACAGTTGCCCTTGCCACAACCTATAAAATACGAGCCTAAAAGCCTGCCTGAGAGCAGCCTGACTTTATATATATACATGAAAATAAACTCTCACCAGACTTTTCAGGAGAACCCAGTTAAAAGTGGCAGGGGCAGCCCCTGCCCTGGACCCCAGATGCGAGAGAAAAGGCACACGTGTACCAGGGCAAGGGGCATCCCAGGGGCGCAGAGGGTCGGCTTTATTTCCCTGCACTTTTTGTTTTCCTTTGTTTGGTCTCAGCTCTGAAAAGGAGGGGCGGCCTCTGCCTGGAGGGGGTGCACTCGCGCGCGGGATGACTGAGATGCGGGCGCTACCGGTTTTGCGGGGCTCTCTGTGCTGGCTGCTGTGAGGGATAATTTATCTGAGCGATTTTCTCGTTGAGATCTCAATAGCCCTGTGCACGGGAGATTATGATCCTTTTTTCTTCATCTTTTTTTTTTTTTTAAGTATCAGGGAACCATGGCACAGAAACACTTGGGGATTTGCCAAGGACACACAGCTAGCTCTATAGCGGGGCTTGAGCTGGGGATGGCTGACCTCCTGTGTACCTCCTTCCACCTGTTCAGGGAAAGAAAGGGGACTAGACCCTGGACACTTCCGGTGGCTTGCATTCCCCCCCAGCATACACACACTCACACACCTCACACACACACACACACACACACACACACACATTCACACGCACGCACGCACAGACCTGTGCCCTCGCCTTCAGATGGGAGTCCTCTGCCCCAAACAGATGCAGCATCACAGCCCCTGTGCCCCACTGCCCTCCTCTAAAAGCAGAGTGTCTGCTCCCCCCACTGTCCCTGCCACAGACCCCTCCGCATCGCCCTCTCCATCTCCAGTGCAGGCACCAGATCCATTTATTTGCCTCTGATGAGAGGCAACCAGACACAGCCAGCCATTTCCAGGCTGCTGTTATGCATGACACAGCCTCACAGAACTCCCAACCCTGGGGGGCCTCTGCCCCATGGGCCGTGAGCCCAGGTTCTGAACCAGAGACCAGAGCAGTGTAGCACAGGGGGTGGGGGAGTGGCAGCCTGCCCCTCCCTGGAGGACATGTGTGCTTTGTTCGCCGGGATCGGCAGACTCATCTGGCACCAGTGTAGGTGAAAGGACCTCTGACAATGACCGCGGGTCCAGGAGAGACTGCAAGGTGGCTCTCGGTGAGACCAAGTCAGGTTTGGGCAGCTTCTGGAGGGGGACCAAGGAGAGGGAGTGAAGAACACTTGGCCACTGTTGTCAGGTTTAGAAAAATGCAAATGTTCTTTTAAATTATGACATGGTGTCGATGAGCCTGGCAGATCCAGGAGCAGTGCAGTGCCCTGGTGAACTGCTGAGCACGAAAGGGTGCCTCACAGGAACACGTGTAGTGGGCAAGCTTTAAGCAGGACCCTCGGGGGCTTCCATGCCAAGCTAAGGTTGGTTTTGTTCTTTGCACATTTTTTTTTTTTTTTTTTTTTTTTGTT
>NW_022900933.1:38662033-38683596 GCF_012274545.1 Fukomys damarensis | reverse complement strand
TTTTTTTTTTTTTTTTTTGAGCATGTCCTGGATGCTCGAGAAGTCAGTTGGAGGACTGCTGAAGGGAAGACAGCCACAGGTCAAAGTGGCATTTTAGAAACAGCACTCTATGAAAACACACTTGAACAAACTGTTTAACCCAGCTACCCCACCTCCAAGAAGTTAAGGTAGACTCGATCAGGGCTGTTTACAGACCGAGCTACAAGCATGCTGCTCTCTGTCGTTAGTGATGACAAAGAGTGGGAACAGATTAGATCTGTTTTATCAGGCATCAGCCTAACAGAATCCTATTAATTAAAATGTCAGTGTGTGACATGCCCTCCTCACTAATCTCTGCAGAGACTTCCTTTTATTTATGTACTCATTTTTATTTCTTTATTTTTAAATGATATGATGGGTACCCTGGAACCCACAACCTTGCCCAGCTGACTAGGGCTTTGACCAAAGCTCCTATCTGCACACATTCTCCACCCCAGAGGATGTACAGCTGCAGTTTTTAACAACAGGAGCGCTGCAGTTGACAATGGTGCATACGTACACCGGAATATTAAACAGCTCTTAGAAAGAATGCAGCAGCAGAGACCTATTGTCTTTTAATGGACCTCAGTATTTTGCACGGAACTGGCTCCATCACAATACACATTTCCTCGTCTCTGGCCCAGGAACATCCCTTGTTACTTTGCTAATTTATGCATTCGTATAGTCATTTGTAATAACATCACTGAGGAGCCCGTTCCCTAATTCCAGATCTCGGCAATTACTTACACCTGCCTCCGCCATCCGCCCCCGCCAGGGGAAGGACCTGCGGCTTTCAGACAAGGCGGCAGCAGCGAGGTGGTTAAACAAGCTCCCCTCTGTGCAGATTACAGGGTACTGAGGTGCTGTTATCAGGAAGGGTGTCTGTCGATCTTTATTATCCAAGAGCAGCTCCTCCAGGGAAGAGAAAAAGCTGGTGCAAACTGCGAAAGGGAACGCACACTATGCTATAGCTTATGTAAAAAGGAAACAAAACTAATATGTTTTAGAGGTGTATTTACACCCATCTGTGAACGTACAGAGAAATACCTGGAAGCTGGAACTGATCGCAGCAGTGAACCGGGGGAGGGGGAAGCTGTGGCTGAGGAAGGGTTAAACGATGCTTCAGTTTCCTTTGCATGTATGGTTTTTACTGATGAGTATATTAATTATCAAGGCGTTTCTTGTATAATTAAAATAAACATTTTGCGGGGTCTCTTGGGGGAGGTTGGGTTTGTTTGTGGGATTGTTTGTTTTTGTTGCCATTTTTTCCAGATGCAAAGAACATTTCGGCTGATGAATTAGAAACAGGTTACATGTGCCCAAAGCAAGTTTTAGAGACACAAGGGGTTCATGTTTTTATCATCCCATTTTTTTAATTTCATGCACTCTGATGCTGGAGCCCCCAGCCTCTCAGCAGCCTGCTGTGACAGGAGGTCAGCAGGTGTGTGCCCCAGGCTGTGATTTCACCACCCACCGCCCAAATCCCTCCCGAGCCACCACCCGCCCACCAGGCATGTCTACAAAGCACCCACAAGGGAGCGCCCTCCTTTTTGGTCTCCAAGAAGCCCCCAAAGCTAATGCCTTGGCCCATGTTCTCCAGGATTAATGCCTGAAATGAGAACTCCGGGGGAAGGAGACATGAGACAGGTCCTGGAGAAGGGGACAAAGGGCTCTATCTAGAGAACAGGGCCACCGCGGCTCATGTGCGCCAACAGGAGGAGCCGCTGGGTTTCTGGGCAGAGCACACAGTTGCCCTTTCTTCCCGACGCTCACCTGGGGCACCGGGCTGACCTGCAGTGCCTCCAGCATGAGCAGCAATGGGGCTGGTCACTGCCCTCCTCCACCTCCAGGGTACGTGCTGCACCCTACCCCAGTCCAAAGCCCTTTCTTCCCCAGGGTACCCCACATCTTGCTTGCACACTAAGCTGCAGCCCTCACTGTCTAGGGCCCCTGCAGCTGTCACAGGCTGTCAGAATCCCTGAATGTGCACTCAGCCAGGCTGTGACAAGGATGCAGAAAAAGACTCCCAACTCAGAGACCCTGTGTGCAAAGCTGAAGCCAATGTAAAGCACCGCCCTGCAGCCGCTGCTGGCTTTGTCCTGGCCTCCATCTGCACAGACCACTAATTGATTAATTGGTTAAACGACTCTTCTCTGTGTTCATGCAGACAGGGCCCATGGAGAACTCCACTCCCCCTCTGCTGGGCACAGACCTATTTTCAAACATGACTCTGTGCCAGAGAAATGTGAGATGGGTTAACTAGTGCTCTGCCCGCATGCCCAGGCCCCTATCACCACGCCAACACAAGAGGCGCTGCTATTTATTACATGGTATTTTATTACAGATTGGCTCTGGTCCATAATAAAATATCTTTGGGGGGTACAGGGGATGGAACTTGGGACCTTGAGCTTGCAAGACAGGCAGCAGCACCACTGAGTTAAATCCCCAGCCCTTTAATAAAATATCTTAGTGATAAATAAAAATAAAAGGCAGCACCTAGACCCAAGAGCAAGCAAGGGAAACTCAGCATGCAGGCAACCGACTCTCAGAACTTGAACAATGACCCCTGCCACCCTACTCCTCACCCTGGCCCCTTTGTGTTCCCTCTGAATTCTAAAATAAGAGAAAGGACTTCAAAGGGACCCTGAGGGGAAAGGCCCACCTAAAATAAGAGCCACATTCACCTGTGCCAGGCATTTTTCATTCTATTTCATTTAAGGCATCAAAGCAAGATTGGAAAATTGCCATCCCTGTCCCATGGAGGAGGAGAGGGAGATCACTGTCACATGCCCTAGAAGTACAGCGTAGCCTCCCAGCCCCATCTCTGTGTTGTGATCATACATTTAAGAGTGCTGTTGTTCACATACAACAAACAGATAAAACTCACAGGTTTCTGTCGGATTCTCTAATCTGCCACTCTCCCAGAAGAGGCAGCAGGTGTAAAAGAGACATACCTGGTGGGACACTGAAGTCTGGGGTTCTGTCCTCCAAGCTCAGCCTAGGAGGGCCACCACCTTGGGAGGGGCCAGGGCTGCCTCGGGATCTCCCTGACTCACTGCCCATCGGGGGCAGTGAGTCCAGCTGCAGAACCAAGAGCTCGAGTTAGTTCCACTCTAAGAAATTCACCAATTTGCAAAATGTCTAAATTGGCACATTAGAAGAAAAAAATTATTTTTCAGACCTTTTATCCGATCCTGGGCCAGGCATCTGCTCCCTTCCAGAGGGCTCTGGGAGGAGAGAAGAGACACCGTCAGCAGGTGTGGCAGGCGAAGGCCCAGCCCCTGCTCTGAGCCCCTCCTGCTGCCAACAGCCCTACTGTGTGTCCGGTGAGAAGGCTAATAGGCAATGAGAGCAGGCCGACACCAGGGACAAGACAAAAGACTTTGGGGTCCCTGTGCTCAGGGCCCAACATGAGGAGGTTACACCAGCCTGGGAGATCCCATGGACCATGGCCCACGGAGGTGACACAGTTGGGAGAAGGCAAGGGATGGAGATGGGCTCTGGGTCCCATCCCCACATCAACCCCATATCCACGGCTGAAGTGCAAACGAAGGGTCCTCTAGGAGTGGGGCCAGAGGAGGGGACGCAGGCGATCAGTGAGGGCACAGGGTTGGCTGATCCTTGGGCTGCAGCAAGCTGAACATTTGGTCCTGCTCAGCCCCTGCTAGAAAATTGAGGTGTGATCCTGGGCCTCAGGTGCCTCGTCTGAAAACTGGGGCTGGGGATTGAAAGAAATAATGTGAGGGCGTTACTGTCACACAAGAGGCATTAGAGAAATATGGTGGAGGGAAATGAAAGTGGCAATAGAACGTTCTGCATGCCTTGCAGTGCGTGGTGGCTGCTGTGGACAACGTGTGCAAGGGAAGAAGGTTGAACTGTCTAATTATGAAAATATATTTATCCAATGGCTTTTTAGAAAGAAGCGCCGTTCCAGCGGAGCAGAACAAATACAGGTCCACGTGGACGCTTGCAGTCAAGGTAAGACTTGGGGTGAGGGGTCTCATGCTGGCCTCTTCCCAGGGTCAGGGGCTGCGTGGGTGGAATGCACTCAGGAAGAAAGGTTATAGGTTGGTTTGTCTGTTTTAATAAGCTAGGACGTGGTCAGGGGACTCAATACCTCTGTTCAGATACTTGGACCACTATACTTAGCAGGTCCAGCCAGCTGTCCTGCCTCCCTGTGACACCAAATAAGCCCAAATGAGACAGCGATGACAGCAGGAGACTCTGGGGAAACAGGGCCCCTGCTTGTGCTCTGGACACTGGTCAGGGCACAGGGCTTCTCACATGAGCGCCATGGACTGAAGTCAGCCTCTTGGGCCACAAGGACACCTGCACCTGTCCAAGCCACTGACCAGGGGAGGGTGGTACCTGGCTCTGAACCATCTCTGCCTCCTGGGGCCCTGCACCCTCAGCCCCCAGATTAACTCTATCAAACAGGGGACACTTTCTCTTCAGCAAGCAGAGCTCAGGGCTGGGGTGCAATGGGGCGGCAGCCTGAATCCTTTCGCAGTTGACACAAATAATCAGGTCTCCAGAGCAGCCCACTCCCCTCTGGCCTCTGCAGCCTTTGACTCTCAAGGCAGGACTTCTCCTCCCGGGACTAATGGGAAAATTAAAGCTGATTCCATGCGTGAAATGCTGTCTGCATCTTGACCCTTACAATTATCGTGTGTGTTCTAAAAGCAATAATCATAAGAGTCCTAATGACAGAAACAGCCAGGGTTGGTCAGAGCCTTCTGTCGTTTACAAAGTGCTCCCCTGGGAAGGAAGGGCCCCTTTCTTCCATTCTGTAAATAGTGAAACTGAGGGTCCTGCTTGGGCTCTAGTTCCTCCGGCCCCAGAGCCAGGCCATCTTCCTGTGCCTTGGAGTCACCACTTCCTGGCTCCCAGAGGCACCATGCCCCTTGGCCTACAGCCACCTAGAAGGGTCAATCTACACTGCCACCAAAGCACCAGATAGGGCAGGGGGGCCACCAGAGACACAGATGGGCAGAAAGTCAAGGCCAGTACTAAGCAAGACCACATGTCCTAAACCCATATCCACAGTTTAGATGGTGGGGGTCAGGGGGTCTACAGTTCGGATACCAGTTCACAGCAGCAGCCCGGGAAGCTGAGCCGGGGTAGGAGTCCCTGAGGCCCACCTTCTGGCCAGCCCCCACCACTGTTCTCCAGGGACAGCCCGTGGGTACCTCTTGAGGTCCCCATACCTCCCTGGAACACAAGGGGAGACTGAGGCCCAGAGAGGAAGGTCATACTGGAAGGCAGGGCCCGCACAAGGCTGGCAGCTGTATGGGCTCCATCTCTTCCCACCTGCCTTGAAAGGCAAGTCCAGGCTCAGGAGCAGCTGATTGGCTCTGCAATTGGGCAGCCCAGAGAGAAGAGCCCCAATTCCTCTGTGACCCTCTGGGCCCCTCCTGAAGGCACCTCTCTCTCCCCGCCTCCCAGGGTTATTCTGGGCACAGAGTGAAGCAGCTGCCCCTGGAACTGCCACTCAGAAGTAGAGGGCAGGGACACTGACTAGGTCACACACACACTGCCCTTAGTCAGGGCATAAGGGAAGTGAGGGCTGGGGACCCCTCTGGTAAGCCCTGCCCCTGAGCCCACTTCCCCCATTACCACGATGGTGCCCAAGGCCCACAGGGGCCTGATGCAAAAGGATTCCATGCAGGCCACCAGGAAAGGATGCCACTCAGAGATGAGCTCCCTCAGGTGAGGCCATGAAGGCTCTCCCACCCATGGGGCTGACTCAAACCTAGGCACAAGCCAAGAGTTGGATGGGCAAGGTGAGGATGCTGGGGGGGGGACCTGTGACATCTGCCTGACAAAATACATCATTGATGACCTGTGGCCCTGGCGCTGCCCTGGCATGCCCACCCGTCCTGCAGCTTCTGCTCCCACGCATGCCCAGTGCAGGGTGAGGGATAGCAGATCCGGGTCTGTGCATCAAGGCCACTAAGCCCCCATGACCTCACACTCAGGTAGCTTGGAGCATCCCCTGGGAGGCCAGCACCACAGGGGAACACACCTGACACCCATCTTGCAGCCCGGGGCTCCAGCGGTGACCCATGGGTGCCTAAGGGGACGTAGACATGTGCCGGAGGGGTCACCTGTCACCCTCACTTCCCTCCCCGCTGCACTGGCTCTACCTTCCTGCCCAACTCCTGGGGACCTGGGGACCTTCCACCCCCTCCCTGCCCTCACCTCTCCCCTAAATCCTCCACCCCCCACCCCAAGCCCCATGCCCCATGCTCAACTCTGCTCCTAAATATCCTCTCATCTCTGCTTCCAAGCTCTATTTTTAAAATCAGATTTTCCTCACTGTACACAGAGAGGTATTCACAGAGGGATTTGCTTCCCACCCAGCACGTTGGCAGCTCTGACCCCTGGGCCACTTGCTCACAAGCACGCAGGGAGCTGACCTGACCGCAGCTCGGGCACTGGCGGTGGTGAGGCTGGGGTGACTATCTGAGTGTTGCGGGGGAGGAAGTCCCATCAGAGGCCTGAAGGGAAGTTGTGATCCCAAACACTAAGTCCAGATTCTTCCCTTTCTTTGGGGCAAGATAGGAATTTCCAAAGCACTAGCAGCATCTCTCAAAGAAATTGTCCTGAGGTTTGAAACAACCTTTCGGGACTGAGTGTTCTGCAGGCCCAGAAGAGAGGCGAGGTGGGCTGCTTGGACAAAGGCTGCATGGGGAACCCATTGAGGGCCCTAAACCACAGCCCACTCACAGGGCATGCTGGGGCTGAGCCTCACAGGAGTTTCGGAGGGACCCTCGTCCTACCCAAGTCCCGCTCTCACCTCATGGGCCTTGACTCCTCACTGACCAGGCCACGGGGCAGGGCAGGGCTGGGCCACCTGTGCTTCTTTACATCGGGTTCTAGCTCCATGCCTGGCCCAGAAAGAGAATGGAGATGTGTTGCTGTAGGAAGTGATGAATTACCGGTTTTCACAAGTAGAAATAAAATATCTGGAAACAATCAAATCAAGATGTGTGTGGGGTAAGGGGATGAGAAATCCAGTCTCTCTAGAGAAAAGCCTGAGGAGGCATAAGCAACTGAACCTGCAAGTTAAAAATTGTATTTTCACACAAAGGGATTTAAGCTTTATCTTGCAAGAAATAAAGTGCAACCTAAAGATTTTCAACACAAGATACACTTGCGCTAAATTCCACTTTACGCTCAGGCATTTTAATTTTACATCTCAGGCATGAAACCGGAAAGGTCTGAAGTTGGGAAAGGCACAGTTAATCTGGTTACCCGGGAAATACACTTGAGATCTTTTGTGGATGATAAATCTACATTTAAAGATTTGAAGCAGGCATTGCTCAAATAGATTTGGGCTTGACGGGAAGAAATCTGGACTTTTCAAGGGGTGACAGGAGCAGAATTTTGTCTCATGCTACAGGGTTTGGATTTTCACTAAAGGGTTTGAGAAATATGATGGTGACACTTTTGGTTATGGAAGGTAAGCCTGTAGGAAAACACAATAAAATATATTTTATGACTAACAGCGTTGGACATTATATTACAAGCAACAGGGAAACATGGAAAGATTGTAAATAGTAAAGGAACAGCCACAAATTTAAAGATCGCACCAAAACATTCTGACTTTGTATGATGGGGAAATGCCAAAGTCTGATTTGCTGGGCATGCCAAGGAGATGTGACTGAAAGGATCTCACCAGAGCTGTCACATGATCATGTGAATATGCAGAAATATTTGGAGTTTAGTTAGAGATTGGAACAAGATGCAATCCCTGCACATGCCTAGGGATTTGATTAGGGATTTGATTTAGTCAATAAAAAGTTCTAACAGAGTGACAGAGTGAGGTTTCTTATGATTGATAAATAGCAAAATAAAATGCATACTTTAATGCAAAGAATCTGGTCTTGTATGCCACACACAATTACGAGACACTGTAGGTAGAATTAAGGTACAATTACAAGATAAAGTTTAATATATTGTACTAGGGAGTGCGAATCTTATTTTAAGGGCTAACATGATCTATTTTAGATCATGCTCATGAGTTTGGATTTAAGAGAATAAAGGGCTTAAAAGAATGACAGGGTGCCGGGCGTGGTGGCTCACGCCTGTAATCCCAGCACTCGGGAGGCTGAGGCAGGAGGATTGCTGTGAGTTCGAGACCAGCCTGGGCTACATAGTAAATTCCAGGTCAGCCTCAACTACATAGTGAGACCCTGTCTCAAAAACACCAAAAAAAAAAAAAAAAAAAAAAAAAAAAAAAAAAGAGTGACAGGGTAAGATCTGGAGTTTTTTATGAAGCAGCCTGGTGATGCATTACATGGTAAAAAGCTGCATTTTAGGTCAAGTACTTGAGACTTTATATGTATCAGTCAATGAAGAACTTTGAAAGTTCTAAAGTGAGGTGTCTCGTATTCCACTGTTTGCACTGAGCTCGGCTGAGAGTCAAAGTTTACGGTGAAGATAACATGATTAGAATTTGTGGGACACAAGTGTTCCGATTTGAAGAGTGAGGATGGTATCATTTTGAACCCGCTTGAGGAGGTGTTTGGAGTTTAGCCAGCCGAGTTTAAGGTGTGCAATGGCGAGAGTTTTGTCTCCAGAGGAATTAGATGGTAAAACACACTTTGTGCTAAGGGGTCGGTATCTGCTGAGCTGGGTAATAAGTGAGCACTGACTGCTCCGCAGCGGGACACAGCCTTGGCACAGGGCACCATCGGTGCTGGGCGGAGGGGCGGGGCACTCAAGGCCCACACAAAGACAGAAGCCGGGGTTAAATTCACAGAGCACGCTCAGAAATTCGCACGATTCTGAACAACCGCAGTCTGCATTTTTATGCCATGCAGAGGAATTTGGATTTCAGCCATTAAGAGATTTTTCACAGAGTAATGTGGTAGTTTTTGTTGGTCAGAGCAGTCTGAAGGGAAATTAGGGAGTAAAATGTATCATTTTATACTAATGGTTCAGACCTTATCTCATAGGTAATTCAGAGACATAAAGCACCAGGCAGAAGTTACAACAGCAAATTCATGCACATGGCGAGAAATGTGACCTTTTATGCTAAGAAAATAACATGGCCAAATTTTTATATCATGCTAAAAGGTTTGGAATTAAAGCCAGTCAAGGTCCTTAGGAGCAGCCTATTGAGGTTGTGGACTTTGGGTTGATTGACTGGTAGATCAATTGCATGGTAAACATTTTTATTTTATCCTAAACGTCTGGAACTTCCTGTTATAGGCAAGGAAGAAGAGGAGGTTTTATATGCTGTAAATGGAGAGATTATGGCATTTTTTATTTGTTCTGCTAAAATTTAAAGTTTGATGTTAAGAAGTATTAAAATGAAATTTTTATAATCCACCATGGATGGTAGATTTTAGGTTGAAGGAGGGAAAGGTGAAAGATTTAATCATTTGTGTATCAAATTCGTAAATCCCTTATGAAGTATAGACTTAATTATGTTAAGAAGGTGTACAATATGAGTTTTTAGTTACCTTACTAAGGAATTTAAATTTTAGCCAATAAAGATTTTTAAGCGCCCGACATGCTGAGATTTTTGTGATCGATGAGCCCACAGATGACTTACTCAGACAAATTTTGTAGTTCAACTGGAGTTTTATATTAGAGACTTGAAATTTTAAAATAATACCTACCTTAGAGGACTTTTATGAAGAGAAAAATGAGTTATTCAATGTGTCATGCATGTTTCTGTGATGATGATGATGATGATGATGATGATGATTATACCTAATTTGTACCACGCTAAAAAAAAAAAATGTGATCTCTACCATAGGAAAAGATATGTCAGAATTCTGTATTATGCTAAACCCTTTACATTTTAGCCAGAGAATGGTTTTGGTGAGTTTACATGTCATATATGTTTATTCTGAAAGGTTTGGATTCAATATTGCAGACAGTAAATAAACACTGAAAGCTTTAATCAGAAGGACTGCATGGTCAAATTTAAGTGTCATGCTAACAAGGGTGTACTTATTTTGAGAAACAGCAGATCTGAATTTTGTATCCTGCTGGAAGGTTTGGATTTTAGCCAACGAGTAGTTTTACATAAGGGAGTGCATTTTTTTCTTATAGCTCAGCATAGTGGTTTTAAGAAAAACACTGAGAAATAGCAAAAGGTGTTAAATTTATAGAGCACAATAACTGTATAGCTAATCTATTGAATAGTCGAAGCTTAATTTGCTCAGGCCCACGGAAAACAAATGTGCAAATAACTCCAAACCAGACATCTGATTGTTTTGAACAGCTGATTTGTTCTTGAGAACCTGACCCTGACCTCTAGACCCTAGCCTGCTGCCTTCACTCCTCACCCCTCCCTCTCTGCTCCCAGGTTCTGATCTCCACACCTCCGAGGTCCCAATGGCTGACCAGATGCAACGCGACCTTACCAATATTGAGGAAACTCTCCTTCCAACCGACGAAATGATAGAACCCTCTGAAGACTCATTTGAGACGATGATGGAGCGTAAGAATCCATCATCAAAACAAATGGAGTCCTCTGAGGGCTCATCCAACACCGCTGTGGAGACCGAGGGCAGCGGAGAGCAGGAGGAGGCGGGGCCAGCCAAGGGCCCAGCCCAGGAAAGCAAGGAGCCCCCCAGTGGCTCTGGCCAGGAAATAGAAGAGCTGCCTACTGATCTACTCCAAGACATGGAGGAGCCATCCAGTGGCCCATGTAGGGAAATAGAGGATCCACCCAATGACCTACTCCAAGACATGGAGGAGTCATGCAATGGTTCTCACCAGGCAATGGAGGGTTCACTCAATGAAGCATCTGATGGGACGGAAGAAACATTGGTCAACCCATCGGGATCCCAGGAAGACCAAGATGACAAGACTAACCTGGCATCGGGAGGGACGAGCCTTGAAGAGGAGACCCAGACGGAGGGCCCTTCTGAAGACATCAGGGCCACGATGAGGTCCATCATCTCACTCTACTTCCAGATGCAAGACCTCAATGAACAACAGAGAGTAGCAGAGGAGATCTTGGTTCAGGGGATCAATGCTGGCCAACTGCCCTCCCCGAAGCCCTTCTCCGGTGACCGCAGAGAATACTACGAGTTCATCGTGCTCTGCCAGATGATCTTGCAAAGCTACCCAACAACATTCTGCAGCGACCACCTGCGCGTGAAGTATGTCATCGACCACCTCACTGGCTTCGCCCTGGAATGGGCTGAATCTCTGATCCAGCAGAGCAGTCCCGTGTTGGAAAACTTCTCAGCCTTCCTGGAGGCCATGTCAGAAGTGTTTGAGTACAAGTACACACGGCGTGTGGTGGAGGAGGCCATGTTCAATATCAGGCAGGGAAATCGCACTGCCACTGAGTACATCACTGAGTTCCAGAGCCTCATACCCACCTTGGGCTGGCCAGACGAAGTCCTGCAGGCCCACCTGTGCCAGGGGCTCAGTGAGGAAATCAGGCATTTTCTGTTCCGGATTCCTCAGCCGGATTCCCTGGACAGCCTGATTGTCCTCATCCTGCAGATAGAAGACAAGCTGGAAGAGAGAAGCGCCATGCTCAGGTTGCCTCCCGAGTCCCGCCCACGCAGCCTGATGGACTCACCTGCTTCAGAGAAGTGGACGGTGAGCAGCTGGCTGCCCTATTCATTCCACCCAGGCATCAACCGCGCCCATGTCTTCCTGCTGCTCCTGGTGAGGGTGAATCCTTACCATAGCATTGCGGTCCAAGCTCTGGTGGACTCGGGGTCCGAAGGCAACTTCATGGATGAGAATTTTGCCCAAGAGCACTACGTGGAGCTGTACGAGAAGCCCTACCCGGAGGAGATCCACACTGTGGACGGCTCTCTGATCGGCCAGGAACCTGTGTGGCTCTACACCGAACCCCTGGTGTGCATGCATCAGAATCACCAGGAGTCCATTGAGTTTGACATCATACCTTCACCTAACTTCTCTGTGGTCTTGGGTGTCAACTGGCTCAGACTCCACTCCCCCGATGTCGACTGGATCCAAGGCCGCTGCACCTTCCACTCTCCCTACTGCCTGAAGAACTGCTTCAGCCCACCCCCACCATGCATCGTACTGGAACGACACAGCGTGAGCCTGCTCCCCGGACTGCCGCACCCCTATTCAGACCTGGCCGACGTGTTTAACCCGAAGGAAGCAGATGATGAGACTTCCGACCAGCCAAGCTCAGACGGATCCGATGATCTTTCTGAATCAGAGCCCTCTGAGCTTCAGCAGGCTGGAGACAGTGATCACAGCGAGATCTTTTACGAGTGTCCCTCCACCGTGCCTTGGGAACCTGTGGGTGCCAGGATGCAAGAGGAAGCCAGGCTGCAGGAAGAGTACTGGGATCTGCATGACATGCTGACTGACAGACAGGACTACATACAGATGATTCCGGAACTGTTTGACCAGTTACACGGAGCAACATGGTTTACGAGACTGGAGCTGCGGGGGACCATTGCGGAAGAAGGCGTGAACGGAAGCCGGACAGAAGACACATGGAGAGCAGCATTTGGCTTAGAAGTGCAAGACATGAAGAGCTACCAGCCCTTTACTCTCTCTTCGGACCCTATCATACCCCAGAACGTGCTCCACTTCATCCTGAAGGACATGCTAGGCTTCTTTGTGCTCTCTTATGGGCAGGAAGTCCTGATCTACTCCATGTGTCAGGAGGAGCACATCCAGCACGTCCGCCAGGTGCTGGTCCGGTTCAGACACCACCGTGTCTACTGCTCCCTGACCAAGAGCCAGTTCCACCGGCACTGCGGTGAGATCCTGGGCTTCCGTGTGACCCCCAAAGGGGTGAAGATAAACAAGGGCGTCATAGACGTCATTGTGGGCTACTCTACCCCTAGGTCCCGGAAGGAACTCCAGAGCATGATCGAGTTCATGTTCCCCTACCGCCACTTCGTGGAGCGCTTCGCCATCATCGCAGAGCCGCTGGTGCAGCTGCTGCTGAGCTTTGACCGCTTCCACTGGGGGGACGAGGAGGAGGAGGCCCTGGAGTGCCTGAAGAGGGCGTTCCGCAGGGCACCCCTTCTCCACCACCCTAAGCCCCAGAACCCATTCTACTTGGAGACTGGCATCTCAACCTCTGCTCTGTACACCTCCCTGATCCAAGTTGATGAGCACACTGGCAAGACGGTGACCTGCGCTTTCTACTCCCGAAACCTGTCCCCTATGGAGGTCGACTACCCTCTAGTGGAGATGAAGGTCCTTCCAATCCGGGCTTCCTTCATGGTGTGGTGCCGCTACCTGGAGAACACCGAGGAGCCCATCATGATCCTTCTCAACACAGAGGATCTAGCCTCTCTGAATAATGACAGGCTCACCGTACTTCTCCCCGGGCATTGGGTCTTTTTCTTCTCTCATTTCAATTTTGATGTCATGGACTTGCCAGTGCTGGATGGCAGCTGGCCCCCGCCAGCCTGGAGAAGCTGCAATCAGAGAGCCCTCAGGAACAGGGTCGCTCGGCCAATCCTTTTCTTAGCCACGAGGGGTTGCCTCCCGGATGAGACAAGCGACTCTGAATCTGAGGAGAGTGACAACCTGTCCGAGCAGGATGAGCTCAATGAGCTGAACCTACAGCAGGAGCTCCTTGCCCTCATACCCATCGATCACATCTTCAACAGCTTCTTGGCCAACTTCAGCATGGCCCAGATCCGGTCGGTCGTGCTGCACTTCTTCCGGGGGCTCCTGCACTGGCAGAGCCTCCTGGCGCCCGCGTCCCTCCTTGTGATGCTAGACACGAGGCAGCGACCCACGCTGCTGCCCGCCCCTCCCCTGCAGGTGGCCTGGCTGGAGCCGCGGCACTCCCAGCGCCTCCTCCTGGATCCTACCCTCACCGTGAGCGCTAGCATGGCTGCCGCCCTCACCCAGCTGTTTGGCCAGATGCCACCCTTCGTGGGCGCCAACCCTATCCCACCCCGAGAGCTGGCCGACCTCATCCTGGGCTCCCAGCGCCGGCAGCATAACGCCCTGAACCAGCTGCCCCCTCGGGGCCTGCGGTTCAGCCCTGGCTTCTGGCTACTGCTCTGTGAGTTCTTTGGTGTCAGGGCCACGCGCACAGAGCGCGGTGCCCCTGCCCTGTCCCAGCCCCACTACCTGGAACTGCACGTCGTTGGAGATGAGGATGTCGTCTTGCGAGAAGCCCTGCAAGACGACCTGCAACGTTACCGTCAGTGTGGCCTGCATGACGGCCTGCAAGACACCTCGCAGGACGCGCAGGACAACGACGTGCAGGAAGCCCTGTCCCCCTCCGAGGCCCCGCTCCGCCCACGCAGCCTGATGGACCCTGAAGTCCTCGACATCCTCAACAGCCGCCTGCTCTATGTGCCCGGCCCTGATGGCCGGCTCAGCCTGCTCAGCAGGGAGCAGGTGGCCCAGGCCCTGACTCAGTTCCTCACCGCCATCTACACGCGAGCAGCACACACCCCGTCCCAGGGAGGGGCAAGCCTGGAAGAGCTGCCTGACCTCGAAGAAGATGAGGCTGTCGAAGATGATGATACCCTCGACTGAGATGCCTCCTTCCCAACCCGGAGGCCTCTCCTACCGTGACCCAGCAACTGCCAGCCTCTCTGCTGCCTCCCTGCACCTTGGCCAGCTTCACGTAGACCCAATGCCCTTTCCTGCCAGTCCTGACCCAAGGGGGAGCCACCTGTAAAGGGCAAAACTTCACCACCATCTGTGCTAAAGGACCCAGAGCTAGCTCAGGGCTATCACACAGCCCCGTCTTAATTCTCCAGGTCCCAGGCCTGGGACTGGGAGTGATTCAGAGAGAGGAGAGCGCAAGGATGAGCAGAGATGACCCCGTGACCCATGGCCGGATGCAGCAGCAGCAGCGGCAGCAGCAGCACAGTAGGTGCAGCCAAGCAAGCAGATGCTGGAACCCCCACCCAAGTGCATCTTGGGACACTGACCTTGGGTGCTCCACGGGCTTCTTCTACCTCCACCTTGGTGTTCCTGCTCCCCTGGGCCCCACCCCAACCCCTCCATCCGTCCCACCCCACAAGCAATCCCACCCTACTATCCAGTTAAGCTCCCTCCTCACAGACTTCATCTGACCCTGAGCTCTGGTCTTACCTGACTGCCACTCCAGAGCGTCCGACGTGCCACTGCCACTTACCTGACTTCCCCGAGACCCTGGGACTCCCCATGGGTGGCTGAACTGAGGGGGAGCCGTGCCCCTCCCCTCCCACCACGGACACTGGACACTGCATGGCCTCAAGCCAGCACTGAGGGAGGGGACCCAGGAGAGACTGTGAAGGCGCCAGACGCCAGCCTCCCACACCAGGGAGCCGAAGGTGCCCCAACCAGAACCCCGCTTATTGCCTTGCACTTTCCCATCCCTACCTTTTCTCACCCCTAAAATAAAGCAAAACAAGAGTATCTGACTTCGTGGTTTGCTCTAAAAGATGGGGCAGGGTGGGGTGGACAAGCAGGGGAGGGGACAGATTGGGGTCGAGGGGAAAAGAGGGTGGTGGGAGGGCGGCAGGGCAGGCCCATCGGGCACCTCTGAAGGTGTCGCCCTCAAGACCCCAGAGGCCTCCTACCCCTAGGGAAGCCACCCCACTCCTACATGGACTTGGGTGCTGGCCGCTCCAAGCTCATCCCAAGGGGGCTTTCAAGGGTAATGGGACCCAGCTGCTGCTGCCTGAGAGAGGGGACCCAGAATCCTAGTGCCCTCTGGCCCAAGCCTTCTCATCACAGGAGAGACAGGGCGTGGGCAGGCTGCTCTGCCAGCCTGGGCTCCAGAAATCGCCTCACTTTGCCCCCTATGAAGAAGGCCTGGGTTCCCAGGGCCCCCACCCCAAGTCGGGGAAGCAGGGACAGTGACATGCACTGTGGGCCACCACTCCTCAGTCCCGCATGTGCTCACCCCTGCCAGGCCACATCACCATTGGGGGTGACCCCTGCACTCCCAGAGTGTGCCCAGCCTGCCCAACCACACACACACACACACACACACACACACACAGGGACCTCACGTGCTGGGGACACCCAGGACCTGTCCCTGGGTCTTCTCCCCACCCCGCCCAGCAGGAGCGGAGCCTGGGGGAGGACCCTCCTCTGTGCCTGGGAGCATCAAGCCTGAGAACCCAGTCACACCTTGACCCTTCCTACCGAACCATTCTCCCAGGAGCCTCAGGCCAATACCGAGACCCTAGGGGTGGCTAGCTGCCACCCACCACACACCTGGCTATCTGAAGACTCTACCCCCGACACAGCACCCAGAGATCATGGTCAGGATCTCAGGGCTCAAGTCAGGGGCTCAGGTTCACCTTGGGCTTTGCCCTGCTGCTTCAGAAAGTCGCCAACCGAACTCACGGAGTTCCCACTCACCCCACCCACCAGGGCTTTCCGACGTCCAGAGAGAATTTGGGGACATCAAGGCCCAGGGAGGACTGCAGACAGTTGAGGACAGAGCTGGAGCTGGACCCCTCCCTGGTGGCCTTTGCCCTCTCACCCTTGCACACCATCTGTGCCACCTGGGATCGCGGGCCCAGCAAGGAACTCCCACAACTGCTGGCATCACAGAGGCCCCAGGGGCCTGAGGCCCCCACCCCACCTGACCCCCTGTGCTCACCCCAACAGCAGCCCCAATAGGCAGCATGGCCTGAGGCTACAGAGCACCACCCTTGGTGACTTCGTCATGGAGGGCCCCCACTCCTGCCTCGCTGGGTGACTCAGGGAGGGTGGGGTTCACCTCACTGCCCCTCTAATCACTGTGACACCTTGCCTGGCCTCCAGTGGGTGGAGGCTGAGCCCTGGGGTGGGGACGATCCAGGTCCTGAGACTCCAACCTGGGTCCCATGAAGGCCACACCTGGGGGCCCAGAGGGTGCCCCTGGTTTGGGAGGGGGGGAGGGAGAGCACTGCGCCCCCCGCCTAGGACCCAGCCTTACCTGCCAGGCCGCAGAAGGCAGAAAAATGGGACCACCTCACAGGCTAAAGCCAGAGGAGCAGTCACTCAACACCAGCCCGCCCTGCAGAGGGTTCACACCCCAAAGGCGAGCATGTTCACCCACGGAGCACCTGCCAACTGTGGCACCACCAGCCCTGTCCACCCACAGGTCTCCATCCACAGGGCTCTGTCCGCAGGCCCAGGAGCCGGCTGACCAGATAGAAGCAGCAGGTTAGTCTGTCCCTATCTTCTTGGGGAGAAAAAGTTTTTAAAAGACACAGCACAAACCTTATTTCTCCTGAAAAAGAAGGGGAAGGGAAGGAGAAAGAAAAGTTGGTGTTAAAGGAAAGTAGAGAGAAAGTACAGCACAGCCTGTGACTGCTCTGCCCAGCAGGCTGCCACCCACCAGCTCCCACGCACAGTGCCACTGCTTTCCACTGTGAGACCTGGAGTCCCCCACCCAAGCCAGACACCTAGCCAGTTTGGACAATGCCTAGCAGCCAGGGAGAGTCCGAGTGACCCCTGGGAGACCCACGGGTCACCCTGCCTCAGTCACCCTTCAGTTTGACCTGAAGGCCCATCGCCTGGGCTGGGCACGCACCAAGGTATCTCTTGAACCCGCAGCACCACCACTCACCTGCAGCCCAGGCTACTGCTCCTCCGTCCGGCGTCCCTCCGGCAGGCAGGTTGCAATAGGGACCCTGTGCCAGGAGCTCTGCCAAACCCTGAGAATCTGGCCAGAGCAGAGGCAGGAGGTCCCCTCTGTGCCCACCCAGGGACCTGGTCTGCTCCCTGTGAAAAGTAGCAAGATGACACGGAAGCCGGCACTCACCCCTCGCCCATGGGTACGCAGGTCCTGGGTATGCTCAGCACACCCCACACACATATCATGTGCCCCCAGCCCCGGCCATCCAGCCTCCTCCCGCCTCTGCCCACCCTGTCAGCCGCAGGGTAAGGAGCAGGTAAGGAGGGGTTGAGAGGGGCTGGGGAGACCAGGGAAGGAAACAGGCTGCCTCTCGACCACCCTAATGGCTCCACGAAGCAGGCTAGGCCACCCCACCCAGTGCCCCTCTTTGCCTGGGCTGGCTGCTGTGGCTGGTTCTGCGGTTAATGACAGCAAGGTCCCCTCCGCCATGCAGGGCCTGCGTGGGTGGGGGAGACAAGAGACAGAGGGCACAACACCGCTGCCACCCCTGTCACTGGTTCCGGGCAGCACCAGCCTGGGCAAGGACACAAGAGGAAGAATGGGGTGCCTGTGGACAGTTGCTGGAGACCCAGGGTGAGGGGTGTGGGGCAGACGGGGATCTCTGGAAGGAGAGAGTAAGCAGCCGCCTATGAGGGGCCTCAGCCTCCTGGTCATGAAAAGGTCCTGGGTAGAGGCCGAGACCCCTCAAGGAGACCCTCCTCAGGGACACTGCCCAGGGCACCAGCTCTCTCATGCCTGCCCACTGTCCTGTGAGCTGGAGCCAGGTGGGTAGGGCTCTGCCTCTGGAGAGCCTGCTCTGGGCCACAGGGTTCTAGGGGGACCCTGCGCCCAGCCCCAGGGTGTGTCCCACTGGGGGTATAGCCCTTCCTCCAAAGAGGGGACCTCAGGGATGACCCAGCCCTAGACCCACCCCTCCAGGACCTTGGGAAGCTGTGGGGAGAGGGATAGGGAGGCAGGGTGGGAAGGAGAGAGACAGAGCCAGCCCGCAGAGCATGCTAGGATAGCAGCAAGCTGGAGGACACGTCCCGTGCAGCCGAGGGTGCAGAGGAGGGTCCGGGGGCTGCTCATGGTTGAAGGGGATGAAGAAAGGCATCATATAGGAGCTGAATAACTGTGCAATCAACTCCTGTATGAAGCCGTTCCCACCCCCCAACTACCGACTATGGGCCGTGACCCTCCTCCCTAAAGCCCAGTGCAAGCGCCCAGAAGGCAGGTGGGAAGCCTGCTTCTAGCAGTTAGCAATGACAGAAAGGCCAGCCAGCCCAGGCACTGGGCAGCACCCACCCCCACCCTGGCCTGCCTCTTCCAGCTGGACCCCGAGCCTTGTACGGCCCCCAAACCACCCCAGGAGACAGTGGAGCCAGGGCCGGTGACAGGAGAAAGAGGGCGTGGGGGAGGCCAAGGGTGCTGGCCCAGGGCCTAGGGACGGGCAGCATCCCCCAGTCGCCTGCCAGCCTTGCTTGGGCATTGGAGTGGGGTGACCACAAGCCCTTTTAGGGCTTGGCAGGAAGTACACTTCCCAGGCAGCACCAGGGGTTGCACCAGGGTTGCACAGGCCGGGGAGGGGGAGGTATAGCAGGGGCGCTGCTGAGCAAGAAGGATCTCAATTGGCTGTGGGGTATAGTAGCAACACCCATGAACGAACTGAGACCCAGGCGCTGTACACCTCAGAAGGACCACGCGGGTGTGGGCTGCGTCTCTGTGAGGTCCTGTCCCCAAAAGCCTCATCTGCCCCTGCACAGCTCCCTCAACCACTGCATCCCCCTTCCCCACCAGCGTCCCGGTCAGGCCAGCCACTGTCACACCCACAGGGACCGGCACTGGGGAGGTGGTAGATAACACCTGGGAATGGATCCCTGGTGATACAAAGTTGCCTGAAGCCTACAGGGAAGGAGCTAAGGCCCTAGGGAAGGGGCTGATGGGGTGAGGAGGAGAAAGGGCTCTGGGTGACCTCATGGGGCAGGGGCTCAGGCACACGCAGGTCCTGAGAAGGTCCCATGCCTGAGCAGAGATGTGTGGCACACTTGGAGGGGGCACCACAGGTCACAAGGAGAGGAAGGTGCTCAGTGTGACACATGCAGGAGGGGTTCTATGACACAGCAGAGGAGGGACCAAATGTGACAGAACTTTTCATGACACACACAGAGATTCAGTATGACATACGCGTGAGGAGAAGCTTCCTGAGACACAGAAAAGAGGAAGAGCCCCGTGCCACACGGGGCTGGGATAACCCATAGCACAGGGGAAGGGGTCCCGGTGACATGAGGGAGGGAAGGGACCCAGTGTGACACCGAAATGAAGGGCACCTTCCATGTGACACGTGTATGGAGGAGGCTCTTGGGGTGACACAGATGGGAGGGAGGTGTGTATGACACAGAGGAAGGGAACACTCCATGTGGCCCTGTATGGAGGAGGAGCTCTGGGTGACAGGGATGAGGGTGCCCAGTGTGTGAGGCTAGGGAGTCTGTGACACACGAATGGAAGGGACACTCTCTCTGACACATGGGTGAAGACCCTTAGCATGGGTGGACTCATGTCCACAGGGGTGGTGGACTCCAACGTGGGGGTGGTGACACGGGGATGGAGGGGACACTGCCTGTGACACGAGTGAAGGAGGCTCCTGAGGTGATACGGAGAGGGGCCAGTGTGTAAAGGGGTGAAATGGGACACCCCATGTGACACACGAGCAAAGGAGGCTTTTGTGGTAACACGGACAGCGAGAACAGTGGGCGAGGGAGGTGTCTGTGTGACACAGGAATGAAGGGCACCCCTTGTGACACACAGGTGGTGAGAAGCTCAATAGGACAAACACAATTCAGTGTGACTCGGGGGCACAAAGATGTGCTCCGAGTGACAAGGAGAAGTGCTGGATGGGACTCAAGGAGAGGAGCGCACCATGACCAGAGTGGTGTGGGGTTTCCGCTGGAATCTGGGTGTGGGGACAGACTGCAGGCCACACGGGAAGGGGCTGGGTAGTGGGTAGGTGAGAAATGGAACAGAGGGAGGACTCAGCATGACCCCGGGCTGTGCAATCAGGGCCCGAAGTGACGTAGGAAAGGGTGGAGCTTAGGGACACATGAGTGACAGATGCTCTGTGTTTCTGACACCTGAGGGGGACCTGGGCTGATACATTAGCTGGAAGGGCTCCGTGTGACCCAAGATCAAGGGAAGGCTTCTTACAACACAGGAGGAAGAGGAGCTCGCTGCCGACACTGCATATGGCAAGGGCTCCAGGTGACACTGGATCAGGTCAAGAAAGTAAGGAGTCACCTAGGATAACACCTGAGTAGGAGGTGTGACCTGCAGGGCTCCAGGTGACATGTGTGGCTCAGGACAAAGGGTCATGGGCGAGGAAATGGGGAATGAGGGCCTCGGGACAGGAGTTCTGTGAGACACACTCAATAGCAGGGGGTGGCAGGGTCCCTGCAGACACAGCACCAGGAAAGGGACTTGGTGTCACACACAAGAGAGGCTCATGTGACACAGGGGGAGGGAAGGCAGGAGCCCTGTGTGACACAAGGTGGGGAGGTGCTGCACACAACATGGGGGCTCCATGTGAATGAAGGTGAGTAAAGGGTGTGACACACAGATGAGGGGTGGGTTCCATGTGATGTGTGAAGGGGCCACTTTTGATGCAAAATTAGAAGGACTGGGTGGGACACATGAAAAGGATTTGAGGGGACAAAGGGTGAAGGAAGGAATTCTATGCGACACATGGGAGAGAGGTGCTCCCTTTGGACATGAGTAAAAGACAGCACCTTCCCTCACAGTGACACATCAAGGGGCTCTGTGTAACTCGTGGCTAAGACGAGGGAGTCTGTGGCATGCAGGTGAGGGAGGGGCTCTACAAGACAGAGATGGAGTGAGGAGAGGGCTCTATGTGACACAGAGAGGGAGGGGCTCTATGTGACACGTAAGTGATGGGAGAGATTCTGTTTTTGGAGGGTTTTCTTTTTTTTTTTTTTTTTTTTTT
>NW_022900933.1:38640298-38661574 GCF_012274545.1 Fukomys damarensis | reverse complement strand
TTTTTTTTTTTTTTTTTTTTGAGACAGGGTCTCCTTTGTAATTCAAGCTGGCTCTGAACTCACTGTGTAGCCCAGGCTGGCTTCGAACTCATGGCGATCCTCCTGCCTCAGCCTCCCAAGCACTGGGATTACAGGCGTGCGCCACCACGTCCAGCTGGGAAGGGCTCTGTGTAACATAGATGAAGTGAGGAAAAGAGTTCTATGTGACACATGAGGGAGGGGAGGGTTCCATGGGGCTCTTTGTGACACAGATCTAATGAGAAGAGCTCTATGTGACACACAGGTGAGTGAAGGGCCTCTTTGTGACACATGGGTGAGGGGAGGGGCCTTCAGTGACACACAGGGGAGGGGAGGGGCTGTATTATACCTGGGTGGGGGAGGGGCTCTGTGTGACAGGAATGACTGGAGGGGCTCTGTGACATATGCTGAGAGGAGGGGCTGTGACCCACAGGTAAGGGACAGCTCTATGTGACACAGACATAGTGAAGAGAAGGACTGTATGGGACACACGCGAGGGGAGGCGCTCTACTGACACTTGCATGAGGGGATGCTCTGTATGTGACGCGTAGAAAGCTATGGGGCTCCCTGTAACTCCAGGAGAGAGCACATCACACATGAATTCAGCTTCATGGGCCCCATGATTGGGGGGGTCCGGGATGACATGGACAGGAGCTTGGAGTGCAGGGACAGGCTCAGAGTGACAACCGAAGGGCAAGGCTTGGGGTGACAGGTGCATGGGAAAGTGTTATGACACGGTGCAAGTGGGTCCCTGAGTGACCTGTGGGGACAGGAGGAGCTCCCCACTCTGAGGTGAGGGAGTGGGGCCACTGCGCCACAGAGAAAGGGAAAGGGAGCGATGCAGAGGATGGTGCGTGCAGGGGGAGCTCCATGGGGCACACGACTGGGGAGTCAGGGCGCTTGGAGAGACTGCACGGGACAGGTGCTCTGTATGACAGAGTTGTCAGGGGAGCTGGGGTCCACGTGACACGGTGACACGCGACTGGGGAAGGAACTCCACATCACACCTTCAGGAAGAGCCCGAGAGACCTGGGGTGGGGAGAGGGGCTTGGTGTGACACACTGACACCTGGGTGCTACGTGAGTGGGAAGGGTCTGTGGGTCACACGTGGAAGAGCCCTGCAGCTGCAGGGTTCAGGGTGGCACATGAGCCTCGCTGTGACACGCAGGGGAGGATTGGAGCCTGGGGGGACTCGAGGGCTTGGGTGACACATGGATGGGGGCTCTGTCATCCCAGTGGAGGAAGAGCTGCATGAGTGGAGGAAGGAATTGGTGTGACAAGTGGGCTTGGGGGATTCAGCGTGACAGAAGGTCTGTGAGATATGGGGCTAGAAAGAGGGCTCAGTGTGACACGGAGGACAAGTCGAAGTGTGATTCAGCGTGACACAAGGTGGGAGGGGCTTTCGGTGTGACACGCAGAGCAGTGGGGCACGTGGGGAAGAGAAGCCACATGCGGCCCCTGAAAGGGTGAGGCCAGTGTGACACATGGAGGTCCTGGTACAACATGAACATGTGGGGGGGGGTGCGTCTGTGTGACACTTAGGGGTGGCTCTGCGTGACACAGGAACCTAGCCTAAATGTCATGTCAGGGACATCCACCAATGGCCCTCCCACGGGCACGGCAGTATCGTGGGCCGAGGGCACGGGATCCAGGGTCCCCTGAGCTTAGCAGCCCCCAAGACCTCCCCAGGTACCCCCAGGTCTGACTCACGGTGGAAAAACGAAGCCACCACACAGCTCTGGGAGGTGCCCTCTGCTCCCCCCACCCTGCTCCCCACCCTCATCTGAACCCCACCCAGCACCAAGACTGGAGCACGGCAGCCTTTGAACACAGCTGAGCCCACCCTTCCCAAAACAGCCACGGGGTCTTCAGAGACACTGCAGTCCACACCTTGGGCTCCCAGACCTAGGAACTTACAAAATGGGTTATGATGGCCAAGACCTTTGCATCGACAAACAACACAATTCCCATCAAGACCACTGTGACTTCAGTTCCTTCACTTACGGCCTGCAGACCCCAAAATGCACAGTGAGGAACAGGGATGCAGGATGCAGGTGGGGGAGCTCCAGGGGCAGGTGTCCCACAGGAACCCGGAGTTGAGGACCTGGAGCAATCAAGCAGGGACTGATTGCTGAGGCCCTGAGCTCTGGGTGCCTCTGCGAGATGCAGGCCCCCGGAAAGAGAGGCGGCGGTGGCTCCCCACCCCACGTCATCCTGGGCAGCCCGGTCCGGGCCCTTCTGCTGTCCACCAGCTGGCGTGAGGTCTCCCAGGGGCAACGTCCATCTACACGATGTCTGGACAGGGCCTGGTACACAGAAGACCCTCACCGTATATGAAAACGAGTGAATGAAAGCCTACTATGTACAAGGCCCTGGAGGCCAGAATGAGCCGGAAGCGAGGATGATGAAGGTGAGGTGGGTGATGGAGGCCTGAATGGCCGCAGATGACAGAGGCCAGATGGAGGTGACAGGAGCCATGACGATGGAGTCCACGGTGACAGGTGTGCATGAGATGGACCCGGATGGGAGAGGAGGCCGCGCCAGCACTGAGCCCAGGAGCCTCAGGGCAGGTGGGCCAGCCCTCCACTTGCCCACTCACACCCTGGGGCACCAGCCCTTCCTGAACCAGCTGTCCTTCCCGGAGACAGAATCCCGGAGAGCCGCATTTTGCCCCCACCCCTGCCTACTTTCTTTAAATTGTTTCCTTGTTTTAAATCAGTACTGGAGATTGAACCCAAGGCCTTCACACTGAGCTACATCTCCAGATCTTTTCTATTTACAGAATTTTTTTTTTTCAATTTTGAGACAGGATATCACTAAATCACTAAGTTGTCCCAGCAGGGCTCAAACTTGTGATCCTCCTGCCTCAGCCTCTGGAAGTGCTGGGTTTCCGGGTGCGCAGGTGTGTGCTACCACACCCAGCTTCGCTCTGACGTTTTGCCCCGTAACAAAATTTCTGTACCAAGTTGAAAGCGTCCCCGTGATCTGGCTTCCACCACACTACCTGGATGATTTACAACTGGCGCATAAACTGTCATCACTAGAGATGAAGTTCCCGTGATCCGTCCACTCTAACCCTCATTGGCAAACCAATCAGGCAAGACACACTTTGTTCAGAAAAACTCCGAGGCTATTTTTGACACTTCTCAACTGAAATCAATGCGTTCATATATATCAAGAAGACAAACATTTCCCACTGGATCCGGAATCCCCCACCCCATAAAGGGTGGGGCGCAGACACTGACCTGGGGATGGGCGGCGGGTGGCGTCTCCTGAGTGCGCAGGTCCCAGACAAGGCGAGTGCAAGGCTCTGCTGAAGGTGTGTCGCCACAGCAGAGCTCTGGCTGGCTCTGTCAGTTCCCAAGGTGCCCGGAGCCAGCACCTCAGGGTGGCCGAGGCACCTTGCTCCATGCACTGTCCTGGGCGCTGCCAGGGAAACTGAGGCAGGGCTAAGGCATGGGGGGCTGGTCAAACCTCGAGCGAGGGGGCACGTGAGGATTCATTCCAGGCCGCAGGAGCAGCACGGACCAGGCAGAGCTCTGTCCTGCCAAGAAGAGGCAGTGGCAGAAGGGATGGGACGCACCAGGCAGTGCCCAGGGACTCGTGGTGCAGGGGACTCTGGGAAGTGGGTCTGGGGAGCCGGGCGTCTGGGGTCTCTTCGCACTCCACGCTCTCTGCCATCTGTCATCCCCGCCCACACACATATGCACACACAAGCTCAGACCGAGCACACGCAAGCGCTCACACTGGCACACACTCCCAAGCACGCTGCACAGTCACACAGCTGCCCTCACTGCACAGGCGCCGCTGCCACACACGCGCCTGGGCCAACACAGGCCGGTGGGCAGAGGAGCCCATCCACCCAGCCCCCGAGGTTCCTGGCCAGGGTAGGGCGCTCATCTCAACCAGGGCCAGGGCGGCAGAAACCTCCAGGAGCTGCACTTATGGTGGCATGGGCACGAAGCTGTGTGGGCCACCCTGTGGATCACCCTCAGCTCTGGGGCATGCTAGATTCTAAGTATCTAAATTCCGGCCCCTCCAATCAATCCCAGGCCCCAGAAGTCCGGGTCTGGGGTACACCAGGGGGTTTTTCTCCTTGCAGGTTCAGAGAATGCCTTCCTGGCCTGGCCCACAGAACCAGTGTCCTATCCCGCCTGCCCCCCTTGGATACCCGAAAGTCCTGATTGGCCTTGGCTGGTCGACAGGTTCTGCACTTGGATATGGGCTCTAACTGGCCCTCAGCCACACACAGGCACCTCCATTCATGCCATCCACCATCCACAACAACAAACAGACAATAAAGTGCTTTGTAAAGTGCAGGTATATAGTAATGTTCCAGAACACCCCCCTCCCAGAGGTCCTCTTCTGTTTGAAGAGAATGGACCCCATGCACCCCACCCAGTGTACCCACCTAGGGGCCCAGCTATCCTATGGTAGTGTCACCACAGTGTGCCAGCACACAGTAGGTGCTTAATAAATGCCTGCTGGGCTGAGCTGATGCCATGAAGCCAACCCTTGCTTTGGGTAATTCAGTCCCAAGTGTTCTTTCCAGAGGCTCCCTGGCTACAGGGGGCAGCTGGTGACCATCTGGGAAGCCTTTGCTCTCAGAGGGGGCTGGTCAATGTCTGGGAGGCACTCTCTCTCTCTCTTGCTGATTATCATCTGGCTTGAACAGGACCCAGGTCTGGGCAGATGGCCACCAGCCTGTCCTGCTGCCAGCCCACCCGGCCTCCCCGCCCACCTCCACCATCGGCCACTCCTGGACTCAGCCTTCACAAGAGGCACCTGCTGCCATTCAGATGGGCATCTCTGGAGGCCTTGGCTGGGTTTCCAGTTCAGTCAGATAAAATGCTCTGTGGGTGGGTGTGGCGTCCAGTGTGCCTTCAGGGTGTGTGAGGCAGTTTGCTCCTGTGGCAGCAGGTACGTGAAAACAGCCCCCCTGTTTAAAGGAGGGACTCAGGTGAAAGCTTTTATGCACCTGCCTGCCCCTGACCCATTCCAAACTCCGACTCTCAATCGGCAGCCACAGGGAAGGATAAGAGGGAAAAATTACAGTCATCAGAGGAAAATTGCCATCCAGAGCATCTCCACTCCCAGATTCATCCATGAGCTGAGTGGGCAACATCAGGGAAGACCAGGGCTCAGCTCAGCTCCTTCTGAACAGGGAGAAAGCTGTGATTTTCCTCTCAATCATTGCCTGCCTCCTGCCTGGGGTCCCTTTTGCTCAGTGGCTGCCACTCATGAAGCTCACCAGCCCCTCAGGTCTGTCACCTGGCACCCACCCAAATCCTGTGTCTCTGGGGTCTAGGTGAGCAGTCCAGACAGGTGACTCCACACCCATGAGAGAACACTGTTCTGGCGGGCTGGAGGACAAAGCGAGCAATGGGGAAACTGAGTCTCAGGAAGGCCAGGCAGTGCTACACTGGGGCTGGGGCTGGCACCCAGATTCTGAGACTTGGCGAGGACAGGCACCACGACCTGTGCCTGGGATGCCAGTTCACCCTGTCCTCCTTAGCATGACTGACTTTTACTTCTGAGCCCTACTCCCTGCAGCCTGTGATTTTTTATGGAACAGATTCCACATTTTCTTCACAAACCTCACAAGCCCGGCTCGTCTCATTTGCATTTGGCTTCAGAATCTGTTGTGGGGACTTCTAGGAAATCAGCAATGAGTGGCTCTAATAATTGCCAATTCTTGGAAAGCGCCTACAACAACTTAGCCAAAGGCGATGGGTGGGGCAAAGCAGTCCTCAAAGATGACATTTCTTCTTCACTCCATTCCAGGTCTCCATAAAAAGTTCTGTGTCATCCACATTCCAGGGATTTTCCAGGAAAATCACCAAAATGATGTTGGCATCATTAGGGCATGTGTTTCAAGAATTCCTTCTAGCTGCTCCCTTTCCTCCAGACTACAGCCGAATAAAATTGCTTCTTTCCTGGGATCTATTATTGGAAGCATGTAGGAGTAGCATAACTGACAAGGCCATGTTCTTAGGACTGGAGCACCTGCCTAGCATGCACAAGGCCCTGGGTTTAATCTCCATTACCAGGAAAAAAAAATCAGATTCTCAGAAGACCCTGGTCTGAAGTTTTCAGAGTTCATACATCCAAGTAATATCCAGAGTAATATGTAAGACTCTGTCCTCCCAATGTCTGCTTTCTCATCACTTTTTATCTACTCATGATGTCCTTATTGCTTCTAAGCAAGTCAGTACTCATCTTGCAAGTCAGTATTTTTGGCTGTAATTCTTTGTCATCCCTCAGCTTGGAGGACAACCTGGATTCGACCAGGTTCCTGGAGGACCAGAGACACCGTCTCATGGCTCCAGCCCCAAATGCAGCTCTATGTCTCCACGTGTGTGAGGGTCTCCTTTGACATGGCTGGTGCCCTCACACCCAACACGATGGCCTGGCTCTGTCCACAGATCCAACCTCGATGAACTTCCACTGCTGGACCAGCTCCAGGATCACCACTTCGTGCCAGGCTGGTGAGCGGGCATTTCACACATTCTGCTGGGAGAGGAGCTAAGCTGCGGACCTAGCTTGTGTTACATTCCAGGGCCCAGCCAACTTGGCAACCCCATGGGTCAAGGCTGGTGTGTGGCCAGTGCCGAGTGTGGCACAACTAAAAAGTATAAAACAGTGCTTCCCTGTGGCATCACATACTCAGGTAGACACTGTTGAGAGTACCATATGGATAGTCTATGATTTCTGCTACCACACTCTTCATAATCTTCTTCTTCCTCCTGTCAGGAGTCTCTTCTCCATATCTCTCCTTCTGCAACTGGAACCCATCTTCCCTGTTGGTGCTGCTAGTAATGAATGCCACAGGTCATGATGAAGAGCATAATGTCCTCTGTATCTCAAGTCAAACTTTGGCCACACCCAACCCTGCCCAGGCAACCCCACAGTCTTCAGAGTTTCTCACCAGTTCTGGATATCTAAGCTTTGGTCAGAAACTGGAGATGGGAGTCTCAGCTCTAGAACATCAAAAGGGCCCTTCTTTCCAGACATCTGAGCATTGTCAAAGGCTAGAGATGGAGTCTCAGCTCTAGGAAATCAAGGAAGTCCCACTTTCTGGACATCCGAGCTGCATAGGAGGCTAGAGCTGGAGTCTCAGCTCTAGAACATCAAGGAGAGTCCTCTTTCTGGAATCTGAGCTTCACTGGAAGCTGGAGCTGCAGCCTGAGATCTAAAAGATCAAGAAATTCCTTCTTCCTACATATTTGAGTTCCAGAAGCTAGAGCTGGAATCCCAACTCTACAATGTCAAGCAGCTCTCTGACACCTAAACATCATCAAACACTAAAGCTCTAGAAAATTAAGGATGTCCCTCTTTCTAGACATCTGAGCTTCATCAGAACTGGAGCTAGCATTCCAGCTCTGAAATATCAAGAAAGTACCTCTTTTTGAACATTTGACTTTGATCAGAAGCTGGAGCTGGAGTCTTGACTCTAGACCACCAAGAAGGTCCAGAAAGTTGAACTTCCTGGAAGCTTCACTGGAAGCTGGAGAAGTAGTCCTGGCTTCACTGGAAGCTGGAGCTGCAGACCTGATTCTAAAACATCAATGAGTCCCCTCTTTCTGGACATCTGGACTTCTTTGAGCTGGACATCTCAAAGGCCAGATCTAGAATATCAGTTTCCTCTTTCTGGAAATCAAAGTATGAGCTGGAGATCTGACTCTAGAACATCAATCAGGTCCATCTTTCTACACATTGGAGTCTCACTGGGGGCTGGATATGCAGTCCTCACTCTACAGCATCAAGGAGACCCCTTTCTGGATATCAGAATCTCCGAGGCTGAAGCTGGAATCCCAGCTTTGGAACATCAGGGTTTTCTCTTTCTGCATATCTGAGGTATAAAGGCTAAAGCTGGAGTCCTGGCCCTAAAATATCAACACGTGCACCTTTCTAGACATCTGGGTTTCACTGCAGGCTGGATATGCATACCTAGGTCTAAAACAAGGAGTCTTCTCTTTCTGGACATCTGCATCTCAGGCACTGGAGCTGGAACATCAAAGGTGTCCATCTTTTGGAACATCTGAGCTTCATCAAAAGCCAGCACTAGAGTCCTAACTGTAGAACATCAAGGAGGTCCCACTTTCTTGATATCTGAGCTTCACTAGAGCAAAAGTTCTGCCTGTAGATCATCAAAGAGGTCCTTTTTCTGAACATGAGCTTCACTAGAAGCTGGGGGTCTAGCTGGCTATAGAACATTAGGCTGGACCACCTTTCTGGATTCGTGAGCTTTGCCAGTGATTGAAGTAGAGTCTTAGCTTAGAACAAAAAGGAGAATACTCTTTCTAGGTGCCTGAACTTCACTGGAGGCTGGAGATTGGTTTCATCGCTAGAGCATGAAGGAAATTCTTCTTCTAGACCTCTGAGCTTTATCAGAGCCTAGATCTTTACTCCTTGGCTTTAGAATATCAAAGAACTTCCTGTTTCTGGACATCGGTACTCCACTGGAAGCTGGAGGTGGAGTCCTGGCTCTAGAAGGAGGTGTTTCTTTCTAGATGCTTTAGATTAAGTCAAGATCACGGCTCTAGAACATCAAGAGAAGACTCATTCTGAATGTCCATGGTTTGTCAGAGGCTGGAGCTGGGGTCTTGGCTCTGAGACAGCAAGAAGGCTCCTCAATCAGAATGTCTAAGCTTCATCAGAGGTGGGAGCTTAGGTCCCAGTACTGGAACAGCAAGAGGGAACCCCATTTGGATGCCTGATGCTTGTCAGAGGCTGAGGTTGAAGTTTCTTCCCTGGAATATCAAGGAGGATCCTCTTTTTGAACAGCGGAGCCTCATCAGAGGCTGGAACTGAAGTCTCAGCACTGGAGCACCAGAGGGAGACTCGATATGCAGGGCTGAGCTTCACTGGAGGCAATGTCACCACAAGGACTTTACTGGACTCAGCTGGTCATGGACTCATCTAGAAGTGCACTGCTAGAAGCCATCTCCTGCTCTTCTCTCTGCTGCCTGGACCATCGCTCCACACCATCTATTCCAGTCTCTTTGAGGGGCTGAGGTTAGCTCTCCTAGGTTAGGTCACAGCCATGATTCTCAGGTAGTTCTTTTTCTTAACAAAGGGGCCATGCTCACTCAGTCCTTTGCACTTATAATTGAACTTGCCTGCAGGTCTCGGGGTCGCTCTCTGTAAGGAGAAGAGGGGAGGGGGAAGGGGGAAGGAAAGGAAGGAGAGGAAGAGGAGAAGGAGGAAAGCAAGAAGAAGGTGGAGAGAAGACAGGAGGGGAGAGAAGGAGGACAAAAGAGGAAGGAGAAGGAGGAAGGAGAAAAGAACAGGGAGGAGGAAGAAGGAAAGGATAAGGAATAGAAAAGAGGAAGAGAAGTGGGGAGAGGAGAGGGAGAAACAGGGAGAAGTGGTAGCAGTGGCCATGGTGGCAGCTGTACTGGTGATGGCCATGGTGACAGCCTTGGTTGCAGTGGCCATGGTGACCGCTGGATGGCCATGGTGGCAGGTGTGGTGGCGATGGCCAAGGTGGCAGCCTTGGTTGCAGTGGCCATGGTGACCATTGTCATGGCGACAGCCATGGTTGCAGCTGTGCTGGCAATGGCCAAGGTGGCAGCCTTGGTTGCAGTGGCCATGGTGACCATTGTCATGGTGATAGCTGTGGTTGCAGCTGTGGTGGTGATGCCCAAGGTGGCAGCAGTAGTGGTCAATCCTCTCATCTGCTCCGACTAAGCCAGGTGCAGCAACCTCCTTGGACCCCACTGCCTCCACTGGGGCTGCCACATGCTGCAGCGGGACTGTCCCTTTCAGGCACAGGGGGACAAGCTCACCTCCCCAAGCCCACTGGTACCCCCACTGGCCAGGCAGGGTGGGCAGAGGCACTACCTCTGCAACTCACACAAAGACCTACTCAAGAATGAGTGTTGGCCAGGGTCCTGGTCAGGCTGCTTGTCTCAGCCACAGTGGCTCCTTGGCCAGGCCCCTAATATGGCACTGGGGAACATGGAAGGAGGAGGAGGAGGAGGAGGAGGAAGGCTCACAGCCCTGGAGAGACGGTCCCTCTGGGCTTAGGGACCAGGACAGTGAGCCCTTCTCCAAAGCCAGACTCCCTCCGCTTCCTCCCCTGCCTTCCTTTCTGGAGCACAGAAAAGGACACCAGATGAGGACACCCTCAAGTGCCCGTTCGGTAGGCACCTGTAGCTTCCTGGGTCCTGAGCCGGCTCCCACCCGTCCCCCATCACCCTGCAAAAAAGGAAGCCCCCACCAGGCAGAGCGTCCAACTCCCCCTCCTCAGATTAGTAGTACATCATCACTGCTTTGGTTAACACAAGAAACATTTATTGAGAGCACGAGATGTCGAGCCCAACCCGGCACTTCGGAACCATGTCCCAGTGCCACAAAGCAGCCCTGTGATGCGAGGCAGGTGTCCGAGTCCACTTCACAGAGGCGGGCAGTGGAGGGTCCTTGGTGCCCCCAAGTCTCAGCGTTCAGGGCTGGGTGGCTGACCCCCGGGTCAGCGCAGTCCTTCAGTCAGAGGGCGCCTCTCTACTCAAGGGGAGGCCCGGTCCAGAATCTTTGGGTCCAGCCTGTCCCGTGGGAACGTGCGTTGGGCGTCCCCGTGGCTGTGAAGGCTGAGAAAGACACAGTTGCAGATGAAGGCCACCTGCTCCCGGTCCCACAGAATGACAAGCGTTCTCATGCAGACTGGCAGGCCCCGGAGGGAGGAGAGGATGGCAAAGCCCTCTCTGGGGGAAACCAGGGGGGCAGCACTCAGCCTCCAGCTCTGCCCTAGCCCAGAATCTAGGGCACTGAGCCTTCCTGGAAACCACCCCCAGCTCTCCTATCACCTGTTAGACTCTGGAGTCCTTCTAACATCTGCACCTCATCCTCCTCTGGGTGGCTTCTAAAACTTCTAAAACTGACCCTCCCACCTCTCTCTCTGTACTGGTATTGACCCCTGGGCCTTCACACTTAACTCCATGCCCAGTCCTTTTTAGATTTTTTTATTCTGAGATAGGGTCTCACTAAGCTACTTAATTGCCCAGGTTGGGCTCCAATTTGGGATCTTCCTGCCTCAGCCACCCAGAGTGGAGGGACTATAGACATGCGCCACCACCCTGATACTCCCATTTCTGCCACCACCACCCCCTTCCAAACTTGCTGGCTCTGGGTATTTAAATGCAGATCTTCCCCGCATTCTGGGGTCCCCAGCGCAGGCTGTGTGCTGCCCCTCACGCCTTTCACTCTGTCCAGCATCCCATCATCAGGAGCAGCAGAGTTTTGGGGAGCACAGTGCATCTTTACCCAGTGCCCACGAGGAGGACAGGGTTAAAGGCACCTCTGTACTGGGTAACAAAACATTTCTTTCCACATGAACAATCTCATTGAATTCCACAATAACCCGGCCAGGTATGTGTAACTATTTCCAAGTTACAGGTAAACAAACTCATCCACAGGCAGGTAAGGGGCTAGGGCAGCCTTGAATCCAGACCTTGATTCTCATGAGCTAGTACACAGCACACAGCGAGGTTCAGAGTCCTGGTGCTGGATGCTCCCAGAAAAGTGAGGCTTGGGATGGTTCAAGCAACCTGCCTGAGGACGCTTAGGGGGCACATGGGCCAGAACCCAATGGGTGAGATGCTGGAGCCCCGGGCCTAGGCATGAGCCCTGGCCCTGGTTTGGGGGGTGTGGGGTGGGAATGGAAAAAAAGGAATCAAGGTCTGGAGTCCCATTGCCTCTAACCTCCATCTGCAGGGCACCCGCCCACCGCTGCATGCCAGCCCCAGCCTGCGTCTCACAGGCCCATGCAGGGGGCAAAGGCTCCAGAGGTTTCTTGAGGGGGCACGGGCATGGCCAGGTCATCCTTATGGTTTGGTACTTGCCAAATGCCAAAAAATCAAAATCACCCAGCCATATCACCGAGAACATTTTAGTCCCAGTGACGCTTTATTCTGGATGTAAATATTTGCCAAATCGAATTTTCACCAGGACAGACCTCAGTGGCAGCCCATGCCCTGAGTGAAGCCTCAGCACAGGCAGAGACCCCTGGGGCCTCTGAGGGGCCTTTGCTGAAGACACACACCCTTTCCTCTCAGAGGAAGGGCAGGGACCATCAGCCAAACAGTCCCCCCTGCCCACCCCTTCACCCCTGCCCTCTGCAGCAGAGAGCAATTGTTACGCACCTAACAGTGCAGGAAGCCGGGAAGGAAGGGTCACAACGGCACAGGCCTTGGATGGGGTTTGCATGCAGCTTAGCCACAACCTCTCTGCCTACCCAAGGCCACCCCCCCAGACCCCACAGTCCTGTCCTGAGGAGCCAAGGCCCGTGGAACTGATGTCAACCCACAGACTCTGAGTCCCTGGGAGGAAGCCCGTGCGCCTCTAGCTACTGTGGGGCCCCTGGAAGCAGGGAAAAGGCCCTGCAGCTCCCAAAGGCTGTCAAGGACAGGGACGCAGACCCCAAAGGCTGTGCTGCAAGCCCCCGCCCCACCTTACCACAGAGCCCGAGGAAGGGGACAACCTGGGGATCTGTGCCCGTGATCTGGTGGCAGGTGTCACGGGACAGAGAAGTGGCAGCCAAACAGGACAGTAAAAGCTGGAGGAGGCTGGGTGGACAGGACCAAGGCCAGACAGGTTCAATGACCCAACCACAGATGCTGGAGAGCCAGAGCAGGAAGAAACCTGGGGGTCTGAGGAGGGCAGAGCTGCATGGGGATGGGAAAGCCTCCCCACAGAGGCAAGGACTGGAAAGGGAGATCAACAGAGTGATGGAGAAAGCCCCATCAGAAATGACCTGAGATGCATCCACTTACCTAAAAATGTCTTAAGTGTGTTCTTTACGGCAGAGTAGTACTCCACTGAATTTAAACACTTTTTCTTTATCCATTCATCTACCAATGGGCATCTGCACTCTTTCCAAGGTCTAGCTACTATAAATTGTGCCACTATAAACACGGGTGTGTATACATCACTGTGGTACAAAGTCTTTAACCCTTTCAGGAAGACATCAAGAAGGGGAGTAGCTGGGTTCAGTGTTTTGATTTCCACAGTGGTTGCACCAGTCTGCACTCCCACCAGCAGTGGAGAAAGGGTCCTTTTTCCCCACAGCCCCGCCAGCACGTTATTGGCTGATTTTCTGGAGTGAGAGGGAATTCTCACTGTTGATTTACTTTGCATTTCTCCAATAACCAGTAATGTTGAACATTTTACCCCCTGTGGTACCAGGGATTGAACTTAGGACCTTGCACTTGGGAGACAGGTGTGCTGCCACTGAGCTATATCCCGGGCCCAAACATTTTTTCATGTACAGAGTCCACCAAAATATGTATACATCAGGAAAGAAAACCATATAAATATTTTAATACTGAATTTACTGAGACATCATGAGATTAATTAATACAAGGTACCTTTGGCCTCTACAATTACAAAACATACTCAAGCTAAATAAAGTGTGTATGCATTTTTTTGTCAGGCTCTGTACTCATTTGTTGTTTATTCATCTGAGAAATGTCTGTTCATTTCAGATGCCCACTTTTGGATTGGGTCTTTAACTTTGGGAGGTCTGATTTTAAGTTCTTTATTCTACACATTACATAAATGGGTGCACCTCATAATCACAGTTTTAAGTGAAATAAGTCAGATATGTAAGAGTAAACATCATGTTGTCTCTCTCAATGTGAGAAACCCAGAAGTAAAAATATGGACCAAAATGGAAGACATTGTGAAACAGGAAGAATATGTTCGAATGGGAAGGAGAAGAAAGGGCAGAGGGAAAGAAAAAGAGATTTTTAAAAAGAGAATGGAAGGGAAAAATGGAAACAAAGCTTTTGTAAATGGTGAGGGGGAAGAGCTGAAGGGTGGGGTGAGAAATGGGAAAAAAGAATTAAGAAATATTATGTACAGATGCAAATTCCCTATGATGAATGTGATCATTATGTATGATGAACATGTATTAACAATTTATTTTTTAAAAAAGTGACCCGAGACTGTGCTCAGTGCTGACCAGAGGCTCCGAGGAGCTGTGGCCCACGTAATGTCCCCATACCCTCTCTACAGGGTGCTGCTGGGCACCCAGTGGAGATGGGCACACGAGGAAACAGTGGGGTGATGAGGGAGTAGGACCAGCTGCCCGCACAAGGCCGTAACACTCCAGCCCTGACACCCAGCATGCCTGGCTCTCGGCTGGCCCTTCAGTCAAATGGGCCCACACCACCAGGATGGGAGGTGGCAGAAAGCAAGAGTCTCAGCCCTGTGCTTGGTGGCTAGCCGGGGGCAAAAGGGAAAGGGGTGTGAGGCCCTAGCCCCCCAGAGATGCTACCCAAAGCCCCACCCTCCCTCTAAGCTGCCCGCTACTGTCCCTCCAGAACCAAGCACACCCCGGCACACACCACCACCAAGTAGGGCAACCTCCCAGCACACGATACCCCCCTCCCCGGTCCCCAACGCCGAGCGGCCCAGCCAGCCCAGGAAGCAGAGGCCCAGGAAAGAAAGGGAGGGCAGTGGCAGCGGGCAACCCCGAGCAGGGAGAAAGCCACCCCACCCGCAGCATGCACATTTACCCCGGGCTCCACAGCTGGGCACGGGCGGCCTGCTCGCCGGTGACCCAGTGGCTGCTGGAAAAACAACCTCAGCATAAGGGCAGGGCTTTTTATTCACTTACAGCTAATAGAGATATCACTAGTGCTTTCCAAAACACATACACACACACACACACACACACACACACCCCGCATGTGACCAACCCAGTGGCACCAGCATGAGCACCTGTCACAGCCACAGTGGACCCAGCCCTTGGCCCTCACAACAACCCTGTGAGGTAGGCTTTCTAGGGACTCACACCCCCAAGAAAAAGGCACAGAGGGTTGTAGAGGCAAAGTGGCCCACCCGGAGCTGCATTAGTGAAGCAGTCCCGAGATATGGCAGGCCCCAAAGCGCGGGCTCCTCACAACACGGAACACAGGCTCTCCTCACCCTGCCAGAAGCCTAGTTTTCCAACAGCATGGCCCAAGGTGTAAGACACAGCAACTGTTAACAGGTTCATTAGGAGCGGGACACAATGTTGCAGCGGAGGTGAGAAGCAGCGGGCCACTTCGCAATGGTTAGAACATGGTAAACGGCTGCCCACACAGGCACAGGGAGGAAGGAAAGGCCCTGCCACCAGCCTGACACTGTGGGAGGCACCCGGACATTGTCAGGGAACATGGGACGTTGGGAAGGGGACAGTTGGACAGCAAGTGCCCAGCACACCACTGGGAGGGGACTTTCGAGCGGGATAAAAGCGGGTGCCGCCCACAGGCCGATCAGTGGCACAGCCCTGCGCAATGCCCACCCTTCCGAGGGGGTGTGAACGTGCAGGGGTGCTGCCCAAGGAGTCCTGAAAGTTCCTGCCAAAATCACTTCTATTTCATCCTAAAATGCCACGAAAATTTAGCATCGTACCCCACAACGTACCCTGCAGATTCATAAAAAGTGATTTCCCACTAAGCTGCCCCTGGCACAGGCCTTGCAACACACACACCTTCCAGAGCCACTGTGGCGTGGTTGCACTGACCCTCACAACAGCCCTGTGTGGTGGGTGCCGCCCCCACCTAGAATACAGGCTCAGGCTTTCACAGAGGGCTAAACACACCATTGGTCCCAGCTGCAGAGTCCAGGCTTCACCCGTGACAGCCCCACCTCCAGCAAGGACTAAAACTTGGAATTCTAGCAGAGCCCCCAAGATCTAGGCCTCTTCCCACCGGGGAGCAGCAGCTCTTGTGAAGCCCGGGACCCACTCAGGCACTGGCAGCTGCACCTAAGGCTGGTCAGCTCGCACGGGCCTCGGACACCTGGTCTGCCTATGGGCCACTGTGCTGACCCCTGCCGGGCACGATCCCTGTCCCTACGTGGGCAATCATGGCCTGCAATTTTCTCTAACAAGAGCCAGGCATTAGCTAATATTGAAAGGGGCGGGATAACTCTCAGGCTGCCTCTGTTAGGATCGGGTATCCTAGGCCCTTGAAATCCCACTCATCACAGACCTCGAGTTCGCCATCGGCCCCTTGAGAATCTGGGCTGCGCTTCTGAGCACACAGGGAACACAGTTTGCTGATTACTAATCAACCTCATTTTGGAAGGAACAAAACTGGAGAGAGCCATCTGATTTGCAGTGGAACTCGGATATAGATGTCTGAACTCCATCAAGGATCTCAGTTTGTTTCGGGAAACACAAAACACAGCCCCTTTACAAACAGGGTCATCTTTGCTTCCAAGGTGTTGCAAGGAGACCTGGAGAGCCAGCTCTCATATAGCACGGCCTCGTGTTTTCAGATGTTCACTGACTAAGACAATGATGAAGGGATGAAGGACTGGATGGGTGGGTGACAATCACTGGAGGCTGAGGACAAGCTGGCTTCACAACCATGGCCTATGGTGTTACACAGCCCACCCGGAAGGAGAAGCTCACTTTCAGGAAAAAGGGAAAAGGCCAAAAGCGCCAGGTCCAGAAATGGAGGCTGAAGGCGTGAACGGATGGACAGAGGGAGGTCGTGCTGAAAACCCCCAGTAGCCTCCCAAGCTTCGATGCTAAGATGAACACGGGGTGAGGGGTCCCCAGGCACCTGACACTCAGTGCTATAGTTGGGGTGAGAGGGAAGAAGCAGCCAAGAGCGGAAGGAGGGTGTTGGGAACGTGGGGCAGGCCCTCCCAGGGCGCAGCAACGGCCTTGGAGACCTGGCCTGCTTGGGGGTTGGTGGGAGTCCCAAGCCTCCTCAGCTCATGGGGTGGAATTGCATCCATGAAGACAAACTGAAATCCTGGTGCACGATGCCCACTCATCGGTGAAACCCCAGAGGCCACCATGGAGGCCAGGACTTGGGGTATGCTGGCGGGCACATCTCAGGACCCAGGGAAGCCCATTCCCCTGAGAAGTGGGAAGTGGAGACCCCAGGCCTGGCGATGTTGAGGACTAGTGGGTGGTGAGTGGGTAGACACGAACTTGCCCACAGGACTGTGCAGGTCCTGGGCAGGACTTTCTGGAACTTGGGGCGGGGGCGTGTCAAGGAGGTGTCCCTGGGCCATAAGCTACAGAGGTGGGCCTGGGGTTTACATGTGCTCACTCAAGGGGTGCAACCTTAACTGTCCCCTCCCTGCCAGCCAGGGGAAGCCTTCCTGTCCCCACTTCTCACTTCTCAGAGTAAGCAAATCCTATTCACACAGACTTGAAAGCCAGCTAGGACAACCCCACACCACCATCCGAATCTCCACAAAACTAGACTCCCAAAGCAGCGGCCGGTCCAGCTCCTCACCCCACCCTAAGGGTGCCCTCGAGCAGCCTCTGCAGAAAGCCATGACCCAGTGGACTTGGATGAACAATTCACAAGATGAAGTTAAGGTGCAATTTGTTTGTTTGTTTTTTGGGTACCGGGGATTGAACTCGGGTCCTTACACTTGCAAGGCAGGCCACCGAACCGCTGAGCTAAATCCCTGGCCCTAAATTTTTATTTATTTATTTATTTATTTGGTACTGGGAATTGAACTCGGGTCTTTGCGCTGCAAGGCAGGCCACTGAACCGCTGAGCTAAATCCCCGGCCCTAAGGTGCAACTTGTTAACAAACAGAAGTGGGAAATGTTCAGGCTTTCTTAGTAATCAGAGCAAGTGAAAATGATGCAGCCATGCATGGTGGCCCACACCTGTAATCCCAGCACTCGGGAGGCCGAGGCAGGAGGATCGCTGTGAGTTCGAGACCAGCCTGGGCTACCTAGTGGGCTCCAGGTCAGTCTCAACTACATAGTGAGACCCTGTCTCAAAAACCCAAAATAAATAATAAAATGATGCAAAAGCACTTTGAACACAGAAAAACAATCAGATACTTCAAAAAATTGTTAATACATTTATGTATTATGATGTGGGCATCATAAAGCCTTCTGAAAGTAACCAATGTCCACACAAAAATCTCTGGCTTTTTGTGCAGGAAGCTCACCCCCCAGAGTTAATTCATTCAGCCTTCACTCTCTCACTCACTCACCTATCCATTTCTCTGCCCGTTCTCTCATCCACCAGCCCACCTCTCATACCTCCACCCAGGCAACCAGCAGACACGGGAGATACAGATCCACTCGACAAGCCCCCTGCCCTTCAGGGGCTCACAGTCTAGCAGGAGAAACCAGCTTGGAAAGAAGCAATAGTTTCTGGGCATGAGAAAGCTCTGCACAAAAATGGGGAAGAAAGTGAATGTGCAAAGCCATCAGTTATGACACACTCTGCTATATGAAAAAAGGAGATGACTTCGGCATAAAAGTAGCAGGATGGTTTGTGAATGTTGCCATTCAGTGGGACCCAAAGCAGGAAGATTATAAAGACTAAGGAACAAAGGAGAATGCTGATAGCGGAATATTAAGTGGAAAAGAGAGGAATGCAGGAAAGCATATGTGGTGAACAATGGCAATTAGGTTTTAAAAAAGATAAGATGCTCAAAAACAAAATGGATGTCATCCAAAAAAAAAGCAGAAAGAGTGCCGAGAAGACAAGAGTGTGAAGAGCAGGGAGAGGGCGGCATGGTGAGCTGGCGTGGGGTCCTGCACAACTTTAATGAGAAGCCCCAGGACCGAGGCCCATGGGGGCCTCAAGTCAAAGGAGTGCGGTCCCTCTTGGCAACACCAGGGAAAGCAACTGTCTCATTTTACCCCATTGATAAAAAGAAAAGGCACACGTGAGCTACGCCCGGTCAGCAGCGGGCTAGGGTCCAGCTGCCTCTGCATCCTCAGCAGCCTGTCCTCACCCTCCCTGTCTCCAGCTAGAGGCCTTGGGAGCCCAGAGCCAAGCCTTTTAGGAGGCAAATACCCCCGGGCCCCTTCCCCCTCCTGGCCTGGGCATTCACAGTACCCAGGAGTCACACAGTCACTATCCACTGCCCACTGGGGCCTCAGGAGGGGTCCTCAGGTGCCTTTCCTTTGTCCAGCTCAACCCAGGGTAACTGCTCAGAGCAGCAGCTCCATTGGCAGGGGTACAGGCTCTTCCGGAGGTCGGCTCACCCCAGCCCCACAGCTGTGTCCCTCCCAACTCTCCTGAGTGTGATGAGGGCCCCCTTCTGTCTCCCACTCCACCACCTGCCACTCAGCTCGGGTGCCTTTAAACCTGCCACTAGCTTCTACCCCAAGACCCACCCAGTCTGTCCTGAGCCCTGGCTAAGCCCTGGTCCCCTTCCCCACACCTGGACTCCTGGAGAATCTTCAGGCCAGCAAGTGTCCCAAGGGCCCCAGATTTCTGAGAGTGGTGGCCCGCAGACCCCTGTGGCCCTAGCCCCACATTAGGCCCACATGGCCCCGCTCACGTGACCCAGACACGTGGGGCTGGGGGCACAGAAGGTGGCTTCTGACACGTGAATTCTGTGTCTTCCACGTTCTAAAGGCTGTCGCCACCCACCCAGGGCCTGTGTCTGCCTCTCCTTCCTGTACTTTGTGTCCCCCACCTGCAGCTTTAGCCCCCAGCTTAGCCCTCCTGGCTGGCCTGGAGCAGCACGGCCCCACCCCGGGAGTTCTGGCTGCACCCTACCCTGTGTGCACGTGCTCCCTGGGCCCCCCAAGTGTGCTCCTCCCATCTGGGCACTGGGTGAGAACCGCCATTCTCTTTTCAACATTCCAGATGGGAACTGGGATGTCAAGGGGGCAGTGGTTCTTCATTGTACTGACGAAAAAGGCACACAACGCACACTGTACAGATTTTTGTCCACTCCAGAGAAAGGAAACAGGACAGAGAAGGGTCCCTGGGGAGGGACGTTGGTACCAACAACTCTCTGGGTGTCCCTGGCCCCAGGGGACAGCCTCGAGTGACAAGCACTGTGATGCACTTTCCACAGAACAGTACACCGTCAAAGAGTCGGAGAGATGGGCCTTGAAATGGGCTCTGGGGAGGCCACTCTGGGGCCTAGGATCCGGGGGCTGTGTCAGTAAACCTGGGCTCAAGTGGACCTGCCCAGGGACCCCCCCTTGAGAAGGGCAGTGCCCCACCTGGCACACTCCAGAGTTGCCAGAACAAGGTTCCTGGTGCTTTCCCCAGGGCTCCTGGGTCACCCTTCTGTGGCACTCCTTGGCCACTGTCCCCTCTCCCCTGCACCAGCCTCTGGCTAGGACAAGAGGCAACACCCAGGATGGCACCCACTGGGCACCCAAGCACCACCAGGGGCCTTCTGCTCTCCAACCCTCTGCTGCCCCCTAGCGGGCAAAGCCTCCTTCACAGGGTGATCACCTGGGCGACCCTTGCCCAGGAATGGGGGCCAAGACACCCACTGGGTTCAACACCCCTTGTTCTGGCAATTTCTGCAGTGCCCGGGCTGAGCCCCAGCTGCGCACCCAGGCCAGAACTGAAGATACACAGGACATCATCAAGGGCAGGGGTGAGCATTTCTCCCAGGGTCACCCTAGCAGGGAGTTGGTACCCATCCAGGTGACAGGCAGGGACGCTGAGGACACACGACAGGATGTGGCCCTGACACTCCAGCTGCGTCCTCCAGCCAGCCCCTCAGGTTAAACTACCTGCCCTCACTCTCCTTGACTTCTTTCCTACGTTCCTGCCATCCTTCCGCCAGGCACCCATCCTCTCGGTCTGATGCCCATGAGTGTTCACCAGGACCCCACTTGCATTAATCATAACCCTGCTCTTCCCAAGCCTCACTTATTTGTGTTATTTCTGTTCCTTATTCCCCTCTTATTTCTTCACCAAACCTTGCCTTTCTTCCTTCCTCTCACTTTTCCTTCTTTTTTGTCATTTTTATAAGCTGCTGTCCAGAACTGGAGGAATCTGGGCCCATACCCAATCCTTCCTCCCTGCGCCGTGAACCATGTCTCAGTCTTCAGTCGCTAACCTGATCACTCACTTGCAGGTGCTTCTGGTCTCCTATTTTGGAATTTTTTGCTTGCTGACTCCTGGGAACATAACTGCACTGGGCTGAACTGGGTGCACAAGGCCAGCGGCATGGGCCCGGGACAGGTGTGTGCCTGCCGACTCCCTTCCCTGCCTGCAGGCATCTTCTCTAGTCTTTCATTCACAGACCTTAACTGCACATATTTTGTTACAGTGGTGGAAGATACAACCTTGTTTCAGGGCCTGGAATGTTCCGGTCTTGTCTATATTCTGATAGATGAAATGCATTTATGTATTTAAGGAGGATGAATGCCAACTCATTAGAATCCCAGTCTAGTCTCGAACTCACAACAATCCTCCTGCCTCAGCCTCCCAAGTGCTGGGGTTGCGCTACCATGCCAGGCATTTTCTTTTTTTTTTTTTTTTTTTTTTTTTTTTTTTTTTATGGACGTATCGC
>NW_022900933.1:38602458-38640216 GCF_012274545.1 Fukomys damarensis | reverse complement strand
GGTCCTAGGGATCGAACTCAGGCCCTTGTGCTTGTGTAGTGCTCCTTTTTTTTTTCTGTCCTCTCTCCTTCCTCCCCGCCGCAGGTACCTGGGTCTGGATTATCTGCTCCGTGTCTAGGGCTCAGGGTGACCTCACTATGAACCTGAGATGTCCTTCTCTCACTGATACACCCCACTCACGCATGGGTTCCTTCATTGTTTTATCCCTTTTTCGTTCAGTTTCATTTCGCTTTCCTTCTCTCTTCCTCTGACTCTACAGCTTCTTTCTTCTATCTCTTCCCTCTCTCTCAGGGACCTCAGCTGCCCAGAATGAGATGAGGGGAATCCCATGGGCCACTCTGTGTGGCTGCCCTGGCCATTTCCATTTCTGATTCTGTCTTTCACTTATCCATTCATTCTTTCTGCCACTCTTTTATTTCAATATTTATTCTTTTCTTTATGGGCCTCAGGTGTACATCAGTGGATCAACCATAATCTGAGGTTCCCAGAGCCATCTTGACACGGGTCCATGCGGGGCTCCGCTTTGTTCCCTAATTTCTTGTACTGCAGCTCTGGTCTAGGGTTTATTTAACTATCTCAGCAGCCCAGTTTTGAATTAGTCATGATTCTTGCTTCCTTTTCCTTTTTTATCCCTGTATGGCCCTCTCTCATGCATATTTATGTATGTATTTATGCACTCGATATGTTTTTATTGCTTGTATCCATCTATCTTGTCACAATTTTCTATATTCCTTCCTTTCCTGCTTCTTTCTTTGGCAGTCTCTTATTCAGGTGAGACTTGGGTGCAAAAGGGAATGATTTAAAACATTTCTCCTTCATTTATGCTCACTCCCTAATTTATTCTTTGCTTGTGATATTTGCTCTCTTTTATTGATGAACCCTCACCATGACTATTTGTTACATTTAATAAATAACATTCACTCGTTATATTCAAATTCTTATCCAGGAAGTGCTTTTCCTTCTCTGTGTCTATTCATTTTTTTCTACATTTTTCCTCCACTCATTCCTTCCGTTTTTCCAGCTCTTTTCCTTGCACCCTTACGGAGTACAGACATTTCTTCTTCCTGACTTTCACCTGCACTTATTTTTCTTATTAGGTATAGTCTTTAGGGCCACAGTTTTGCTTGTTGGTTTGTTTGTTTGTTGTTTTGTGGTACCAGGGCCTCACACATGCCAGGCAAGGCGGCACTGCTGAGGTACACCCCTACCCCGGGCCCCAGCTCCGAATTCACATGGATGACTTGTGCATTTTTTCCCATCTGATTGTTTCTCTCGATCACTGTCTTATCCTTTTCTTCTGCAGATCAGTACCCGGGCTCAGCGGACCCTCGCCTGCTGTAGGACACCCCCACCCCCACTGATGAATGCAAATCTTTTTTCTCATTCATTCATTCATGCATTCATGCATCCATTCAGCTTTCTTTCTGTGTAATACTTATTTCCACACTTCCAGACAGCAGGTGCCCTAATTGCGCACATCGTGATCGGCAGTGACCACCCCCCCGCCCAGGCACCATGCTGGACCCCTTCCTGACGCATCTACGCTCTGAGCCGCTTCCTCGTTGGCTGGGTACTGGTCCACCCCAGGAGCACAGATGTGAATTAACCACACAGCCTTTCCTAGCATGGCGTCCTCTCTCGCTCTCTCTCTCCCCCATTCATCTACATTCTATTAATATACCACCTTTCTTGTTTTTAGCTAGTCTTGTAGTATTTTTCATTCTTTCTCCTTCTCCATCTTCTGTGTATTCTCTCATGGCTGGCTCTCAGCTACCATGGACAGATGCCTCACAAACCCACCTGCAAGCACCTGTCTTTGACCTCTGCAGCTCCTCAGTCATTCACTAATTCCTTCCTTCCTTCACTCATGCACATCATCCTTACCGCCTTCCTTCTTTCTCTACAGGAAGCATTCAAGTATTCAGCCCTCCCTGCGTGGAATTAGGTGCTCAGACTGGCTCCCGGCCCTCACACTCCCAGATCTACCCATTTATCTCTCTAGTAGCTTGTTATCTTTTTACTGTTCCTGTCTGTCTCTCTCCTTCCCTCCCTCTCATTATAGCTCTCCATGCCTCTGGCCTGTCTCGTTGCCTGGTCTGATTTTCACAGAGCTGGGTGCACAGATGGGACTAATTACACCACCAACGCCCTACCTGAGACCGGCTCCTCACCTCCTCTGTTTCTCTTGATGCTCCCTGCTTTGCTCCTTTTGCTTATTTGGTCCACACCGCTGTGGCCAGGACTCGGGATGACCTCTCACCATTGACCTCTTCCTGTCTTTCATGTCTGTATTTATTCATCCATAATGTATTTCTGCGCTCACATTTTCTTATTTCTCGATTTCAACACATATTCTATTTTGGTTTTTCCTCCTTCTTATGTCCTTTCACCTGAAAGATCTCAGTTCCCAGACAAAGCGACTCAATAGGCCTGAGGCCCTCTCCCCAGCCCAGAATATACACATTTCTGCTGTTTGCTCACCTATACTATTTTTTTTTTTTTGCTTTCTTTCTTTTTATTTCTGTTTACTTATGTGAAAACTTTGGATGCCCAGACTAGTTAACTTTTGGTTAAAGTACACTCTCATTTCTAGTGTGCCACATCCTCCTCCTTTTCTCACTCTTCTTTGAACTTATCTTTCTACACCAGGAGAAAAAGTAACTTTAACTTTAACACCTGCCTTATAGTGACCAGATATGGTCTTCCTTAGTTACACATTCCCTAGTACTTGTATCTTTCTCCCTTGTTTTTGCTTCTTTTCCTCTTCCTTCTCCATTTGATCTCTTATTCTTCCTGCCTTGGATTTTTCTTTTTTTTTTTTTTTTTTGGTACCGGATATTGAACTCAGGACCTCCTGCTTTTGAGGCAGGTGGCAGCACAACTAAGCTAAATCCCTGTTTGATTCCCCAGTGGGAAAAACAAAATAAAACAGGGGGCTAGAGATGTAGCTTAGTCGTAGGACCTACCATGTGTGAGGTCCTGGGTTCGATCTGCAATACTGAAAAAAAGTCATCCTCGGTCTATGTATTTCCATTTCTTATTCACGCTCTCTTTTATTTGGGCTTTCTTCTCTTATTAACAAACTTCAGCAGCCTATATTTGAGTGACATACATTCCCTAGTCCTCAATAAGCCATCTCAGTTTGGATATGGCCCTATGCACTTACTGTCTAAAGATCTTACTGACTTTATCTGTTGATTGCCTGTGCATGATCAGCGTACTCCCTCACGCTGACCTGCTAACTCCTGTCCCCATTTATGCTTCCTCAGTCCTTCCTGGTTTGCTCATTCATTCATCTAATCATTTAGTACACAATGTAGTCGATATCTGGGAAACAGCCTCCCAACAACAAGAAAAGCACGACCCTCGCAGTGCCCCAGACCTTCCCACTTCTCCTGTGTAGCTCATCACCAAGGTGCACAAACCCACAGCCCAGAAACACACACATGGCTCAGGCAGAGACACGGTGAATGTTCCTTTACTACCAGGTCCTCCCGGGCTCCCCTCCCAGACAGCCTGGGGTGGGTCGGAGACTGGGGCCCCCAACCCCAGGCCCCTTGGCAAGGCAAGCATTTCTCGCTCTCCCCCTGGAGCCCCACAAATGGCCATCCCTATGAGAAGCCCGTTTCAAGACCCCAGAACACATAGACACATGCTATATAGCCTTCCTGGTGGGAAACGACGCACACAGTTCATTTGTAAATAGGTAGCTTTGTCTGTAGCAATATAAAAATATTTTGGCCTTTCAAGGCAAATACAAAAGAAATTCCCCATTACCATCCCTGAGTGTCCCAGTCCCAAACAATAAAGAACTTGAAGAGGTTTAGCTGGAAACTTTAAAGACAGAAAACCTGCCCATTATGTTTCCCAGACATTTCGAGGAGGTGAGCACAGGTCAACGGAACGAAGCCTGTTTGAGGGACAGGTCCTTCCATCCTCATCTGCCCCGCCGCACGAGAGCCAGAGGGGAGAATCAATGATGAAAGAGCCATTCATTGAGGAGAGTGAAAGAAGAAATTCTTTGGGGTCCCACACTCAAAACTGCCTACAGAATTCTTTGGCCACAGAGACAACAGCACGAGGGGCCGGGGCTCCTGTCTCAGAACATGAGCCCAGGTCGATATCCGCCTGGCAGTGTGTGTGCTGGGCCAGGTGACAGCCCCCTCTGTCAGCCACGAGTGTGCTCATTATACTCTGGCGACTTACGGTTCAGAGCTGAGGGGCACTGGGGTGCAGGCAGGGTGTCCACGGTCCTGTCCTCCACAGGATTCCTGGTGGTGGTAGCTTTGGCTGCAAGGAAAGAGCAGGAGATCACGGAAAGAGAACCCCAGCTGAGGGGGTGGGCAGGTGACCACTCTGCAGGGGTTAGGGGACTCCCCAACTCCAAACAGGTATGGAGTCTGGGACACCAAGCACTTCGGTCTACACTGACCACGGGGTCGGCGCGAAAGTTAGTGCTGCCTGCAGGCCAAAGGCTCCTCTGGAAACCACAGGTGAGGACCACACTGACACCGTGAGGTGGTGGCCCGCTCCCTGCCTCAAAGGTAGGACATGTGCTGCCCTCAAGAAGAGCCAGAAGTCCATCCAGGCCAAGCAGATGGTGCACTGGGCAGCAGGCCCCGGGGAGGCCAGCAGGCCACAGCACACACAAAGTAACGCCAGCCACGCTGATGGACAACTCCACCTCACAGAGCACATCTTGAAAAGACACCAGGAGGCACCAGGATCATGTCCGGCAAGTCTACAAATCAACCCTTTGCCTCACTGCAGATCCAACAGAATGAGGTCTGCAAGGTGCACACAAAATCCACAGCATGGGTAACGCAGAGAGTGGACGGTGTCGCCACAGACAAGGACTTTGCATGGGAACCAGGCCCAGTGCCACGTCACTGGCAAGAACAAATGGAAGGCAAGGCGTCCTCGAGAGGGGACTGGCAAGGGCAGGGGTGGGAAGGCTGTGTATTTTCTTCTCTTCTTTTCTTTTTTTGGTACAGGGATCGAACTCAAGTCCTTGAGCTTTCGAGGCACTCGCCAGAACCACTGAGCTAAATCCCCAGCCCCATCTTTTCAACTTTTCTTAAACTAAAAGCTACTTTGAAGGAAGAGGGCCATTAAAATAGTTGTTAAATGACTTGACTTCAAAAATCTATTCCTGGATTCAGGTAAAGCTGAAGAGATGAGTGGAAGCCAGGGAGATCTGTCACTCTCAAAAAGAAAGTACAAATGGCCAAGACACATGTGAAAAACATTCACCAGTTTCAGCCATCATAGAAACGAAATGCAAATCACAACTGTCGCACCAGTAAGAATGGCCACCATCAAAACTACAAAACGCAAGCTGGGTGTGGTGGCACACACCTATAATCCTAGCACTTGAGAGGCTGAGGCAGGAGGATCACTGTGAGTTCAAGACCAGCCTGGGCTACATAGTGAGTTCCAGGTCAGTCTCAACTACATAGTGAGACCCTGTCTCAAAAAACAACAAAAAAAAAATTACAAAACACAATAAATGCTGGCACAGATGGTGGGGTGGGACCCTGCTACACCCTCGGTGGGAATGCAGATTAATACAGCCATTACGGAAATCAGCACCAAGCTTCCTCAAAAAAATAAAACCAGAACTACTGCAGACCCAGCTATACCACTCCTAGGTACAATGTATACCGAAAAGATTAAAGTCAGCCTGCTACAGGGAGATGGACGTACCTAAGTTTACTGTGGCACAATTCACAGCAGCAAAGATATGGGACCAGCCTAGGTGCCCATCAATGGATGAATAAAGAAAATGTGGTAAGTACATGCAGTGGAGTACTATTCAGCCATAAAAAAGAGTGAAACTGAGTCACTTGCAGGAAAATGGAACTGGAGACCATGTTAAGCAAAATAAGCCAAGCTCAGAAAGACAAGTACCATAGTCTCCCTAATTAATGGACAATTTTTTGAAAAGACATGAAAATGAAAGGAAGACTATTATTAGATTAGAGGAAAGGAATAAAGGTGAGGGCCAGAGAGGGCAAAGGAAGAATGTAATGGGCGGTGGATTTGTATTAATTTTTTTGTTTTTCTGATGCAGGGTCTCACTATGCAGCCCAGGTTGGCCTCAAACCTGTGCCAATCCTCCTGCCTTCACCTTCCAAGTGCGAGGATCACAGGCATGCACTGCCACCTGGAGCTGATAAAACTTTTATTTGTTTTGTTTTGTTTTGTGTGTAACAGGGATCAAACCTGGGACCTTGCACTTGCAAGGCAGGTGGCAGAATCACTGAACTACATCCCCGACCCAAAACTTTGGTGGTTGTTGTTGTTGTTGTTGTTTTGGTTTGGTGGTTTGTTTTTGTTTTTTGGTGTTTTGTTTTGTTTTGTTTTGTTTTTGTATCAGGGATTGAACTCCGGTCCTTGTGCTGGGCTCAAAACTTTTAAATAATAAAAAGAAAATTAAAAAACAGAAAGGAGGCTCTGACAACGGGAGAAGGTGGAGGCCAGGGCGCTGGGGCCAGAAAAGAGCAGTGGCTGTTTGGAAACTGTTCTCTGGTGAGACACAGGTGGAGACAGGAGGTCAGAGGACCAGTGCAGGGGGGGCGGGCACCTGAGGGACAGAGCGGCAATGAGATGGCAGTGGGCTGTGACACAAAGGTACAGGCTTCCAGAGGCCTGTCCTGATGACCCTCTATGACCCTCTAGTGACCAGGGAGGAAGAAACACACCCTGGCTCTGCACCCCATCCCAACTTCAGCCCCTGGGGGATCCCGCTGCCACCGTCCTCTCTCCACCCTCAGGCAGGTCTCTGGCAGGGGTGACCAAAGCCCTGCCAGGGCACAGATGGGACATTTCATGCTTCCAAATCCTCCTACAAACTCTTCCCTTGGCTCTGCACTTCACAAAATACAAAGAATTCTTAAGAATGAGGGTCCACTGGGCAGCAGCCAGCTCCGGGGGGGACCCAGGGCAGCTCTGAGGCCTCAGGACCCAGTATGCTCTGAGGACCATGGAGACCATGCAGCCCACCCCAAAAGCCCCTGCACAGCTCAGGTGATCACAGCCCCAGCTCTGAGGTAATAATGGCCCTCCAGACCAAGGAGGGATGGCAAGACCGAAGCCCTGACATTATTTTCAGGAATAAGAACTGGCCCTTGGGTTTGTTGCTTCTGTTTTGATCTATTTCGCTCTTAATAGGAATTGGGAAATCAGAAGCAGCTAGCTCAGGATATCTGGAGGTTTTTCTTGCCTCTGCTCCAGGGACCCACCCCATGGACCCTCAGTCCTTCCAAGGGTCCTTAATTAACTCTCCATGCAGACCCCAGGCTGCTGTGCTGCAATACAGCCCCCACCCCCAGTCATGCCTTGGTTTCAAAGCTGCACGTACCAGCTCTTGGTCTGTCCTGATGTATTAATCAGGCAGTGCGGGGCTGGAATCTTAACAAATGTCAGAAAAGCTGCAGAGATGAGTCACTGTCTGGAACTAAAGGAAACACAAGGCCTCCTTATAGAGTCCAGAGGAGCAACTGTCCCCAGCAGCTGTGAGCACTGAGCTCACGACCCACGCAGAAAGTGCGGCAGACACACCACAGCCAGGCTTGAGGGCTTAGCGGGGTTAGAACATTCTAGCCCTGTGCTCAGAGATTTGAAAAGTTGCTCTCTTCTGGAAGTAAACAGGACCTGATTGATCCGGTACGTCTTGGTACAAATATCATATGGATGTTTCAAACAGAGAAAAACGTCAAAGGGTTATTTTTATTAAAATGTTTACTTCAAGAAATAAGAGCCGGTAATTACACAAATAATCAGCCTCGCCTCCGATCTCATACTTCCTACCTGTTGAGTAAATACTGCCCTCTCAGAACTTCCCCTGACAAATGTAAGGCTCTTGCAGAGCTGATTTCCTGTACCTTTGTGAGGCTCAGGCCCTGGACATTACGGGCCCATTTATGAAAATGGGAGAGGTAATTGGGACATCTTTTGAAACTGTGTCCCTCTGCAGTACCAGCACCCGCCCCCCAGGCCTCTAATTTCGGTTGGTCGGGTTACAGAGGATGTTTACATATGCTTCTTCCTGGAATTTCACCTCTTTGCTTCAGGAGTGGGCAATTAGAGAGAATTAGGGCCTATTTGGCGTATGTTTACCGTTAATGGATAGAGACTGAGGCAGCCTTCAAAAAGCAGTCTGCCGGTCTAATTGACGCTGGCAATCTTTTGATTCCTCATTTCAGCTCGCAGGTATTGTAGCAACCAAGGTCACAAAACAAAAGCTCCAGCCCACCATGGTAATCACCGGGCACAGGCCTGCCTGAAGGTCCTGGAGCTGCTTGTTCCTGAGCTGTGAGCAAAGGCTGGAGACTTCTGCAAAGCCGAGGACGTGGGCAGCCAGTGCAGGATGCCTGCCAAGCCCTTTTCCATCCTGACAGCTTCTACAAAGGTCCCAGCCGAGCAGGCTATGATGCCAACATGGGTGTTGCCAAGGTCTCGTGACCCAATGGCACACAGTGAGCCACTGGGGATAGTCCCGCTGGGCCACACCTTCCTGGGACAGAAGCCACAAGTTCTTATTACACAAGAGTCACTCTACTGCCCAAAAAGGGTTTCCAAGCCTGGCCAGCGGCCCACCAGCTTGGAACAATGATCCCTAACATGTGGTCCCTGCGCCGTGGGATGAGGGACAGCCCCTGGGTGCTTCCTGAGGTCCCTGGCTCTGACCTACATCAAGATCTATGTTCCCAAAAAGCTGGTGATGAGGACCTCTGGCTCATGGCTATGACCCACTGACCACAAGGTCAAGCAGGAGCTGGAGGCCGGCGCTGAACTCCATACTGCAGCCTGCCACCAGCTGGCTATGTGGCCCTGGGTGAGGCCCGGCCCGCCAGCATCTCCCTCATCTCCAAGACCCAGTGGTCAGACACACAAACCCCAGCCGAACCCCAGGAAAGCCTGAAGGAGCCCTGAGACCTACAGGGCTCCAAGGGCTGTCAGAGGACCACAGGCCTATACTCCCCATTTTGCAGATGGGAAAGTGAGGCCCAGAGGGCTAGAGACGGGGACCAAGATCACAGCCATAGCTGAGGGAAGACTCCGGGCTCTGAGGTCTAAAGTTGCTTTGTTCTGTTTTGGTTTTGCTTTGCTGGGATCAAACCCAAGGCCTTGGGCATGTGAGGCAAATGTTCTACCACTGAGCCACCTCCCAGTCCTCACACCTAGCCACGGTCTCTCCTCTGCCACCTGACAAGACACAGAAGTGGGCCTTCCAGGAGGCCAGTGGGGACAGACTGTCCTCTCCTCTGGTGAAGCTGCTTTGTACAGAACATGTAGAATTCACAGGCCTCTGGCTCATGTTACAGAAGGGGAAACTAAGGCCCAGGAGACCATAACAACAAACAAGACACTGACCACAACTGAGGCCTAGATGACTCCTTCCTTTTTCCTGGCAGGGGTATTGCAGAGTGGCCTGGGCACTGAAGGCAGTGGGGACAGAGGTGGCCCCCACAAGGTGCAGCCTCGAGGCCACACTGATGCTAGGAGTGAGTGTCCTCCTAACCATACACACGTGCCCCACGGATTCAGAGCACCCAGCTCCCCTGGCAAGGGTGACCCTGCCTGTACCCACCCCCTACGGCACGGCCGAGAGCCGGGGCCAGAAGGCCAATGGACCACACAGCCAAGCTCCCTGGTGGCCAGCACAGAGGCGCAGTCAAATCTTGGCCCCTGCCCTGTCCTCCTTCCCCAGCACCCCATCCCAGAGCTATCCCCTTGCCTCTGACTCCACGGCTATCATTCAGGCCTCGGGCCCAGTTTGATCAAACCCTTGTCTACAGGCACTGTCCCTGTGATGCTTCTTTCCTAAGAAACTTGCAGAAATCGAGCCCTGGAATGAACAGTACAGCATCCAGAGGGTCACACGAGCGGACCGGCTGGTTGCAGGGTCTATGCCCAGGGCCCCGCGGCCTGAGGGAACACACACACACTCCATTCCAGGAAGGTAATTGAGGTTTTCTTCTTTTCATCTGAAGAAAGGGCACCTTCCATTGACAAAGTGCATTCAGGGGACCTGGGAAAACTCATCTGCGGCTGGCCCTCCCAATTATCCCCAGGTGGCTGTGCTCTGAGGGGTTCCCCACATTCCTTTCTGCCCGGGCCTTTGTTTCCATCTGAAGGGGCCCTGCCAGCTCCCAGGCTAAGCCCCTGCCAAAGACCCTATTCACTGTGTAAAGAGACGCCAAGCAAAAGGTGGTGGGGAGCCTTCCTCCCCCCAGGCCCCGCAAGGGGAGCTAAGAACTCTCCATCTGCATTTTTTCTGAAGCCCAAAGAAACTGTAGAGCAATTAACAAAGTCACAACTATACCCTCAGACCGTCTTCTCCTAATTAATTCCTCTCTCACACACAACCCATTCGAGTTGGGGGGGGGCAGCCTCAGCCAAGCTCCAGCCTGCCCTGCACACCAAACCCCCAACCTTCTCCAGGGCCTGGGGGTGAAGGGAGACACCACTGTGCACCCCATGACAGTCTAAGTCTGGGTGGCCAGCCTTCTCAGGACTGGACAAAGGTAGAAGGGACTGGAAATTTCAGGGTGGTGACTCCCTCAAAGACAGGCCCCTTAGGTGCCGGGACACCGAGGAGGCCTCTCCTGGTATTGGTCTGTCCTAGCACTTGCCATAGAAGGCCCTCTTGTCCCTACTGTGCCCCCAGGGGTCCTTCACCCCACTTTTCCGGACTCTGACTCACCCACACCACAGAAGCAGTGCTGCCTGCTGTACAGCAACCCTTCCCTCAGCCCGGACAACAGCCCGGCCTCTTTGAAGTCTAGAACTGCCCTGTGTGATCCAGCCAGGTGCCAGAACAAGAGCCTCCCCTGCCGGAATATCACTCACTCCCTTCCAAAGAGGAAACCCACACTTCCAGTGGCTTCTTCTGGAAAGGCTCAGCTTTCCAGAATTTTCTGACTGCTCACAGTAGGATGGGAGAGCAAGCTAGATTTCCTGGCTGCTCCTCCGGGAGAGGGGACAGGGTTCAAAGTGGCAGGGGAAGGGGGGCTTGTTCATGGGACTTACACCGCCTCTAAATCCCAATCTCCTAACGAACATGGTCCCCATGCTCCCACACTCTCCAACACAGCTTCTACATGGTCCTAAATCGTCTTCTGCCTTTAAACAGGGACCCTCGATGTCTCCCTCCTCCTCCTTCTGTGTAGAGCTCCCTCCCTCTTTTCAAGGAAAGTTTCATTAGCAAGCTCATTAAAAGATGAGCACATTTTTTTTCCAATGCTTTTTGGAAGTCTGATTGCTCATAAAAACACACTTAGGTTACTTCGTATAAATGAACAAATACAAAACGCATGCATCCTGTTGTCCTCAAGTCTTGCCAGGCTTTGACATTATTTAGAGAAATGCACTTGGAATTTGGATCTTAACTCAGGAGCCATAAAGTCAGTGGCCCTAAAACCTGAACCAGGGACTCAAAGGTGGGATCTGACAGGGGGCTGCTATTCTTCTCAGTCTGCTAAGTTCCATTTGTTTGTTTTTATTTGCTTCTCTGTTCATTTTTGCCATGCTGGGGATAGAATACCGTGTGCTAGGTAAGTGCTCTACACTAAGCTGCAATCCCAGACCTCAACTAAACTGTTGATTCCCTCTCCTGTCTACCCAGGGGCTTCCAGGCCTGGAGATTTAGCTCAGTGGTTCTGCTGCCTGTCTCTCAAGTACAAGGTCCCGACGTCAAGCCCTGATACCAAAAAAATAAAAAGAAAGAAATTGGCAGCTTTACCCAGGGGCTTGCAGGTGAGACCACCATCTTTCCCTTCCATATGTATACCCCAAAGCCACTGAGAACAATGACAAATGACCAGAGACCCCACCCTGTGTTCCACTGGGGTTACCGGGTCCTCCGCTCCTTGCTCTCTGGCCATTCAGGGTCTCATTTCCACCCTTACTGTCTGGGGATTAACCCATGCATCAAAAAAGAATTCCCCTGAAAATGACCCTGTCTTTCAGCACCTAGCAGTATGACCTTTCAGTAACTCCTGTGGCCGTGTCTTTGAGGGTGACATAGTATGACGCTTGGTTCAGCCTCTCTAACTGAGAACTTGGTATTTTTTAAATATATTTTTTACCTAATGACACAAATTCCAAAGAGACTTGTTTGCCTGAGACCTAACATTCATAAGAACCTGCAACATGACAGTACGGTGTTGGCCCTGTCCCAACTGCACGAGGAGGCTGGCATCTGGGTGGTAGGCTGTGCCTGTGGTTCCTCAGCACCTGTCACCCTTGTCCCTTGTCTCAGCCCTCCTTGCCAGTGTCCCCAGAGTCCCTGAGGAAGGAGCCCAAGAGCTGTGGGCATTCTACTGCAACCAGCCACACCACCGCTCTGTGTGAGCTCCGGCTATGACATCCTGGGAGCCAGCATCCTTGCCTGCACAGAGCTCCCCTCCCGGGCCTCTTTCCACATCACTGCGTTTGCAGGTGGCTCAGCAAATGCCAGCCTGGAGTAAATGTCACAGGGCAGAGCCTTCCCGGTACCCTGGGCACACACTCCCCGCCTGCCTGCAGCCCGCCGGGCCCTCCAGAGAGCAAAGACAAGCAGATGAGGCGGCAGCCTGGGCCGGGCTCCTCTGCCCTGAAGCCCACATGGCTTGCTGGGGTTTGTTTAAAATTACCATCCCTGTCCAGGGGGAGAGGGGCAGAGCTGCGGAAGGGCCACCTCTGAATCATCTGTCTGATTAAAGATCACGGAAGCTGCGATGGAAAGCAGAGGCACCTGGGAGGGCAGGGCCCTCATGCAGGTTCACACACCTAGGGGCACTCGAGGCTGGGTCCTGGTACAGAGCTCTTCTCACAGAGACCCTGGGAGTGGGTGCCAGGGGTGTGGAGCTGACATCTGGGTCAGGAACAGAGCTGGGACACCACACAGAGTCCCGTGAAGGACATCCATCCTCTCCTCCCATCTTCCTGTCCTCAGCCTTCCCCCTGGCGGGCCATTCACCACGCAGACAGACAGGGTCACCAGCAGACCCCTGGCTCTTCACACAAAGCCCAGTGCTCCCCACTACCCCCAGCTCAGAGCCCTGGTCGCTTTGTGAATGCGTCCTGAAGACCAGGAGGGGAACTGTGGGGCTCTAATCCTCCGCTTTCTTCTCTTCCTCTACCATTACTGATTTCATTTAAACAAACAAAAACATTCCCATCCCATGGCGATTTCAAGGGTGAGGAAAGGGGCCAAGGGAAGCACGCGCCCCTGTTTGTAAGGACAGTGTCAAAGCAAGGTGCCAGATTCTCCCAGAGATGGGTGGTGTTGCCATGGCGAGCAAGAGAAATGCCCTCTCGGGGGCAGACAGCCCCTTGGCAGGGGCACCTGGAACGCATTCCCTCTGTGAGTGCCTACTGTGCACCCGGCCCTGCTGTGCCCAGCGTGGAAAGTCCCCACTTACCGCCACCTGTGTGGACTCCACCATGCCGCTCAGTCTCTGCTGCAGACAGGCTCCAGGCCCATTCCAGGGGCATGCATGAGGTCGAGATGTCCCCCCGCACCCCACCTGAAATGTTTATTTTCTTCTGTGACCCTGATCGTGTGTGTGTGTGTGTGTGTGTGTGTGTGTGTGTGTCAAAGACGCAAGAAACTCACCCAAACCTGGAAGGAGGCGAGAGATGCCTGGAGAAGTCTTGTGGGTGGCTCCTGGGGGACCTTCCTGTTCCTTCTGTCTGAAGTCCTTCAGCCTGACCAGCCTAGGCCACAGCCATGGTGGAAAAGGCCGGCTTTGTGGAGGGGCAGGGAGTCCGAATTATTGCAAGGTAAGAATGGGAAACACACAGATACACACACATGCACACACACGCATGGGCACAGAGCACATCTCACCTGCAGGCTGCTTTGCAGTGGTACGAGGTGGCCGTGTGGGACGAGTCGGGACAGGAAAAAGTGGCAACCCCAAAAGCAACACCAAGTGGTCGGCAGGGTGCCTGGAGGGGCTGAGCCTGGACTCTTGGGGACATGGGGGCGGGAATGGGCAGAGCATGGGTCTGGGTGCACCGAGGACCCTGGTCACAGGGATCCAGGACGCTGGGCCCACAGGAGGAGGCATCTGAGGAAGGTGGTGGCCTGTGGGACAAGGAGCCCATGGTACCGGGAACCCGTTAGAAATTGAGGCAGCCCTGAGAGAACTAGGGAGTTACGTCTGGACCTGGGAATGGAGGTGAGGGCTTGGCAAGGCCAGGGGCTGGGCAGGGCACACCCAGTGACTAAGGCAGATGGGCAAAAGCGCAGGCGGGCACAATGACCAGAGGCAGGAGCAGCGGAGGGCCAGGCAGGCGGGAGGAGCAGGTGAGCAGACGGCTAGAGGCAGGGCCTGCAGGTATACCAGGGCTTCCCTGCCATCTGTCCCTTGCTTGGGACACAGGCCCCAGCCAGCAAGGAGGGGCCAGGGGCTGGATTGGACCCCGGGGAGGAAAATGCTAAGGGAGGGTTCAAGCCACAGCCCCACCTCAGGAGGGAGACCTGTATGCCAACACCCGGGACCCACGGCCACCCCCCGTGCGCCAGGCCAGGAATCCAGGACAGCTGCCCACACTGGGCTGTGGGGCTCGGTGAAGGGACCCCGGGGACAGGCAGGCGTGCAGTTTGCGTGGAAGACCGACAGGCCAACCAGGCCACCCCGCACCCTCTTGCTGCCCACTCCAAAGCCGAAGCCCGCTGCTCCGGCACCTGGGACAACCCCCCAGCCGCCCTCCCTGGGAATCAGAAGCCATCAAGGGACACAATAGGTGGCAGGTGCCAAGCCCGGGGCCGGCGCCATGGGCACGCTCAGTTAGGATCAACTGTTGGCCGACAGAATGGACGCGCGGGTGAATGAGGGCCAGACTCACAGCCCCTCCAATCAGGGCGGGCAGACGGGGACCCCCCCCAGCCCCCACCCTGGTCCTCCGCTCACCTGGCCCACCTGCTGCTGTGGTTGCCGTCTCACCCGTCATTCACCCACCTGCCCAAACAGACGTCCCACATACTCTTACTGAGCCCCACTGTATGCCAGGCTGGTGCTGAGACACCGGGGATGGGGGGCTGGCCTAGTGCACCCCAAGAGGACCAAATCAGAATGGGAGGGAGAGGAAAAGAAAGGAGACTGAGGAAGCAAACAGTGCAGGAGGAGTGAAGCCAAAAAAAAACAGCAATTCTGAGAAAATTGATTTCCACCTGATCAGAGCTCCAGCCTCCTGCTATCTCTCCCCAGGACCCAGGGAGGGGAAGGTGGAGCTGTACCCACCTCTGGCACAGAGCACCTCAGAGGCTCTTGGGAATCAAGGACATGGTTCAGGCACAGCCTTGCACCCCGGGGAGCAGTTAGCTTAGAACCTGTGGCTTGAAAGGGAGCACCCAGGTAGGTTCCAAAGACCCCAGCATGCTGGGCATCATGGCCCACACCTGTGATCTCCAGCACTCAGGAGGCTGAGGCAGGAGGGTCACCATGAGTTTAAGGCCAGCCTGGGCTACATAGTGAGACTGTCTCAAGAAAAAAAAAAAAAAAAAAAAAGACCCAAGCACTTAAAGGAGTTGGGGCGTGGGGGCTGGAGACCCCGGGTCTCCACACCCTCCCAGCCTGAGACAACCCACAGGGCCACCAGAACATCCAGTAACTCTGGGGCCTGTGTTTTAATGCTGATATATAGCAGAGGGCAAGAAGGGGTGTGGATTACAATTTTTACTACTTAAAAAGTCCTCAGTCAGGTGTGGTAGTGGAAGCCTATAGTCTCAGCACTCAGGGAGGCTGAAGCAAGAGGATTGTAAATTTAAACTCAGCCTGGGCAACTTGGCACCTTAGGGAGACCCTGTCTCAAACTTTAAAGAAGCGCTAGGGATGCAGCTCAGCAGTAAGGACCTGGGTTTGACCCAGGTATCAAAAAGAAAACAAAATGTCACAAACTGCTGGTTCTACTCTCCAGGGGCTGCCTGGGGAAGGAGCTGGCTCAGTCACCTGAGCCCCACTTTCCCTGTCCAAGTCCCTAAATAAGTTTCCTAGATAAGGTGACCAGTCTCCCTTCCACAAAGGGGGGCAGGGGTCTACCTTGCCTTTCTGGGGGTGCGGCCAGGTCTACTGCTGCTAACAGGGAAAGAGCAACCAATTCTGACCCATGAACCCACAGAACCTTTAGCCAGGGGTCTCCTGAGGGAGAAAGGCCCCTCGAGTTTGCGACTAATAACATTTTCTGGCTCGGGCCACCTCCGTTCTCCTTTAGTTTTTTTCCACTTGGCTGAAGGTCTGGCAAGGGCCTAAGGTCTAATTGGACTTATCTAATCTTGATTGATATGCCCTGGGGTGAGAAATGTCCAGAACTGGGGACAGACAAGGGCGAGTCTCCTACTCAGGACAAATGAGTGGCCTCTAGGGAGTTCAAGGATGGGGGCTCGGGGATGCAGGACCTTGGGGTAGGGGGCCCCACCCAGGTTGTGGTGCTGGACTAGCACTCTGCCCTGAGCTGTGCCCCGGTCTCTTCAGGTTTGGGGTTTCATTTTTTGGTATTTTTGTTTATTTTGAGACAAGGTCTCACTATGTAGCTGGGGCTGACCTTGAACTCTCGATGTGGCCCAGGCTGGCCCTGAACTCCTGCTGATCCTACTGCCTCAGCCTCCAGAGTGCTCAGATTATGCCCAGCTCCACCAGGGTTTTAATCTCCCCCCAGCACTTGGTCACCCACCCTGACTACCTAGTGGCCCCCAAGTCCCAGTGTCATCGGGATGTGGCGCATTCTTCTGTGGCTGGGGGCGGGGGTGTCTCTGGACCAGCACGAAAGTGCACAGGCTGGAGGCAACCCCACTGGTGCCTGTGGCCTGGTGCTCTGCTGCCCTGTCTAGTCTGAGGCAGTGCCAAGTGCTCTTGGTGGGCCCTGGACCCGGTCGGGTGCATACTGGGTTTGGAAAACGATTCCCAAGCCTAAGCCCAAAGCCCAGCTCCCAGACAGCACCAGGGGAGCACGGCACGGGGCGGAACAAAGCGACGCCCTGCAGTGCCATCTGTCTTCAGCCCTGCTTTGCAACTTCCAATCCCACTCAATGGACCCGGAGCTGGGACCGAGGCGCAGACTCAAATGAGGGGGCAAGAGGACATCAGCTGCAGCCCCGAAATTAGAGGTGTGGCTCAAGAACCTTGCCCTGTGGACACTGGTTTGCCTCATTATGGTAATCAGTGTGTTTTCCCTTTGCAGACAAAGGAAGCTGTCCTTACGAGGCGAATATTGGAATCCAGCAGCTACCTCATTAGTGTCTGCGGCCTCTTGCTTAGACAAGGCCCAAGATTCGCCCTGCGTTCATTAAGGGACAAGTGTGGAAAGTGGAATAAAACTGAAACCCCCAGCCAGCTGGGGTGGAGATGCTTTTCTGCTGGCCATTCATTCCTGCTCAAACCTTGGGGCTTAATCACCTCCCGAGAGCGGGGCGGGTGGGAGGGAAAGAGGTTAAACTGGATGGAAGGAGTTAAAAACCCAAAATGGGGAGATTTGATTTGAAAGCCTGCTGGGATTTGTCACTGGGGTCATCAATTTAAAAGCTTCCTCCTGTTTTCTTTCTTCTAACCCAATGCAAACTAAGAGGAAAGCTTTCTCCGGATGAGATTTGGGTGGTTTTAATATTTTCTAAGTCTCCCCTTTCCTGCTTTTTTGGGTCTTTAATGCCTTTATTAAAGTATCCTTTTCTCTCTCTCCTCTACCCCTCCCTCCCTCTACGCTTCTTTATCCTGTCTTTGGTCCTCCCATGAGAACTGGTGAGAAAATTTAAGACCCCAATTGCATTTTCCCATGAATGCGTCATGACCTTCTCAAGCCCCTTCCCTGTAGTGTGTGGTGCTTACCTGTGTCAAAGGTTGTCGTACCTAGCCTGCCAGGTGAGACTGACAGGGCACTTGGGAGAGCTGATCTCTCCCACCGTCCAGGACTTGAACCCAGGCCAGCCAACTCCCGAGGGCTCCAGGCAACGCCACAAGAGGCAGCGGGCTCAGGAGCTGGGAGGTCTGGGTGTCAAGAGCTGGGTGGTGAGAGCAGGTGTCTCGGGGGAGTGTGTGTCCGTGGAGAAGTGAGCCGGAGCCGCAAAGTCACGTGACGAGGCACGCGGTGTGTGGTGTTGCGCTACAGAGACGTTACCTGGCCGCAGCCGCTGGGCGGAGCAGAGCGGGTCGGGAGGCATGGGTTGAAGAGGAGATGGAGGTGAGGGAGGAAAGCAGTGGAGACAGGCCTTTCGAGAAGCCGGGCTGCGGAGGAAAGAGAGAGACTGGAGTGGCCAGAAAGGGACAGGAGAGACCTGGAACTCCAGGCTTCGAGGAGAGCAGAGTCGGGGCAAGAAGGAGGCGAAGATGGAGGCGCATGTTGGAGATGGGTTCAGGTCTACGGTTGACTCTTAGGCAACGGGGACCCGGGAGCTGGGTCGGAGGAGCCACTTGACAGCCTCTGTGTCCCTGGGTGGTGCAGGCTGGTCCTGGGTCAGGACAGGGAGTTGTGAGGATCAAACGAACGGACAATCGCAAAGAGAGACATAGCACTCGCTCGGGCTGCTCACTGGGAGCAGACCTTCCCAACCCGCTGGACTCTCACGGGGCCCTGGATGGTCACCAGCCAGGAGTTACACATCCTGAACATGGAGGATGGAAAAACCACTGGGGAAGGCTCCTGCCAGTCTCCGAAGACAAAAGGTTCCCTCCTAATAAATAGCCTGAATTAACTCAGAGCAGGTCTCCCCCAACTTCGTTTGTTACCTTCTAAGCCATCCTTCCACCTCCATTTGCCACATAACCCAATCAGCCCCTTTCAGACTCGGGGCAGCTATTGTCCACACCAAGCTGGGTTTCTCTAAAGCGACCCAGAGTTGTTTTTGTCTTGTCTGGACAAAACTGGTTGGCTTACAAGGGGACCAAAGAAAGTCCTGGCCAAATGAGGACCCCAATTAGCTTGTGAGAGACTGTTTTCATTATCTTTGTATTCCATACCTAGCCTGGTACATGAGGCATATTGTCAGCATTTCAGAAAATGTTTGCCAAATTAACTCCACTTTTATTGATTCTGAAATTGATTTGTTGAGTGCAAACACCCAGAGAACCTACTGGGTGCTGACTGTGATTGGGAAAGGAGCAGAGGGCTGGACAGGGGACACCAAGGGGCAGCCTGGGGTTAAGTGTCCTGCACTCTCCACAGCAATTTACAAAGCACTTTCATTGGAATTACATCACATGGCCTTCAAAAGCGCCCTGTGGGGTAGATAAACCAGGGTTGGGTTTTTTGAGTTTTGTTTTTTTGTTTTCAATCCCCATTTAGACCATGAAATGAAAGGAAACTAAGGGTTGGAGAAGTTAAGCAACTTGTTGAAGGTTACATCATCATCAAAAGGTGAAGGCGGCACATGGAGAGGGCCTTGAGGCCACCCACACCCCTGAGACCACCCTGGGCAGCTGGGGTCTCAGAAGGCTGCTCCACTGTCATGTGTTTGATGGACAATAAAGAACTCCAGGCCAGGGGCACCAGGAGGGTCACAGGCAGCTTCAACAGCACCCAGGGCCCAATTCTCACCCCTTCTCTCATCAGCAATGAACAAAATACTCACATTCCTCCCTGCACATGTGAAGACCTACCCTGTAGGGTGGGGTCTCTCAAGGTAACTCTCCTCCTCTCACCTATCTTGTTTAAATTAAGCCAATCCAAACCAAATTCACCCAGGTCTGTCAGGAAGGCCTCCTTGTGGCACGTGGAGATGGTGTGTGAATCGTGAATTTGTGTCATATAGAAAGTGCTCTGAAAATTACCATGTGCATAATTCATGTCCTTACTCAAGTCTGCCCTCTTGCCAGTGTCTCTTGTGTCGCCCCTGCCTGGTACAAGGAGAGCCCCATGATAGGGGCTGTCAGGGTCTGTGGGAGAATAAATAAGACAAATAACACAGAGCCAGATGGGACAGGACAAAGCTGGCAGACTATTCAACAAACATTTGCTGACTGCCTCCTCTATGCCCGCCTCGACCTGGGCTGCTTTAGCTCATTTAATTCTCACAACCACCTAGGAGGTTGCCCGGCATCCCTACTCCCCGAGAAAGGGCAGGAGGGGTCCTGGGAGAAGTGGGCCTGCCATTGGCAGTTAGTCGCATGCTCATTCCAGAAGCCTGCCCAGGGCCCTGGAGTTGCCCTTGGCCCAGGTCCCCCTCCTGAGACATTCCCAAAGGGACCCCTCCACCTGGAAGGTGTGTGATGTCACAGCCAGTCAGGGAAGACTGACACCCCTGGGGGAGGGAAGCACCAGTTGCCTGGCAGGCGAACACAAGCAGAGACACACAGGACAGGAGGCACAAGTCAAGCGATAGGCAGGGTGCAGGTCGGAGGGAAAGGCCCAGAGCCCCCTCACTAGGGCCCTGGTTTAAGTCTTCAGCCTGAGGGACAGCTGTTGGCCAGTTCTAGGCAGCTTCCTGCTGTCCTTCCAGGGGTGGGTCCTGGGGGTCTGCTGGTGGCTGCTTGGAAGGCTGGAGGGGTCCAGGAAACCATGCTTTTGGCCCCATATCCAAACAAGGACCTGTATAAAAGCCAAGGCAACGTATTAGTTACAATTTAAGTTCATTAATAACAGTTAAAACTCATTAGCTAACAATTAATTGTCTTTAACAGCAAACGGGTCTGGGGGTGGCAGAGAAAGGATGGCAGGATCCGAGTTCACCCACCATGTTGCATACAAGACCCGAGAGGTGGGGGCTGAGGTACCGTGAGGACAAGGTGGGCAGCAGGTATCTGGCAGCAGCTTGGCATCCAGGGGAGGGGTCCTTGAGGACGGGGGCGAGTCCACCACGTCATCCCTGAAGAGACACCCTATGGCATGGGAAGGGGCCCAATTAGAACCATCTTGATGACCTCTAATGGCCAGAACAGGAACCGCAGAGAAAGGGAGGGGGCAGCAGGAGGGAAAGGGAGGAAAGGGAGGAGGGAGGAGGACAAGCGAGGGGGGTGGGAGGGGAGAGAGGGATGAGGAACATGAAAGGGGAGGGGGGAAGATAAGAGGAGCACTGTGAGGGCAGGGGAGGAGGGAGAGAACTAGGAGGGAGGAGGAAGAGGAGAACTGGGAGGGGAAGAGCAATGGGAGGGGGTAAAGATAACTTGATTGACAGGGCACAAGTGTTAGCTGAGCTCCTCAAAGCCCAAATTAGCGGGCCAGGAACCACTTGCATGAACACACCACTAGGGGACGCACAGCCAGCACCCAAGTCCGACCAACAGCGCAACCACCTGCGGCACCCCGCCCGCGTCAGAGCGCAGCTGCCAGGCCCAGGATGGCGAGAGTGGGCGCGGGGGGCCCAACAGGTCTCAGGCCCGTTGCTCACATCCCACCCGGCCCCTCGCAAAGAACCGCTGTGTCTCCAGATGGCCTCGCCAGCTGCCACCAGCCAGGGCGCACCGATGACATAGGGCTGCGCCCCCCACGCAGGCCCCCGGGCTCGCCTCGCACCAGAGACCTAGGACAGCAAGAAGCCCCGCCACCGGGCTTTTCCCAGAGCATGGTTCCATCTGCGATAAGCAAAACCAGACACCTTCGGCAAATCCAATTAAACATAAATTAATTACCATGTAAAAGGGCCAGTTCTCAGTACACCATTTTGGCTCGTTTTTTTAAGGTCTCAGGACACACGATACAGAATAAAACAGACAGACTCCCCTGGTCCCCCCCCTTCGCCTCCAAGCTTCGTCACCCCCACCCCCCAATCTCACCTCCTATGCCACAGACTCAAGACCCTTGCCGAGACACCCATCACCCTATTCCAGCCTCATCCTGCTGTCCACAAGAGCCACACCTTCAGAGAGCCCGAAACCAAAAGCCCCTGAAATAAACTAATTGCGTCCACGCACTCCCACGACACCCCAACACGCACAACCAAAGCAGATGACGCATCTCTGCCACAGCGAATCCTGCAAACGCTACCCAGCAAATCCGAAGATCACAACCCGGCTCCCCCTTAGGTAAGTGAACCCAGAATCCGCCCCCTCAGTCAACTCCGCGCAGACCCCTCCAGGAGAAGAACAAAGGCCACCTCCCCTCCCCACCCCGCCCCCCAAAATTCCGCAGTGCCACCAGCGCCCTCTTGCGGCCAACAAGAAAACCTTCACGAAACCTGCCACGTAGCAGCCCTCTTGCGCCCCCACCCCAGGCCGGCCAGCCCAAGCTGGGGAGGGGGCAGCTTGGGGGGGCTTGACAGGGACAAAGAACGTGGCAAAAGGCGATTTTACCAAAAATCGAAAGCCCGTAACATGTCAGAAACGTCCAACGACCACCATGAGCAAAGCTGATGAGACACCCTGTCCCCCCAACTCTCAGCTCCCAGACCCCTCTCAACACACCCCCTTTTCAACATTTCTCATCCTTCCCGAACCTCACAACACGGCTCAAGTCCTGTTTTCATCCCACCTGTGCCCCCAACCCCTTGGTCCTCCGCTGGACCTCCCCTCCCTGCCGAAGCGGTCCCCGCCGAGCAGGTCCTGGGGGACAGGTTCGCGCTTGGGCACGCGTCTCCCCACGAGCTCGGGGTGCATCTGTCCTCCTCGGAGGGCCCAGACTGCACATTTCACTGTTTTGTCCAGAGCCCACTCGGCACTAGACCTCGGCACTGGGATCCAGAATCCTGGTGGACAGGAACCTCCACCTCTCACGCCCACGGTCCGCCAAACCTGCTGACGGCTAGGGGAACTACCCCGACACCCCTGTCCTGGGTGCTCCCCCAATCCCGGGCATCCACCCTGCATCATCGCCATATCTCCCGCTGTTATCGTGATCCTAGCGGTGGCTTCGAACCCAAAAAGTCGGGGTTTTGGACCCCGATGTCTACGAGGGGCTTGGGTCTGATTCCTCCCGGTCTCCTTCATCGGAGTTCCCGCCTCCCCGCCTGTCCTCTAGGACGGTATTGGTCCAGAAAAGGTCCCTGCTGTCCCCCCAATCTCCCCCCGGGCAGGAAATGTGCCTGGAGATTCCCCTCCTGACAGGATTTCGTGTCCTGATGCTCAGGGACCAAGGCGAAGCAGAGGCCACCTTATTCAGAGACATCCCCGGGTCGGTAGGCATCGTGTCCAGGAGGACAGAGCCCAGCCCGGTGGAGATGTCATCCTCTTTCTGCACATCCTCGGCGGCGGCGAGGACGGCCGACCACTCACCAGGTGCGGAACTCCTGCGTGGGCACCCCGCTCTTCGGAGGAGCTGGCCAGGGCAGCTAAGCCGAGGCGCGCGCTCCTCTGCAGCTCGCCCGCCCTAGGGGCTGGCTGGGTGGGGCTTATATGGAGGCGCAGAGGGGGTGGTCTCTGACGTCAGCGCATTCTGCTGCAATACGCTCATTTCTCTAAAAGTGATTGGCCGGAAAAATGAGCCCCCCAGATTCTATGACAAATTGCTCTAGCCGCACCCAGATTGCAGCAAAGAACGGAGGAAAAAAATCTGCCGCAGTGCCCCTGGCCGCCATGACCAACACCCTGTGGTCGCTGGTGTTTTTCCCTCCATGAGCCCTGGTCGGAGGACTGAGGGCGATGTGTGTGCATGATCTGTGGGAAATCACCCCGAAGGGAGGGTGGTCCTGAGGGGGGCTGAGAGTGAAAGGTGGGATGCCCGGGAGGGGGGTGGCAACTGCAACCTCGCTGCCTCAGAGCGCTGCGCAGAGGATGCGGATGGACTGAAGGGAAGAATATGATGCTTTCTGCTTATTGTTCTGGAAAATAAGAAGCCCCGGGGCGAGAGAACTGGCTCCCAGATGTCGGCCTGAGGCCAGCGACCCGCTAGCCCACCCTGCTTCTGACGAGGGTGCTTGGATACAAGCGAAGCACTACAGCATCCTGGAATCGGGAACCAGGCTGGGAGTCCCGGGCTGTGCCATTTACAACCTGTGTACCCAGAGCCCAGAAAACCTCTTGGGCTCTTCCCGGCACTACAAGCTGGTGTTTCCACTCAGTAAGGGGTACTGAGTCTCCCCAAACGGAGACTTTCGGAAGTAGAGTGTAGATATGAGCCGCGTCAACCCAGGAAAAGTACTTTTCCAGTGAGGATGGGGTCCTCTATGAAGACGCCCAGAGCACCCCTCTCAAATCGGGGTGACTAGCCGGGAGTCGTGGCCCACGCCTGTAATCCCAGCACTTGGGAGGCTGCGGCAGGAGGATCGATGTGAGTTCGAGACCAGCCTGGGTTACATAGTGAGTTCCAGGTCAGTCTCAACTACATAGTGAGACCCTGTCTCCAAAAAACAAAACAAAACAAAACAAAAAAACCCAAATCGGGGTGACTGCCACACACATACACTTTGAAAGAGCACCCCCGCCCTGCCGCTGCTGCGACCGCCGCTGCGCACCAGGAAAACAGGCAGTGACACATGTTGCTGCTGCCCTAACTGCACAGCCTTGGGGACTTGGCACACGAGAGTTAACAGGTGGCCCTGGGGCAGTTCTGCCAGGCCCCGAGTGGCACAGGAACGATGCCTTCGATCAGATGTCCCCTGCTAAGGTCAGAATCCTGTTGAAAGGGACTAAGGATCTATCTTAGGGTGACAGGTGGGCGGCAGCCGGTGGGAAGGAAGGAGCATCTGATTATAGAAAAGGGGTGGGAACGCCGTGGACCCCAAAGGAGAAAGCTGAGGAGCCCCCCACCCCGTATCAAATTAGAAAGCCCCCACACACACTTCGTGGGGGTTTCAGGCAGCTTCGAGCCAGACCCCCATGCCTAGCGATGCTGGGCGGTGACGTCATACAGATAAGAGATCCCGGGGCGGGGCAGAAAGGAAGGGAGAGAGACAACTTCTAAACTGGCCGGGAAGTGGAAGGTGACCATAAAATCTCCAGAGGCTCGGAGTCGGGACAGAGGGCGCCTTCCCACATGATCTGGCATGAAGATGTGAGATCCTGGAGGACATCACAGGGAGCTGCTTGATAACGGGGGCGGGGGCTCTCCCTTTACAGCCTGTGGAGCATACAAGGAGCCCCAGAGACTAGAGCTCCAGTCACAGCATTTGCAGAGGTAGAAAGGCCCAAACCAGCCGCAGATATCAAGAAACCTTCAAAAAATCATGGCTCCGAGAACCCCAGTCAACAGCAGAACGTTTATTAGCCACGGTATTAATAGCTAGGAAACAGCCAGAGCTGGCCGGGGCCAATCAGCAGCAAGAAGCCCCTGTCGTCAAGCCCCAGCGGCCAATCAGACATCAGCAGGCCCAGTTGCTAGCCTCTGGGGGCAGAGGCGAGGGGTGCGCTTTGTCAAGGGGGCTCCGTGTTCGGGCTCCGCTGGTGGGAGCAGAGGCGGCCACCAGAGAGCATCAGTAGACACGCACTTGGGGTCCTGGAGGTGGTTTTAGAGCCCGCGCCTTGTGCGTCAGCCCTGAAACCCAAAAGTGGCATGCGTCAATGCTCTGATGAGCACCCCAGGCCTCAGTTGGGGCGACCTTGTGGGGCCTAAGAAAGAGGAACCTTTCCATACCCAATGGCCAGTGTCTCCCCTCAAGGCCTGGCACCCAAGGGGAAAGCTGGGCCTCCCCGGGGCAAGGTGGGCCTCCCTGCTGACTGAGGGCACCCTGGTTCCCAAGCCTGCTGTGTAAACTCAACGGCAACCCCACCCCTTGGCCTCCCCACTTTACTGACAGCCCAGTGTGGAAGACCCTCCTGGAAAGCACACAACTCTGAGGAAAGCTCTGCGGATTTGAATCTCAGCTCTGTTCCCTCCTCTCTGGGAGGCTGAGGTCCAGGCCCTTCCCCTCTCTGGACCCCTATTTCCTCATCTGGAAAAAGGAAAGAGTTGGACCAGAGGGTCCCCAAGGAGCCGTCCAGTGCTGCTTTGCTTGATTTGAATGTATACATCAGGCGAGTCAAATGTCTTCCAGAACATTCTGGATGACAGTAATTAGTATCAGGTGTATCCTGCAGTCCATGTGGTTATTTCATCATGCTGCTTTTCTTTCCATTGTATTTTATTTTAAACAGAACTCCATGGCAACATGTTTATCCTTCTGGCTTCCTAAAAGAAAGAGAAAGATAGAGAGGAAGAAAAAGAAAAAGGAAAAAGAAAAGACTGCTGTAAACTAATCTCCACTGAGAATGGTTTAAGCACAATAAGAAAAAAAATCCATGCATTTAAATGTTTTTGTTGGATTTTCTGGAGCTCAGAACCTGACTTTGGAAATATTTATTGGTCCAAAGGAAATGGAAGAAGTTCTCCAAGAAGTCAAGCCCTATGGTAAAGGTTGGGTCTGACCACTGCTCACTCTGGGCAGTGCTGGGCCAAGCTTTCCCTGCTCCAGCAGGACATGGGGGAGCTGAGATTTGTATCTACAGGGGAAAACAGACACGGAAATCCAGGCTCAGCTTGAGCCGCAGAGCACTTTGTCTGCGTGCGTGCGTGCTGAGACCCAGCTCCGCCGGCCTGGAGGGTAGCCAGTTCCCAGACTCCGGCTTAGCTGCTGCTGCTGCTGCTTATCCTTCTCCTTCTTCCATGTAGATCTAACTCAAAGCACACATTTTTTTTTTCTTCTTCTTCTTTTCTTTTGACTCATACTTGAGAATCCTTAAAAGCCGTGTGAACATTCTCCTATCCACACATACGTACTTGCAGGCAAGACTACAAACATCCTAAGCCTTCAGCCAGGAAGTGAACACAAGGTTCTCTTTTTTATCTACCAGGCATGGGTAAATATTCTTTCTTCTCAAAATCCCTCCTAAGGCTATTGCAAAACAGCAGACCCCAGTGGAGGGCTGGCCCCTCTGAGCAACCTTCTGGGAATTCCAGGTCCCCTAAATGTTAGTGTCCCCAGGCCTTTGCCACCCTGACCGCTGCCACTTTAGCTACAGGCTGTGCTGGTTTGGTCCTAACCTAGCTCCCATTCCAGCCTCTGGCAGTTTGAGTCCCCCAAAGTCTTAGGCCCCTGGCCCCCTCCCATCGCCCCACCAAACTCTCCAAAGTCAGAGTAGCTCTGGACTCACTGAGGGTGTTTGTTTGTTTGTAGGGCTGGAGCTTGGCATTGCCAGCTACACCCTCTGTGCTTCCCAAAAGATGCAGGACCTGAGTACTGAGGGGTTAGAGGAAGGAAGCGTGGCTCAAACAGCATCAGTCTTCGGGGCCTAAGTGAAAAGTGAAGTCCAGTGTCCTTCACAGCAGGCTGTGGGTACAGCTTACTTCCCAGGGCACTCCTTCGATTGAGGCAGCATGCATGTGTGTTTGAGTTTGCCCAGCCACAGCCACTGCCACTGGCCAGTAGTCATCCAGGAGCACGTGCCAATAGCCAGCTCCTTTCCTCCTTGGTGCTCTGGGGCACACATGCTGGGGACAGGGTGGCACTGCTCTGATGGAATAGTCTCTGAATGAAGATCAGTGAAAACCAGCCGGAGGCCTGTACTCCCCGAATGGTCCCATTGCTTGTTCGGTCTTTCTACTTTATGACTTTCTACGCTGGCAAGCACGGCTTTGATATTGTGTATCTTTTAAATGCAGCAGCACAACAAGGCTGTCCATTTTAGCCTTTTCCTTAGAAACCTCAAATATAAGCTCTTTTTCAAATATATAAATAAAAACGAGACACAGGATCCATTGCCTGCATGGTGTGGGACACCTCCTGAACCCATGGGCAGTAGGCATTCATGGGCAGCCAGGCAGCTGTGCCAGGCTTCCTCAAGAGCTCCCTTGAAGCCCACACAGAGTGACATGGTTTTGTTCCCATGGGAAGGACCTAGGGAAACCTCCTCCCTAGCTTTTTAGGCATGGGGGCTTAGTGAGGCTGCCACTGCCGTGTGTTGGTCTTCAGAAGTCACATCTTGATATGAGGCAAAGGTGGCCGTGTTGCCCCATTCTCCCCCACTCCGTCCCCCCTGGTTTTGGGCTCGGGCCAGACCCGGATCCAGGCAAGGGGTTTTTTTGGCCCAACTCCATGGAAATATTTTTTTCAGTGCAGCAAAGAACTGCTTCATTCAGCTGCCTGCGGCTAGGGAGGGGGTGGCTTTCGCTGTGTTGACATAGAGCAGGAGGCCTGGGGAGGGACCCAGAGGAGAAAATGTATTCCAGGTAGAACAGGACTGGAAAGTTTGCTTCTTTCTTTCTTTCCTTTTTTTTTTTTTAACTAAAACATTGCTGACAGTTGCAAAACCTCCACCCCACCTCATAAGCTCCAGGAGAAGATATTTCAGCAGCAAGGTCTAGAAATATCTTGGTGCGAGAAGGAAGGGGCCAGGGCGGCCAGTCATGTGGTAGAGACCTGGGGGCTAGAGTGGCCTCCCTGGCCAGGACTCTGAGCTGATCAAGCTGCCAGCTCCGTAGTGGGGAGTCCAGGGTCCCGCGGCAATCTGCCATGAGAGGCCAGGTGCCAGAGAGGAGAGTGCTGTCCCCAGCCCAACCAGAGCCAGAGATGGAGGGCTATGCACTGGATTCAAGAGACGGCAAAGGGGAAGCTGGCCGGCTTTCCTTCCCAGCTGGAGAGTAGGTGAAGAGACCTTGTTTTAGATGTTCTTAGCATTTATTTATTTATTCATTCATTCATTTATTTTTGAGACAAGGTCTCGCTATGTAGTTTGGGCCTTGAACTTACTAGGTAGCCCATGCTGGCCTCAAACTCATGGCGAGTCTCCTGCCTCAGCTGCCTGAGTGCTGGGTAGTCTCCCTACTCACATTTATTTTATAAGAAGCATAAATTCAAGCTGGGCATGGTGGTGCACGCCCGTAATCCCAGCACTTAGGAGGCTGAGGCAGGAGGATCGCTGTGAGTTTGAGACCAGCCTGGGCTACATAGTAAGTTCCACGTCAGTTTCAACTACAAGTGAGACCCTGTCTCAAAAACAAAAACAAAAAGAAACATAAATTCTCCTTTCTTTCTCTAGTATGTATCTGAAGATGCAAGTCTCAGTATGTTGCCCAAGTTAGCCTCAAGCTCCTGGGCCACAGCCTCCAATCAATGCATCCAGATCTTTTGCAATCTTAAAAAGACCTTCCTCTAACACAACAGCGAGGTCAATCAGCAGAAGCCTGTATTTTGCAAGTTTTTGCTCTGATGGCACCCTTCTCTCCTATAGGCAGGGAGGCTGCCCTCCAGTACTTTTCTCCAGAAACACCCTGCACTACTGCAGCTCAAGCCTGAAGTTTGGGTGTGGGCTCTGCTGGTCTCCACAACGGAGAAAGAGGAGCCAGCCTCCCCCTCCAGCCTTCTTGGCCGAGCCTTGGGGCCTCAGGGACACAGCCACTGGGCCCAAGGTCACCCGCAGGGCCATGCTGAGCATGGGGCCTCAGATCTGGGGTCTGAGATGTACTTTGCAAGCTCAGTGGGAAAACAGATCTTCTAGATAAAAACAGACATTCTGAGGCTGGCGTGCAACTTAGCGGCAGAACACTCGCCCAGCATGTTCAAGGCCCTGGGTTCCATGCCCAACACTGCACAAAAACAAAAACAAAAACCAGATGGTCCCAGAGTGTGAGTCTTCCTCCTTCCCTGCTTCGCAGCTGTCCTGGAGTACCTGGCAGAGCCAGAGCCCCTGTGACCTGCCATCAAACATTTGAGAGAGAGGCAAGGAAGCCAGCTGCGTGGCAGCAAAGGCTGTGTTGTTGGGTGGCCTGGTTTGGGCTCTCACACAGCATCACTTCCCACTGCTCACCACCTCCATGCACCTCCGCTTCCTCATCTGAAAGATGGGGAATCCTAGCGCCTGCTCTACGGGGCCACTAGTGTTGTCACCCAAGGGGCAGCATCCACTTCGTGCAGGCTAGCCACTCAAGCAGACCCAGGGACACCACCCTTTCCCAACTGCCATCCTTAGCAAACCTGGTAGTCTAGAGCTATGTGCCTCTTGGTCCTCCCTTGCCAGCCTTTTCTGGGATGCCTGGGGTTGGGGGTGGCAGAGACTCTGAGGCAAGCCCGCTTGCCCTCCACACTGGCACCTGATGTGTATATTTTAGAGCCACCCAGACCATCTTGCAGCCCACCCACCCCAAAGCTTCTCTACCTCTCATCTGGGCCGATTCTCTACCCTGGGTGGCTAGGCCTGGAGGGTTGCTGAGGGTCAGGGCGCTGCAGGTCATCTTGGGGCTCTGTGCTTTGCCCCCATCTACCACACTGCCCAGGCTTATGCTGTGCAAACGCCGTGCCCTCTGAGACAGGGGCTCAAAGGTTCAACATACCCTTTCGGTGTTTGCGGAAGGGATGAGCTTAAAGGCGCCTTCCTTTAGGTAAATGAAGCTGCCCTGCACTTCTGATGATAAAGAAGAACAAACACAGGCAGCCTTCCAGAGCCAGCCTCGCTCCACAGCTCCCCAAGGAAGGAGGCTTTGCCTGTGTGAACTGCAGAGGGCAGAAGACCCAGGGCAGGTGAGAGATGGCTGAGGCCTCTGGGACCAGTCTTTCCACTTCCCCTTGCCGAGCCAGGTTTCCCTCTGCAGAAATCTGAGAATTAATATTCATGCCACAGGTTTGCTCTGAACACAGAACAAGATAGAATTTTTTTTAACCTCCCATATTGCATTATCTGGTTGGAAAGAGACTCCAAGGGTCAACATCCCTTGCTGGGAAAGTGGGTAGGGGGCCTTTGAGCTGGGGAGCCAGGCAGAGTACACTTGGAACTGGCTGCCCCCAAAATATACCAGCTGAGTCTTTGCATGGGAAGCCTGAGCTCCGTCAGCTTTAAGAGAGGAATTCAGACAGTTGTCTTCATGCATTCATTCATTTGGCAAGCAGCACCCACTGGGCACCCCGGGTAGTATCAGGTGCTGGGGACCAGCTGAGGAGTGGTCAGGAAGCACCCTCCTCATGGCACTCGGTGCCAACAGGGCAGCTGGGCTGCACACCTCCCGTGCACTGGCTCAGCTCTGGGGGCGCCCCCACGAGCCAACAAGCGGGTGCCATTGAACCAGAGGGAGAATGGACAGGGGCCTGGGATGCCCATGGAAAGCTGGTACCCTAGTCAGGGTTGGGGGAGGGAGTATCAGGAATCTGACCCTCGTCCTTTCCCGACAGTCTGGCCTTATGTACATTTCCCAGAAATTCTCACTGTTTATACAGAACCTAAGTCATTCAAATCCTGTTTTCAGCTGTAAGTCCCTTTCTGGCTGGCTCAGGGCATAGGCATCTCAAAGCACTGAATGTATGGCCACGTGGCCGCCCAGAGATCCAAGCAAAACTGTCCAGCTACCTGGCCGGAGCTGCCCCTAAAGGCTCTAGTGTGCACCCCATTCCCCACCAAGCGGTGCAGACCCCAGAATTGGGGCTGCTCTACAGTCCCAGCCAGGGTCCCCATGGGCAGAATCCCAAGTGGACGGGGGCTAAGGGGCCCCACTGGGAATGTCAGGAAGTGGCCAGGGGACTTTACAAGCTTTCCGTCAGCAGGAAACAGACTAAGGGTGGGGACAGGGAGATGATGGAAGGGACAAAGGGACCGAGGCGACAGAATGCCTGGTGAGACCACTCAGACTGCCTTCCAGGTACTGCTACAGAGAAGAAGGCGGAGGCACTGGGTGAGGCTCAGTATTGTGTTTGCCTTGCAAGCAAGTGTGAGGCCCTGGTTCCAACCCCAGCACCACAGAAAAGACCACAAAGAAGACCTGAGGCAGAAGTCACCCCAGGATCTTATGCTAGAACTTTGCCTCCCAGTCCTGTGGGCAGTGACAAAGGAACCAACCAGAGGCAAGGGGGAGGCTGGGCCTCCATCTCTGATCAGGCTGGGGCAGTGGCAGGCCATGTGTGTCACTCATGACTGGATTCCTAGGCAGCAAACTCAGAACTCATGGAGGGGGGCAGTGTGGGTCAGCGGCGCCCGTGTCCCGGTGGCCGTCCCTGCCCCAGCGGGCAACATGGGCCAAGAGAAATGGAGGTTGGAGGCCTGGGGGTTGTGCACCCTGACATGAGGGAACCCCCATCATACAGCTGGAAGACATAGAACAGTCAGTCCCTGGTCTCTCTCTCAACCTCCCTAGGGTCCAGACCAGGTCCTTGAGCATTCTGTGAACAAAGGAGCCTGATCTGTAGACCAAGAAGGTAGCCCCAGAGTTGCAGCCATTCCCACCCAGGAGCTGAACCCAGGAGGCGGGCAGCGGTGGCACCATGGCTGCAGGCTCACTGTTGACCACCTGGCTTTGCTTCTCTGGGCTCTGGGCAGTGGGCTCTGTTGCTGGCAGAAGCTGGGGCCTCCTTTTCAGACACTGAAGATGAGGCTAGGCCTGCAGCTCAGACCCTGCTGAAAAGAAACAGGGCTTGAGTAGCCTCCACATCTAGTGAAGGCAGGATGGCCACAGCCCGGGCAGGCTGTGGTGGGGGCCCTTGTGGCAGAGACCTGAGAAGATACAGTTCAGCAACCCCCCACAGGCAAGTTGAAGCCAAGCAGAGCCCAGCAGAGCTGTGTTCCCTTCCATCAGTTCACACTGGGACTCAAGTTCCTTTGAAACAGATTCACAGCCCCCAGGAGATCATGTTCTGAAGCTTTCTGGGCTTTGGGCGCAGGATCAGCCCTGTGACTGTCTAGCATGTCTCACCAGAAGCTATAGGCAGGGCAGCAGCTTCCCGGAATCAACAGCACTCTGTCGGCAACAACAGACAGCAAAGAGGGGCCTGGCTCGATTTGGGCCATATCAAAATATCCCTGCAGGCCCTCATTCCGCTTTGATCTTTTTAAGAGCACTTTTACCAAACTGTTAGACGACATGCCAGTAGAATGCAGCCTCACCCTACCCTGTCTCTCTCATCAACCTTACAGTGTATCCACAGCCCAAATGGGTATGAATTCTGGCCACACAGGCAGTAAGGATCAAACATTTAGATGCACATGAGTCTCGGTGTGCCTATTTCCTCCCTAGAAATCATCCCTGTAGAAACAATTGTACAGTGCCAGGCATCTGGCCCAGCCTATCTCCCTGCAAACTGCAAATGTGGCTCCACTCTGAAGAGCTTCTGTACCTATCCTTTCATCCTCATTGGAGAGGTATGCATTTTACCATTCCTGCTTTACAGACAGGGAGACTGAGGCATGGTCCCACCAGGGAGAAGCACTTTTCTCTGTCCGGTTGGACTCATCGTGGTCCCATCCCCTTTGCCCATGGGGAAGACAGAAACCACTAGACTTCAGCACACTGAACTGAGTTTGTGGCCACAGGGTAACAGAGAAACCCAGAGAAAGCCAAGGGGTCACTGGGCTCAACTTCCCAATCTGGAGGTCACCCTTCCCGTCCAGGCTGGATAAGGCCCAGTAACCTCACTTATCTTGCCCAGGGAGCGGGTATTGCTATGCCTGTATTGACTGTTCTCTGGCTTCATCACAACTGAGTCCCCACGGGGACATGGGACTTGTTCTGGGGCTCTCAGTTTCCCTCACTGTGAAGAAAGACCCAACTGTCCTGCAGGCACCCATCTGGAGGGTTTGGCCTTCAGCACAGGCTAAGTGCAAAGAGTGGCAGCCCAGGATATGAGGCCACCGACCCAGGACAGCCACACACCAGTTCGTGAGGTCCCCACAGGGGTACAGCCAGCCTCAGGGCGCCAGGGCCCCATGCAGCAAACTGGCTGGCCACGGAGCACCAGCCACAGCACTGTGCCATATGGGGCTGGAAACCACTGATGTGCAGGCCAAAGCGCTCACACAACCCTATTTTCAAACGGCCCCATTTCAAAGCTACCCAGTGGATCGGCCACACATACATCCCATGGACCCCCAGTGTGTCAGGATAAGAGTGAATGGCCAGTAGTCCTCAGGCAGCTTGGACTTAGACTTGGGGAGACAGCAGGTGCCAGCCTTCAACAGAGGCTGGGAGACCCCAAAGCCACCCCAGTCCTCAGGGTTGTGGCTACAGCTGCACCCCTCCCCCACCACAGCCCCAGTCTTTTGCAAACTTGCAAGACCAGACAGAGGCTGGAAGACTCAAGTGTGGGAGAATTTTTCCCCTTCTTAAAGGGACAGAGCAACCCCAGCAGGGAGCCATCCAAAGGGCTGCAGGACACCTGGAGAGGGGGGCTGCCATTCCCTCTCCAGCAGAGCAGATTTGACGCCCTGCCCAGCCTGGGAGAGATTCCACAATGGGCTTGGGAGCCAGGCATGGGAAGGAGCCACACCCCATCAACCTATCTGTTATTACAGTTTCAGAGGTTCTGGTATGATGTTGCTTGCTTGTTTTCACCCCCAGATCCTCCCAACAAGGCTTCCCTTCTCTGCTGTCACAGTTGGCCACACTGAGGGCCAGAGAGGGACCCTTTTCTCCCTGACTGCTCCTGAAGGACAGGGACAAGGACCCCCCCGTGTTGGGGCCCAAGGAATGGCCTGGGGGGCTGGGCCCTACCAAGTGTGTCCCTAAGAGTCTACCTAGTCATCTTTGGCAAAGGTCAGAGGTTAAAGATCAAAAGAAAAAGATCACTTCTTGGATCTGACCACTTTCCTGGTTTCAGGCTTAGGACAAGATCCACTCTCAGGTTTTTGGCCACAAAGGAGATAATCTGGAGGAAGGTGGGGCAAGTATGGCTGCCCCTAAAAGAGACACCACTGTCACAAAACCTCAGCACTGCAGAGCAGGGCCCTGGGTGGCTCTGCCTCCCTCTTTGGTCCTCCTGATCAGAAGGACACGAGGCACACGCCCAAGCACTCGTGGGTCTGGAAGACAACCAGGACACAACTCATGGGACTGAGCCGCTCAAGACATGAGTGTGCTCACAGGAGCGCACGAGTGTGTGTGTTTGGAGGAAGGTGTTAGACAATGCCCGGCTTGGCCTCTTGCCCAACCTATGCTCAGATTCCCTCATGCCAGGTCTGCTGTCTGCCCGAGCTGAGGCCGGCCTGGGAGGGGTCAGAGGCCGCAGCCCTCCCTAGCTCCTCGGTGGCGCCATCCCTGGCCCCAGCCTCCAGGAGGAATTTCCTGGGCTGGGGTTCTGGCTCCTCCACTGGGAACCCAGAGCCTTGGGGGAGGGCTGACTAGTCAACAATATTCAGATCCTCTTGAAATGGAGATTTTCTCACAGGGGAGGCAGAGGACAGAGGCCGATAGCAGTTTTGTGTCAGTCTCCCCCTAAATAAAGATGTGTGCCAAGTTGCCCAAGGACCAGAGATAACCTGTTGTCTGAGAATCACAGAGCCATGAAATCACAAACCAATACGAATTGCAGTGAATCACAGAGAACCACTTCAAGGGCTGGGAAGCCAAGGGGTCAGATCCACTGTGGCCGCTGACAGCAAACCGCGGGCCATTAGCAGACCACAGTGGACCCGGACAACCAGCAAACCACCGGAAACCAGCAGACCGCGGGAAACTGGCAAGCCCCAGACTAGCAGGAAAATGACTTCCCACTGACCCTCAGATTTGGCAGCTCCTGCCTAGAGCTTGGGGCATGAACATCGCCCTGGTTCTCAAGCTACCTAGTGGCCCACCCCATCCTGGGAAACAAGGGGCAGCTACCAGTCGGCAGTCGAAGCTCCAAATACCAAACACCCCCCAGAATCTCAAAATCTCCTTACTCAAATTCCCAACCTAAAAGAGACTTGTTCTTATTCTCAGAGCCAATCAGACAGCTTGCCAGTTGCCTTAGCCATTAGATCCATTTGGAAAATAAGCAGAGCGCAGTGGGGTTCTTTTTCAAACCTAGAGTATTTTCCTCTTAGTGAAGAAAGAGGCAGTGCTGGAGGTGTAGCTCAGTGGTAGAGCAGTTTCCTAGCATACTGGAGACCCAAGTTCAATCCTCAGCATCACAACATGATCAATCGATCTTTACACAGTAAATTCAGTGTGGTCACCCACACCCCAGCGTGGAATATTGTGGCTCCTAGGGGAGCTAGTATCAAAGTGCTTAGTCAACTCAGTGCTTGCAGAAATGATGGCCCCAAAAATTATTTTATTTCATCAAAAGAGTGGACAGGGGTCTTCTGTTTCTTGTTTATGTAGAGCATCAACTCATATCTCTCACTACCTGGGTGGGCCAGGTCCACAAAAGCTTCAGGAGAATTAATTTCCAGGAAGCCTTGCAGCAGGAGAACTGGGTCTTTGTGAGCCTGGTACGGTTTATCTAAGTGAGAGTAAAAGTCTATGGAATTTCAATTTGTACTATGGAATTTCAACAGATACTCAAGAGGGTACACAGAGATACCCGGACTGACGCGGGCATTTCTCCACGCATACGGGTGCCCTGCAGATCTGTGACTCGGACCAGGAGTTACGGTGAATCGTGATGAACTGTGGCCCAGAGAGCTGCCCCTGGGCAAAGAAGGGCCAGGAAGCCAAGGTCAGGGCAGCTCAGAGAACAGGGATGCCACACAGACAATTGGCGGATCGTGGACCCCCAGTACCACCAGCAACACGGGCAACTGGCAAAGCCCCGCTTAGTGGTGGGCTGCTCTCTTGGCCCAAGGGGGAGCTTAGCTTCTTGGGGTGAAGCTGCACATGCCAAACCACAAACACACCAAATTCAATTTTCCGGACCCCACCAGTGACAAGAAGAAAGTAACACGGAACGCCACACTTACCAAGCTGCCAGGGTTGGGATGGCTTTGCTGGTCCCACGGCTCCCGCTCCCACAGAGCCAGAGACATTTACAAAACAATAGAAGTGGGGAAGTCCTTTGAATTCGGGCATCTTCATCACCCTTTTCTTAAAGAAACAGCCTAGAGGAGCTATTATCAGGATGTAACTTGTCAAGGTCATTTTGGGGAGGGGTGGTCAGTGCTACTATTCAAATCTCCTCATTCCAGATAGGAGATGCACCAAGCAGACCCTAGAAAACCATTTTGGCAAAATCAGTTCCTTCGACTTGAGAGCATCCACACTATATGCCAGGGATTAGAGATCTGAGCAGATGCCAGTAAGTCCTGGCACATCACAGCAAACAGGCACAGTGCCTGGTCTGGCAGTGAAGGAACAGGGAGAGATCCCCTCAGATTTTGGCATAGGCAGTGGGTTACGGTACCCTGAACCAACACCAACAGCAAACCATGACCCAAAAGGAATCGCCTCTCATAGATCACAAGCTCTTTGATCCAATTCTTAGAATCTGGGGGCCACAAAGTTCTCCTCACACAACCCCTCAGCCACCAGTTCTGGGCTCAGCGTTGTTGGGGGGGGGCTGTAATTGCCAGAATTCATCACAGATGCCAAAATGCCACCCCCTCACCATCCCTAGAGCTAAAAAAGGAGAGGTACCTTTTGAAAGAACAAACCTCAGCATTCTATGGGGACATTATCCCCCCAGCACTCAGGCCTACCTCACAGAAATATTTGCAAGGCTGACCGCAATTTTGTTCAAGGTTGGTCTTTTGCAACCTGCGTTCCCCTCCTTGTAGGGGCAGAATACCTCCTGGCAGGCTCCAAAGAGCAGTTGAGGGTTGAAATTTACCAATCAATGCCGGAGCAGAAAGCGCTGAGGGGGAGCCCATCAGATGTCAGCCAGAGCCATTTCCTTAACTCAGGTTTATTGCCCACCTGCGGCAATCTGGCCCCCTCCCCCAGCTACTGACAAATGAATTAAACCCAGCAGAGCAGCTGGGGTGGGGAAGGGACGTGCAGAGAATCACGGCACAAAGCCTCTCCAGGTCCAGAACTGTCGCGAACCGGCGACGCAGAGCACTGTCCCGCAGTGCCTCAAACCTGAAAGAGCAGCGTAACTCAGGTTTATTGCCCACCTGCGGCAATCTGGCCCCCTCCCCCAGCTACTGACAAATGAATTAAACCCAGCAGAGCAGCTGGGGTGGGGAAGGGACGTGCAGAGAATCACGGCACAAAGCCTCTCCAGGTCCAGAACTGTCGCGAACCGGCGACGCAGAGCACTGTCCCGCAGTGCCTCAAACCTGAAAGAGCAGCGGGGTGGAGATGGGGCAGAGAGAGAAA
>NW_022900933.1:38584969-38602248 GCF_012274545.1 Fukomys damarensis | reverse complement strand
TCAAACCCATCACAGAATGAAAGGAAGTCACCATTTCTGAGAATATACAATTGGTCAATTGACAATCAATATTATTAGTTTCATAAACAATCTCTATGAGCATTAACACAAGACATTATATTAGAGGCCTCTATGCCAACAATATTGAAACTAAGGCTAGTAACTTTGACATCTGACCATAAATGTATTTTTCCCAATGCAGCAGGTTTCCAAATGTTGGTTTGAGGAAAACCTGAATTTGTTTACCAAAGTCCTGCAGATAAGTTTAAGTTTGTGGACTTTAGAAGAAGTGACCAGTCCAAAAACTTTTGAGATGTCTCATTAAATCACCAGTCCCATTAAATCCTCATTCTGGATAAAGAAGGAAAAACTTTTTGCTTTTTGGAATGAAATTTCCACTTGTGCACTGAGACACATCCTGGAGTTTTCTCTGCTGCTTCAGTGTTGGGATCTCAATCCGGTCTCCTCAGTGGAAACCCAGCTTCAAGCTGTTCAAGGATAGTGATAGGTCTATAAACATATCTGTAACCATAATTAGGTGGAACAGAAGAAAAGGGAGAACACCTAGACCGAAAGGTTATTGTCATAAACAATATGTTGGAAAACCTGCATGGTCAAACAACATGAATACATTTTGTATACCAGAAAAGTAGCAATAATAATACTTATATGAAATCTTATGTACTGTAATGTAGCTTTGTATTAACAGGATCTCCCCCCCCCTTTTTTTAACATATTTAACAAGACATATCTTTTTTTTATAAGGCTATGAAAATTATTTTGGTGGCTCCCATTAGTGAACAAAGATCAGAATAAATTTTCTGAGCAGCTGCTTCTTTATTTACCAACAGGTGCATATCCAAACTTAAAGGTTATATTTAATTATCTTTTAAGTTTTTTATTTGATCCTATAAAGCCAGATTGTAGAAATCAACAATCTACTTGTATTTGACGTCATTCTGATCAAGAACATACAAACATCTTCGAACATTTAAGACAGACAAACATATAAGACAATTTTAATGAGTGCACTCAGATGGTTTTGGCCAATTGAATTATAAAATCTTTTTGTTATGACTAGTCAAAATTTTTGCAGATCAAAATTAACAGAGATCTCTTGTAGAATTAGGGTTAAAGGAACGAATACTCTTCTTGACTATAAATGTAAACCTTTTATAACAAACTTGAAACCAACAAGCAAACATTTTATAAATCATTTCCATAAACATTCTCTACATTCTTAGGTAAAGACAAGAGGAACATACAAAAACCTTTCATGTTAAAAGTACAACTCTTACTTATAGCTTTTCTAATATTTTTCTGTCTCATTTACTATTAAACAAACTTCAGCTAAAAGTGTCCTTTTTCTGTTTTCATACTATGATTGTTTTTTCTTCAGGATTACTCTAAGTGGGTTAGTCGTTTGTATGCTTTCCCACATTGAATCCTCTGTAGATGTGACTTGTCTGACCAGTCGTTCAGGTATCCAGACAGGATAGGGGCTATCTGTAGGGAGAATGCATACAGAACCTCTTCCCCAGATTATAAAAGGATCGGGTCCTTTCCATTGACCTGTAAGAACATTTTTCCAATGAACCTTGGCATAATTAGTGTTGGTTGTGGGATGCCAATGTCTGTCTGCAGCCGTCAGACCGGAGGCATCAAGAGTCAAAAAATTTAAAATGAATAAAACATGATTCAAGAGATTTTGAGGACTCTTGGGATACCATATTCCCCCTTTTATTTTTTTAAGGTAAGTTTTGATTGTAAAATGTGCTTTCTATTATACCTTGTCCTTGAGGATTATAAGGCATACCTGTAACATGTTGAATGTTTAAGGACTGCAAGAATTGTGAGAATCCTTTACTAACATATCCAGGTCCATTATCAGTTTTGATCTGTTTTGGAATTCCTAATATTTTGAAGGCATATAGACAATGGCTTATGATATCCTTAGTAGCTTCACCCGCTCGTGGAGAGGCAACAAGAAACCCAGAAAATGTATCGATAATGACATGAACATATTGCAATTTTCCAAACTCTGGGAAATGGCTTACATCCATTTGCCATATCTGATTTGGGGTGATGCCTCTTGGATTAACTCCAAGATGAGGAACAGGGAGCAATGGAGCACAAGAATGACAATTTTTAACAATCTCTCTAGCCTGTTCTCTGGTTATAGAAAACATTTTTGAAAGAGTGTTGGCATTAACATGATGCAGCCGATGAAAACTTTTTGCTTGGTGGATGGAGTCACTGACTAAATTGACAGAATAGTAATCTATTATACCCTTAGTGGCAAGATCGGCCAATTGATTACCTGAAGATAGAGGACCAGGAAGTCCAGAATGTGCTCGAATATGTCCAATAAAAAATGGTTGTTTTCGATTTTGAATCAATTTTTGTATCTCTAAAAATAGGGAATGGGCCGAGGATTGTTTGTCAAGTTGTCCAGCTGTTTCCAAATAGGGAATTGAATGTACCAAATATCGGCTATCTGTATAAATATTGATTCTATTATCAGAAAATTTTTGAAAAACTGCTAACATAGCACAGAGTTCCACCAATTGTGCAGAAGCATAATTAGTTTGAAATGTGATGGACTGATCATTATGGAAAAAGGCAGCTATGCCATTAGAAGATCCATCAGTGAAAATCAAAAGAGCATCCTTTAAAGGTTGCGAACTGGTAACCTTTGGGAATATAAATGTCTGATTTTTAGCAAATTGAATAAGCTTATCACCAGGGTAATGATTGTCAATATCTCCTGAATACTGAATAAAAGCTAAAGGCCAAAAGTCTGTGGTCTGTAAGAGCCAATTGCACTGTTCTTTATTATAAGGAACTATTATTTTATGAGGTTCAAATCCAAAGGTACGTTTTGAAAATTTTCTAGCCTGCATACAAAGTTTAGCAACTGCCTCATAGTAAGGCAATATACTCTTGCCTGAGTTAGCAGGTAAATGGAGCCAATAAATGGGTGCGTTTTGCCATAACACACCTGTTGGTGTTCCTTGGGAAGGACAAACCACAAAGAACAAAGGCTTAGAATAATCAATGTAGGAAATTTGTTGTTTTTCTATTGCCAATTGAACTGTCTGTAGGGCTTTCCTTGCTTCTATAGTGAGTTCTCGAGGGGAATTTGGAGAAGGATCTCCTATTAAAATATCAAACAATGGCTTTAATTCATGAGTAGATAATTTTAAGTAAGGACGTAGCCAATTAATATCTCCTAATAATTTTTGAAAGTCATTAAGGGTTTTTAAATGATTGGTTTTTAGAACTATCTTATTATGGGCTATATAACTATTATTTAATTGAAATCCTAAATAAGAATAGGGAAAATTCAATTGCACCTTATCAGGAGCTATGTGAAGGTTAGCGGCTTTAAGACTCAGCACAAGATCAGCATAACAAGAATATAATTCATCCTCATTTAAACAAGCTAACAATAGATCATCCATATAATGTAGGATTTGAACTGCGGGCCAATTTTTTCGAACCTCAGAAAGGGCTTTAGCTATGAAATATTGACATAAGGTAGGGCTATTGGCCATGCCCTGAGGTAATACTTTCCATTGATATCTTTTCATGGGCTGAGCCTGATTGATTTCTGGGAGACTAAAAGCAAAATACTGTTTATCCTCATGATGTAAGGGAATAGAGAAAAAACAATCCTTTAGGTCCACTACTATAATTTTGGATTCTTTGGCAATGGCTACCGGGGAGGGAAGGCCAGGCTGAAGAGCACCCATTACTATCATTCTTTTATTAACTTGTCTTAGATCTTGTAAAAGTCTCCATTTTCCAGATTTCTTTTTAATTACAAATATTGGGGAATTCCAAGGAGAGAATGAGACTTCTAAATGGCCAAGCTCAAGCTGCTCCTGTACTAAGCTATGAGCAGCCTGTAATTTTTCTTGGGAAAGAGGCCATTGATCCACCCACACAGGAGGTCCAGGCAACCACTCAATTTTTTCTGCGTGGGGTACAGCTGAATCAATGGCCCCTAAAAAGAATACCCTAAACCTGCTCTTTGGGGATGAGCATAGGGTATCATAGGTGTGGCTATTCCCTGATTGTATTTCCCTAATCCTTTACCTGGAATATACCCCTGATTTATCATTTGTTTGGTGACTAACTCATCAGGGCTACACATGATAGCCCCCATTTGCTGTAAAATATCTCTTCCCCATAGATTTACTGGTAGGTGAGGCACAATAAATGGCTGAATTTTGCCCTGATTTCCATTTTCATCATTCCAATTTAATAACATTGCGCTCTTTTGAGGATTTTGAGTCATGCCTATTCCCCTAAGATGGGTGGCTGTATCTTGGACAGGCCAATTCTTGGGCCAATGTTGTTGAGCTATTACAGTCACATCAGCTCCAGTATCTAAAATTCCCTTGAATGGTTTATTATTAATCCAAATTGCTAATTCAGGTTTATCTTGTTGGATAGGTGTGACCCAAAATGCATCAGAAGACCCAAAGGCTCTATTTTGCCTATTCTGAGGAGATAAAAACTTCCCTTTGTCTATATAAGGACAAAGCAATATTTGTGCTATTCGCTCCTGAGCAGGGATAACAGTGATGCCATCAGGTGATGAAGCTAATATTTTTATTTCACCCGTATAATCTGCATCTATGACTCCTGGATGAATATGAAGCCCTTTTAAAATCCAACTACTCCTTCCTAGAATAATTCCAACGCTGCCTTTCGGCAGGGGTCCAAATATTCCTGTGGGGAGAGCTTGTGTTCCCATCTGAGGGGTTAATACTGTGTAGGCGGAGGTGTGGAGGTCCAATCCTGCACTGCCTGGGGTTGCTCTGAATAGGTCATGAATGGATTTCGATTTGATGCCTCCTGTGGGACAAATTGAATGCTGGGATAAGCTGTTTTCACATTTGTCCTCATATTTGTCGGGGCCTGAGGTAGGCCCCATTGGAAGTTTTTTTTTTGTCCATTAGGGGATAGTCTTTTATAATTGTCTTTCTGAGAAGAATCGATGAGTTTTCCCTCCTTGTCAAAGATTGACCTACACTCTGATGCCCAATGGTACCCTTTCCGGCACTTAGGGCATAGAGCTGATGGTCGAGACCCAGAACTGGGTTTGTTAGGGCAATCTCTCTTCAGATGTCCAGGCTGCTTACAACCAAAACATGTGAGCTCTTTCTTGTTGCGTGAATTGGCATAAAATGTATCTAAACTCATCCCTTGAGCGGCAGCGGCCATAGCCATCCCTTGTGCCCATCCCTGAGTATATCCTGGTCCTATATCTGCACATAGCCTAATATATCCTGAGAGATCTGTTTTTCTTTTATAGGGTCGGATGGCAGCCTGACAATGTTTATTAGCATTTTCAAAAGCTAGCTGCTGAACGAATGGCAGGCCATTATCTACATTACCAAAAATCCTCCCTGCAGCAGTAACTAATCGATGTACAAAATCTGAAAATGGCTCATCAGGTCCTTGCCTTATGTTAGAAAGGCTAGAGCTAAGGTCCCCTTTGGAGGGAAGGGCAGTCCAAGCATTGCGGGCTGCCAAGGCTATCTGAGCATAAACAGGAGGATCATAATTAATTTGACGAATAACATCCTCATAAGCTCCTTCACCAGCTAACATTTCAAAATTGACTTGACCCATATTAGCCTGAGCATTATGGCGAGCAGTTTCCTTACAATTATCAAAAAAATTGGATTTCCACAAAAGAAAATCACCACCACTTAAGGCCGCTTTACAGACCATCTTCCAATCACTGGGCGTCAAAAAGGACAATTGTAGCGACTCAACAATGGCCAAAGTGAATGGTGCATTTGTTCCATACTGAGCTGTAGCTGTTTTTAATTCTTTGACCATCTTGAAATCAATGGGTTTGTGCCCTCTTACCCTGTTACCTTGGCCATCTAATTCTTCGATAACTGGATAAGCATAAGAGCTGAAGTTGCCTAAGTCCTCTCCTTCCTTTTCGGCCTCTCTCAGCGCTTTCTGGAGGGGAGTGAACTTATGGAATCTTTCTTCCCCATTTGATATAACCTTTTGTAAGACTAGAATAGGCTAAAGTGACTCCATGCTAATAGGCCAGACTGTGCTTCTTCATATGCTAATTGCTACCTTGGTTAACAGCCCACCCAGGGGCAAATGGTTTGACAAAAGGTGACCATAGAACATTTCCTGCATAAGATAAGCAATGTGTTTGCAGTCTTGTTCTGTGAATTCCCTGACTCTCTCTCCTTATGTTCTGAATTTTGTGATTCAACTTCTCTTAACTCCTCTAAGGTTTCTTTGGCCTCTCTGAGGTGTTTATCTAAGCCTTGTACATCCCTTTTCTGTAAGCACTCATTTATTAAAGACCAGAAAGAAAATGTAATGGCTGGTACACTGTCAGAATTATGACTCCTTAATTTTTTATTTAATTCTTCTCCTACTCTAGCCCAAACATTTTCAGTTATTTCCTCTACATCACTGAACCAAGGACAAGTTTCATCCATATAATCAAGAAATTGAAACAATGACTTTTTATTTGCCTTAATTCCTTTCTCCCTGAATAAAGACTGAATTACTGTGCTAAATTTCATCTTGGATCCTATGTGCCCCATTGGTACCTGCTCCTCGGAGGATTTTCCCCGCCGGGCGTTCCAGACAGCGGTGTCCTCCTTGTTTCGACTCGGCCGAGCCCTTTTTGACAGCAGGCTTCTTCTGATTACTCGCCGCTCACCGCTTCAATTTCAAGTCCCTGTTCGGGCGCCACTTGTCGCGAACCGGGGACACAGAGCACTGTCCAGCAGTGCCTCAAACCTGAAAGAGCAGCGGGGTGGAGATGGGGCAGAGAGAAAGGAAGGACGCCAAGACAAGAGCCTGATCAAGGCGACGTTTATTGCAGGCAGGCATCAGCCTTTTAAAGGAAAAGACCGAACTATTATGGGATAGGATTACCATAGTAACCTCAATACCTGCTCCTATAGATAACATCAGATCTTTAACATAACAAAATGGAGTTAACAACACCTGACTCCTACAGATCTTTGGCTGTCTGGGTTTCTCCCGTGCAGGGTCAATACAAGTTTAACACGTGCAGTCCTTAAAAAGGAACAAATGTTGTCTTTCAAAAAGCCAGTGGGCTATGGCTGGCTTCCCACGCAGAACCCTGGGTGGCTGCAAGCCTTGCACAGAGACCAGAGCACTGCAACTGATAAGGGGAGCTAGGAGACCAGGACACAGCAAATGGTGGTGGGAAAACCAGGACTGGACCATCAGCTGAGGAAGCACCACCAAAAACTCTTGACATGGGTACACGGGTGCATCGCGGCACGGATATACAGCACACTGTAGCACGGAGACACAGGTGCCCAGCACACCTCAGCATTGGCCCATGACCCATGGCATATTATGGCACAGGCCACGTCACAGTACAGAACCGGCTCATGGCTGTTAGGTTCATAGCGCGCCTTGGCACAGGTCCACTGTGTACTCTTGGCACAAAGGTATAATACATGGTGACACAGGTATACAACACACCGTGGCACAGATGCACAATGCACCATGGTACAGGTACTTGAGGCACTGCAGTATGAGTGCACACCACACCTTGGCACAGGACCGCAACACATCCACACAGGTGCAAGGTACCCCTCGGCACAGATGCATAGTGCACTGTGGTACAAGTCTGTGGTGTGCCACGGCACAGGTAGACACTGCATCGCAGCACAGGTACATGGTGTGCTGCAGGGTAAGTCCACAAGTGCACCGCGGCATGGGCCCATGGTGCAAGTCCTTGGTGTACTGTGGCATGGGTGTAGGGTGTAAAGCGGCACAGAGCCACTGTGCTTTGTGGTGCAAGTCCTCCTTGGTTTACCGTGACACAGTCACACACAGGTGCACCGCGGCATGGGTCCACAGTGCACCGCGGCACAGAGCTATGGTGCACTATGTTGCAAGTCCTTGGTGTACCGTGGGGGTCACACAGTGCACCAGGGGATGGTTCCACAGGTGCACCATGGCACACTGGTCCACGGAGTACCGTAGCACATGGGTCCACGGAGTACCGCGGCATGGAGCCACTGTACATTTTGGTGCAAGTCCTCCCGGGTTTACCAGGGCATGGAACTATGGTTCACTGTGGTGCAAGTCCTTAAAGTACCATGGCACAAGTATACAGGGCACTGTGACATGGGTTCATAGTACATTGCGGCAGGGAGCCATGGTGCCCTGCAGTACAAATCCTCAGGGTACCATGGCACAGGTACACTGTGCATCATGGTGTGGAGCTGTGGTGCGTCATGGTGCATGTCCTCAGTGTACCGTGGGATGGGTCCACAAGTGCACCACAGCACAGGTCCACAGTGCACCACAGTACACAGGTCCACGGTACATAGGTCCACGGTGCACCGCGGCATGGAGTCATGGTGTACCTTGGTACAAGTCCTCTTTGTGGCATGGCGCAGGTTCACAATGCACTCTGGCATGGGTCCAGTGTGCACCAGAGCACGGATAAGTGGTGCCCTCAGCACAGAGCCATGGTGCGCAGTGGCTCAGGTATACAAGGCATGGTGGTACAGGTCCACGGTACAGCGCGGCAAGGGTCCATTGTGCACCTCGGCACAGTATAGAATTCACCTTGGCTCAGGTCCACGGTACACCACGGCACTTTCAGGTTAAGTCACTGCTCTCAGCCATTACTACAATTTGAAATCACTGATGTGGAGTCTTGGGCTTCTGAGCATTTCCTATCCAATGAGGCCAAACAGCTAAATCCTGCATTTGCTTCTCAAAGTCCCTCTGTTTGCTGAAAGGGTGAGGTGATTACCCAAAAAGCATCCAAGTGGTATAGGGCAGTTTTAAGGTGGCTCCTGCAAATTTCACACTTCTCCTAAAACCCTGAGGCCCCATTCCCTAGTCGGTTGGTTTGTACAGGGAAAGGGGCTGATCAAGACCCCTACCCTAACACCCATCACCGCACCTTCACAACTCCACCTTCATCAACATTTCCAAAGCAGCAGGGGCAGGTAGGGGTGGGGGAACTGTGAATTGTGATTGTTATTCAGCTGCCTGATGCTGCCAGTTCTTCCCTCCTTAAAGAAACAGCCCCTTGGACCAAAGTCTCTCTGCCCCAGGGAGCCGGGTGGCCCAATTCTCCCCTCCACTGCTGCTCCAGGCTAGGGAGGGAGCTTGTGATTCTCACAGCTAGTGAGCTGGGAAGTTTGTCTGCTAACTCCTGGGGCCTGGGGAGGGACTCCGTCCTCCCGACTTTGACCGGGGTTCTTCAGGGGTTGGGGGTGTCTGATTGCTGACTGTTCTTCAATGTACTGTGATCTCTGGGATCTAACATGGCATTTCTTTCATTGAATCTTTTGTTGTTTGTTGTTGTTGTTGCAGGGCTGGGAGCAGAACCTAGGACTTTTCACTCGCTAAACTGGCATTTTGCCACTGAGTTACACCCCAGTTCTACTTCACAGAATCTTTACACTGGTCCCTGGAGGGTTTTTTAAGAAACTGTCCAATATTACAGATGCCTATTCCAGGAAATTTAGGGCACCTCAACTTCCTCGAGGCAGGTGCTAAGATTGAATTCTGACCCCGTGATGTCTCAGTCTTCTGTGTGTAGCCAGGAAGGTAAAGTTAGAGTGCAGAGCCCTGGAGACTGGGCTAGTAGGACAGCCCCAAGTGGCTGCTGGAGAACTGAGTCCAGCCAGGGCTGGGACACTGTTGAGAGGCAGACAAGCTGACTATTAGAACTGCCCCCTAAAATTTTAGGGATTCTTTTTTAGGCCTTTTAAAATAGGGCCTCACTATATAGTTTGGACCAGCCTTTCGTTTGTGGCAATCCTCCAGCTTCAGCCTCTGTCACCATGGCTGGCTGTCTGGCTCCATCTAAAGTTTCTTGTGACCCCAAATTCCAAAGACCCCAGTGCAGTACCAGGTGAAACAGGACCTCTCTGGAGCATGGCAACAGGCTGGTTTGGGGAGGATCTGAAGAGTGACAAGAGGAGGGGACCCAGCAGCTCCCCATGGACAGACGAAGCCCAGGAGCCTGGTGGAGGAAGGCTGCCCTTTCTCCGGCTGCCAGGAAATTGTTGGACGCCTCCCTGGAGCCTCTTCGCATTTACTTCTCCCAGCAGCCCAATCAGGGAGCTGTCATAATATTTTAACCTTTAAAACAATTACAGGAATAATTCTTGTTACTTGTTAAAAAGGAAATAAAAGACAGAGCCAAAGGAGAACAGCCTAAAACAGAAAGGAGGGCCACGGTGGTGCAGCCTTGGACACTATCCGGAGGGAGCCCTGCGACCCCGGGCTCGGAACTCTACCTGTCTCGGAACGGAGGACCCAGTTCACCCTGGAGGGTGGGGGGCACGAGCAGTTTAGGGTGCCCCCTTTCTAATCAGGTTGGGGGGGTACTTGTGGCCCGAGGGGAAGCTTGGGAGGAGGCCGGCAGATTCACCAGGGTCTAGGGAAGGTGCGCCCCCAGATCAGCGAGCAGAGGAGGTAGCTGGGACGAACACAGACCCCCCAAAGCGTGGGGGGCTGCTGTTCACTCTGGCAGAGCTGTTTCTCTCTGCTCACAAGTTCACAGGCTACTTTGCCCTTCCCTCCCCACACTGAAGCCTCATCTCTTGAAATGTGGAGGGTAGGAGGCCCAACAGCAGGGCTCTCGGGCGGCGCTCTGACCTCACCAAGTCCGGGAGCCGATTTGCAGACAGCTATTAACAGTGCAGGAGGTGAAAGTCCGCTGTGACCAGCTCAAACCGCTGCGCGAGCAGATTTGGACACACTCCTGGGTCTCCTCTCAAGCGCCGGCCCCAGACCCAGCCTAGTGCCTGGGCTCTGACTCTGTGACAGAGGTATCGGGGTGCTGGCGAAGTGACTGCCCATCAGTTTCCGATGAGAGCAGGGCAGGTCCTACCTTCCAAGAAGGACCTGGAGGCCAGGTTTCCTGGGCCCTAGCTCAGCCCCTCAGCTTTCCGGGGGTGTCGGGTCAAAGCGGGCAACCAGGACTGCATCAGCTCCCAGGGTGCTGGAGCCGATCCCCAACACCACCCCATCCTACGGCCATCTCAGAACCCTCTGAGGCCGGATAAAGAAGGTAGGGGGCAGAGAGGGCTGTGGGAGGCTTTCTGGGGAGGGAGGGCATCAAGAAGGCCTCCGTAACAGGGGTACCCACTCGGTGACACCCCAGGGTGCTGGAGGATGGGGCAGCCTGGGTACATACATCCTTCCCCACCCACTGGGCCGGGGGCTGTGCTGTCCTGCAGTCCAGTTCTCCAGCTCTCCAGCTCTCCAGCTCAGCCACCCAGGAGCGCAGCGGGTGGGGCTGCGGTCAGGGAGCCAGCCACCTGCTCCTCATTCCCCCAGAAAGGTGGCCTGGGTCCCCGCAGAGCCTTGCCAGGCCTATGCCATCTGTGCCACAGACAGAAGCCCGCACAAGGGCTGCCCCGCCCACCGAGGCTCCCACCAGCTCTGTAGTTCCAGCTGACAGTTGACTGACAATTCACCCTGCTCTGCACCAGAGTGAGCCCCACAGAAGTGAATCTTAATAACATTAAGTCCACCTTGCCTCTCCGGGACTCACAGCCTTAACTTCTCTCTCAGCAGTGTTTTGGAGTTCCCTCGTACAGGTCTCTGATATCTTTTGTCAGTTTTATCCGCCTGTGTTTAATATATCTTGATGTCATTGTACATGACAGTTTTATTTCAACTTTCGATTATTGCTGCTGGTGTGGAGAAATAAAATACAATTGGCTTTCTTTATATTGATTTTGCATCCTGAGGTCTTGCTAAACTCACTCCTCAATTCTAATGGCTCTATTGCACTGATTCTATGAGCTTTCTGACACAGCTCACAACAGCAGAGCTGTCCACAACCGTCCCTCAGCACCTTTAATATGTGCATCTGTGCCCTGACTGTGCTGTTCCTGATACTGGAAATTTCTACTTTCTCTTTTTGCCCCCTAATCACCGGGTCTAGAAGCTTATCTATGTTATTGGTCACTCAGAAGATCAGTTTTGGTTTAATTGATGTTCTCTATCACTTTTGTTCAATGGTCTGCTGAGAACTGCGTTGATCTGAATTATTTCTTCTACTGACTTTGGGTTTAACCTAGGTTATTAATTTGGAGGTGGAAGTCACTGACTGAAGCTGCCCCTCTTCTTTTTTCAATCTCTGTTTTTTATTAGAATAGGTTTGCTGTACATCATGATCCCACCCCTGTGGGGAGCTGGTGCATATATGCACAGCACAGGTCAGTTTTCTTTTCATCCCTTTCTCCTCTCCTCCTCCCCCCTCCATCCCTTGGTCTCCTTCCCTTTGCAAAACGTCTGTCCTTATTTTCTATTCGCTTTTATTTGTACTTTGTGTTTCTCATATAAGAGAAGCCATGCAACAGTTAAGCTTGTGTGTCTGATTTCTTTCACTTAGCATGATGGTCTCAAGGTGCATCCGTTTTCCTACAAATGATTCAAGTTTAGTCTTTCTTAGAGTAGAACTCCATTGCATGTAAATAGCACATTTTCTTTCTCCATTCCTCTGGTGTTTGTTTGTTTGTTTGTTTTTTGAGACAGGGTCTCACTGTGTAGTTGAGCCTGACCTGGAACTCACTATGTAGCCCAGGCTGGTCTTGAACTCACAGCGATCCTCCTTCCTCAGCCTCCCGAGTGCTGGGATTACAGATGTGCACACCACGCCCGGCTCTCCATTCCTCTGTTGATGGACACGTAGGCTGCTTCCAAGAGTTCGCCACTATAAATTGTGCTGCTATAAACACGGGTGTGCATGGACAAGTGTAATATGGTAACTTTATCGCTTGTGGGAAGCACCTAGAAGGGGACTAGCTGGGTCAAATGGAATTGCTAGTTTTAGTCTTTTAACAACCTCCATGCTAATCTCAATAGTGGTCACATAAGTTTCCCCTCCGGCCAACAATGTAAAAGGGTCTTACCCACCTTGCAGCCTCACCAGCATCTGTTATTATTAGATATCTTGATGATGGCCATTCTTCCCAGAGTAAGATAGAATCCCAGTGTTGCCTTAATTTGCATTTCTTTCATGGCCAGAGATGCTGAGCACTTCTTCATGTATTTATTGGTCATGTGCATTTCTTCTTCTGAGAAGCATCTATTCATTTCATTTGCCCGTTCTTAATTAGTCTTTTATTTTGAGGAGCCTAATATTTTTTGCATTCTTTATATATCCTAGATATTCTTTCCCTGTCTAAGAAATAGCTGGCAAATTTTTTTCCCATTCTGTAGGATGTCTCCTCATTCTGTTGGTTGTTTTCTTTGTTGTGCAGAAGCTTTTTAATTTTATGTGAACCCTTTTGTTAAGTCTTAATGTAATTTCTTGTACAATTAGGGCTCTGTTCAGAAAGTCCGCCTATGCCTGTGTCTTCAAGAGTTTTACCTATTTTGTCTTCCAGCAGATTGTTTCTGTTTTAACATTTAGATCTTTAATTCATTTTGATTTTAGTTTAGTGCATGGTGAGAGATCTGGGTTTAGATTCAATTTTCTGCATGTGGATAGCCCGTTTTTCTAAGCTACCATTTAGTGTTGTAAATTTCTGCCTTCCTACCATTTAGGAGACATCCATCACACTCTGATATATTGTATTTTAATTTTCAACCAGGGCAGAACATGTTCTACTTTCCCTGTTTATTCCTCTTTGACTTGTGAGTTATTTGGAAATGTCCTGTTTCACTTTCAAAGTGTTTGGGAATTTCCCAGATACCTTTCTGTGATTGATTTCTAGCTTAATTCCACTGTGGTCAGAATATACTCTGTGCAATGTGCATCCTTTTATTTATTTATATTTTGGTACTGGGAATCGAACTTGGCACCTTGTGCTTGCATGGCAGATGACAGAACCACTGAGCTATATCCCCAGACCTGTATCCTTTTAAATATACTAAGTCTTGGGCTGGATCTATCTTTGCAACTGTCCCGTGTGCACAGAAAAATGTGTCTTCCTCTGTTGTTGGCTGGGGTCAGCTATAAATGTCAGCTGCAGCAAGTTGGCCCTTGGCCTGATTCAAGCCCACCAGACCCTTGCTGGTTTTCTGCCCTCTTGTTCTGCCAAACATTGAAAGAGAGATATTGAAATACCCAACTATAATCGCAGGTTTGGCTATTTTTCCATACAATTCTTATATTGTGAAGCCATGCTATCAGAGACAACAGATTGGAAATCTTGTGTTCAATTGAGGAAGACCTCTTTATCATTATAAAATGAACTTTCCTGAAATCTACTGGTCTGATATTGATATGGTTTGTTTTCTCATTGCTGGGGATGTAACCCAGGCCTCCAAGCTATATCCTCGGCCCTCAACTGACCCATCCTTTTCCTTTTTTATTTTTTTTTAACTATCCTTTTTCTTTTAACCTGTTCATGTCTTTATCCTTGAGGTACAATTTTTGTAGGCAACAAACAGGTCAATTGGTCCTGCTTGCCTTTTTTTTTTTTTTTTTTTTCCCAGAGATCAAACTCAGGACCTTGTGCTTGATCCCCTTCCCATGGGAAAAAGATCTATCTCCCTACTTCCAAGAATCTATCTTTTACTTTGTCTTTGTTTATACTTTGGAGATCTCATATAAGAGAAGCCATGTGATATTTAAGATTAGGTGCCTGAGACAGCCTTGCTCAATCTCAGATTGTGTCTGAACCTACACAATCCTCCTGCCTCAGCTTCCCACAGCGGCACCACTGAGCTACACATCCCCAGCACTTGCCTTTTAATGGAGGTGTTTATCAATTTAATGTGGTTATGGATTTTAGTTAAGTTGAAAATCAATTGTTGTTTTTATTATTATCATTATCTGCATTGCTGAGAACAGAACCCAAGCCCTGACATAAGCAAGGCAAGCACTCTTCTACTAAGCTACATCTCCAGCTCCATTTTTAGTTCTATTTTGAGATAGAGTTTTTCTAAGCTGAGGTTCAACTTTCAGTTTTCCTGCCTCAGCCTCCCACGTATCTGGGGTTACAGTTGTGTGCCATTGGCTTACTGTCTCTTTTCTATTTTTCCCAACAGTTCTTTGTTTTTCCTCTTCTTCCTGAACTGTCGGGACCAATTGTTACTTTTATTTTACCTATTTATCTCCTCTGTGGGCTTATTAGGTATCCCTCCTTATTTTCTTCTTTTTAATTTTAGCAGCTGCTGTAAGGTATTTTTTGTTGTGGGGTGTGTGTGTGTGTGTCTGGGAACTGAAACCAGGACCTTTGGACTCTATGTCCTCAGCCACTTTTTAATTTTTATTTTTAATTTCATCTTTTTATTAGCATATGTTTTTAGAAGATAATGCTTACATTCCTTGTGAGAAGCTGGCCCATGTACATAACATATCATAAGTCCTGTTTAATCCCCTTCCCTCCACCTCTTGATCCCCTTCCCATGGGAAAGAGATCTATCTCCCTACTTCCCAGAATCTATCTTTTACTTTGTTCTTTGTTTATACTTTGGGGATCTCATATAAGAGAAGCCATGTGATATTTAAGATTACGTGTCTGAGACAGCCTTGCTCAATCTCAGACTGTGTCTGAACCTACAATCCTCCTGCCTCAGCTTCCCACAGTGCTGGAATTACAGGCATGCAGTACCATGCCTGCCTGGTTGAAGGTTATTTTTTTTTTTTAGGGGGGAATTGCTGTGCTAGGGTGGAAACCAGGGCCCCTCCTCCATGCTAGGCAAGCACTTCCAGACGCACCAAGTCCCTGTCTCAAAGGCTCCCGGGTACTCACATGCCCTGTTCCCACAGTGCCAGAACCCTACATGGGAAACTTCTTCACTCCATTTCCCATCTGTAAGCTTGTGTTATGTGTTATCCATTTTGCTTTTATATATACTCTAAACCCTGCTGTCCTTTGTCCGTATCCTTTTCCTCTTTTTCTTTTCTTTGTTTGACACGTCTCCCTACGCAGTGTCAGCCTGGCTCGATCTCACTGAGCAGCTCAGGCTGGCCTCAAACTCACAGCGATCCTCCTGCCTCTGTCTCCTGGGTGCTGGGGCCATGGGTGTGTGCCACCATGCCTGGCCCTTGTCCATATCTTTAGCTGTCAATTATCCTCTAAAGAAATTCAAAGACTGGAAAAACCTCGCATATGTGCCCAGGTAGCTGCCATTTGGGTGCCGCTCTGTGCACACCTGTATTTGCATCAAATACCTGGCTCCTTGTGCCAATGCATTTCTCTTCTTGGGGTGTGGCTGTGATGGGCAGGAGCCCTGCTCCACTTTGCTGACTGTAAAAGGCCCTGGTTTTTGCACTGCTTAAAGGTTGGGGGTAGAATTCAAGGCTGAATTCTTTTCTTCCCTACTTCAAAGATGGTTGCTCCCGTCTCTTTGTCTGTGTTGTTTCTAACCAGAAATCTGCATTAATCCTTATCTTTGATCCTTATCATTGACCCTCTGTAAATACCAGTCTCCCTGCTGCACTGGCTGCTTTTAAATTTTGTTTTTTTTTTTTAACTGGTTTCTGGGAAATTCGATTATGATGTGCATCAGTGTGATTTTTTTTTTTTTTTTTTTTTTTTTTTTTTTTTTTTTGGTTTGCTTTTGGATTTGGGTTTTTGGTTTTTGCTTGGAGTTTCTTGAGCTTCTTGAATCTGAGGTTTTATCATTCTGATCAAATTTGAACAAAATTTCAGCCATGATTTTGTCATGTATATTTCTTGCCCCCTTCCTTTAGGGTCCTTCAGTTACCTGTGATTGTCCTGCAACCCTTGATATTATTTATTTATTTGGATTTTTTTCCTTTGTATTTTTCCTTTGGGATGTTTCATGGGCTAAATCTTCAGTTTCATTCATCTTTTCTCCTGTAATATTTAATGCAACAGTGATCTCACACTGTGTCCTCATTTCACACATTACAGATTTCATCTCTAAGTCCAGTTGCTCTTTTTCTTCTAAGTATCTTCCGTGTCCCTACTTCACTTCTTGAACATGTGTTCTACAGACGTAATAATTTTTCAGTGTCTCTCTCTGCTCAGTCTCACATCTGTGGAGCTCGAGATCAGCTTTTAGTAGTCTCCTCATATATTGCTGCTTGGGCAGTCTTTCTCTTCTGAAACCTGGTCAACATTTTTTTTTACTGGCTGCCAGGCAGTGTGAATCTCAGCCCTCACTTTGTCCTCTGTACCCTAAATTTCACTGTGTTCCACAAATACTTTTTTTTTTCAATGCCAGAAATTGAACCCACTGAGTTCCACCCTTTTTAATTTCACAATGCCTCAGAAATACTTTTTTTTTTTTTTTTTTTTTTTGTTACCGGGTGTGAATTTTAAACCTTTTTTTTT
>NW_022900933.1:38578159-38584944 GCF_012274545.1 Fukomys damarensis | reverse complement strand
TTTTTTTTTTTTTTTTTTTTTGGTACCAGGGACTGAACTTACAACCTTGTACTTGTGAGGCAGGCAGGCAGTGGAACCACAGAACTGAATCCCCAGCACCCCCAAAATACTCTTCAGCTTTGCTCTGAGGTGCAGTTGAGTTACCTGGAAGCACTTCAGTCCTTTGGGGTCTGGTTTCTGTCATTTGTGAGGCAGGCTGGGAGCAGCATTTGACCCATGTTGGTTATCTCCCACTGCTAAGCATCTTCTGAGAATTCCGCCCAGCCCTGTGAGAATGGGTTTTTACAGGGTGACTGGTGAAAATGAACACTATTCCCATCTTTCCAGGAATGCTGGGTGCTGTTCCTTCCAATCTTTTAGAATTGCTTACGTTGGTGGGATTTTATTTGGTTCGCTTTGCTCTTGTTTGTTTGCTTTTGGCAGTGTCAGAGATTGAACCCAGGGCCCAGACCACGCAGTCCCCAAAAAGCTAACACTAACACTTTTATCACTGGATTTGGGAGCTCTGGGTAGCTTTCTCCCTGCGCCCACTTATCTGTCCTCTGCTGGCTCTGGACAGGAAGGCTTCCTCCCTTCACTGCTGTGCTCTGCTGTCCTGAGAGTTCTGGCTGCCTTGATCTCCCCACATGCCTGGCTCTGGCTCCCAAATTCCAGGATCCTCCGGGAACAGCCTGGCTCTTCCCCTCATACCCACCACCTGGAATTTGCCCCCAGGAAGGAGCCTTAGGGCCTGTACACTGCTTTTCCATCTTTCAGCAATGCCCAGTACCTTCCTAACCACTCTTGCAGAGATGTGTATCGCTTTCCTGGTGTTTTCACTCAGGAGTGTAAATCTCCTCCCTGGCCAGAGGTGGCAGTTCCCCAGCCACATTCCAAGCTGACTGCTGCCCACCCTGCCCAACAACCCCACTGCCTCAGCCAGCTCCTGGGAGCTTCCTGCTGTTCTATCCGCCTCCCCTCACTTTCTCCAGAAAAACCAAGACACCACCCAGGCAGGCCTGCGAGCTCAGCAAAACCTCCAAGAAATCAGCCACGGTGCTTGGGACAGGAGGGAAGGAAGAGGCAGAACCCAACACTCATGGGAGAAGGTGAGTGTCCCCAGAAGCAGTAAGCAAAAACTGGTCTCATGAGACTCAAAGCAGGGGCCTGGGAGTGGGTCCTAGGTGACAAGGACAGAGCATGGATGGCAAAGTTGACACTAACTGCTCTTATTCTCAGGCCAGAGAAGGGGCTCAGCTCTGAAGAAGGGCAGGGCCCAGGTGTCCCCACAAGTTCCTTTCCGGAGGCCTATCTCCCTGCTGCACTGGGCCCCACCCAGAGGGACTCTCTCCCTGGGGGACAGGGTGAGGAGCTAAGGAAGTTCTGCTGGGCCCCACACTTTTGGGGCTGACAAATCAAGGAGCCACCAGGGCATCCATGAATCCCCCCGAGAGCCAAGCTGAGCGCCAGAGCCCCTGGTCACTCTGGTCCCAGACTGACAGATGGCTGCAGTGCACTGCCCAGCAACCCACAGCCCCCCTGTGCTGCAGCCCCAGCTCCCCCTTTATAGCCCCAGGGGTCTCCAAACTCTTCCTCCTGAGGTCTCTGGCTGTGTGGTGCCCTGGGAAATCCTGGGCCCCAGCCCCCAACTCTGGCCCATTGCCCTCGAAGAGCAGGATACTGGAGAAGTTTCTGTCCTTCTCCAGGCCTCCTAAGTAAAGTCCAGTCACATTTCCCAGACGCCATCTGTGGTGGGTAATGATGGATGGAGAGGGTGCTGGCTGGGCGTGGGGCGAGGGTCTGTCCTAAATAGGGCATGTGGAGTGCCTGGCAGGAGAGCTCTGCGCCCTGGACTAAGACACTTGTGGGTCTAAAATTGGAAGGAGAGGAGGTGGCCTCTATGCTTCCCAACCTTGGTTCACCCATCCTCTGCCTGACAGGTGGTCCCAGCCCCTCAGCCCATGTGCCTGGATTCCTGTGCTCCCATCAGAGGCCCTAAAATAGCCTGGGACATGGGACATGGGACATGGGACCCGGTGTCCGCAGGGCCCTGCCCCCAAGAAGCCACAGGTTTCTGCACAAACCATGGGGCTTATCCTTCTGTCCCCTAGGCTGGGTGTGGCAAACCAGGAGGCTTAGGCACTAGGCAGGCCCAGCCCTGCATCTCTGCCCCGCTGTCTGTTACCTGGGGTTTTGGAGAGAGTCCACTCTCTCACCTGTTCTTTTTCTTTTCTTTTCTTTTCTTTTTTGGTACTGGGGATTAAATTCAGCACCTTGTGCTTGCAAGGCAGGCGGCAGCACCACTGAGCTAAATCCCCGGCCCCGTGGGTTTTCAGTGCCCCTGGCTGACGCCAAGAGCCAGAGCCGGCTTCTGCCACCACCGTCTCCTACTGGAGTGTGTGAGCCAACATTTTCAGCCTTGAGGAGCAGGGCCCTGCTGGCCTTGAACTAACTATGTAGTCCAGGCTGGCCTTGAATTCGCAGCAGTCCTCCTGCCTCAGCCTCCTGAGTGGTGGGATTACAGGGATGTGCCACCACTGCCCTATTTGTGAGTCTTTTTCATACACAAGTCTTACATGCCAGCTTGCTGTCCTAGCTTCACAGCAGAGGAAATGGGACCGGAGCTAGTAAATGCTTTCCTCAAGTTCATGCAACCGGGACCATCAGGTCTGGCCATTTCAGTGGGTCTGGCTTTGCCTGGAATACATTCGTCCCCTTCAAGGCCATAGAAACAGCTAGCAATGGGTCCTCATTTGCAGCCAAAGCTACCAGCTGCTGAGATGCTGGACAAGAGTATTCTGGCTCCCATGTCCGAGCTGTTTTAAGTATCAGGAATTCATGCCCCTTGAGCCTGCAGCCAGGACCCAGAAAGGCTCTCCTGCCCCAGAGCACCCTACAGCCCACCTGGAGGCCTGAGACCGTGGCCTGGCAGAGGGTGATCAGGAGAGAAGGCCCCAGCCTGATAACCCTGTCTGAGAGACTCAGGCGGCCCAGTGCTGAAGTAGTGGCCTCCTTCAGACCACAGAAGCCAAACAGCTGATTCTCAGTCTTGGGGACCTTCAGGTCTCCCTGTGAGTCTGGACAGTGGCCCCACCTGCAGCTCATTGGCAGGGACAGGCCGGCAACAGCAATGGCAGAGCAGATCCTTGGCCTGCAGGGCTCCAGACATCCCAGGGCTTTGTAGAAGCCCAAGAGTTTGGAAATGTCTCCTTTTCAGATCCTGCACTGAAGCTCTCTACCTCCCAGACAGCCTCAGCAGCAACTCTGCTTTTGTTACAGGGCTCCGAGCGCTTCTAACAGGTGGCAGGACCGCCCATTGTCCCCATCACCAGGGAGCAGCGCAGGACGGGCAGCGCGGGTTGGATGTGTGGGTCCCGGCTTTGGTTTCAGCCCTGCTGTCCCCTGGGAACCAACATCACTGCACATCTTGCTCATAATGGGCAGGACAGGTCACAGAATGCTTGCCCTGCACACTTCTCTCCGTTGTCAGGCCAGAAGCTGTCGGTCCTCAGGAGAAATCTCCCAGCCCCTGGGACCCTGCCACTTCTCTGAGCCCTAGCAGGTCCTCGGGAACAGAGCAGGCCTGGGAGAGACGTGTTTTGGAGACTGGAGTGTAGGGTATCCCTGAGCCTGCAGCCTCCCAGGGTGCAGTCTGTCCAGTGGCCGTAGCTCCCTGGACCATGCTCAGCCTCCTTGCAGGATGTTGACCCACAAACCTGCCCTCACGCTCAGGGACAGGGCCAGACCTGCCATGAGCCAGAAGCTCTAGGTTCCTGCGATCCACAAAGCCCTGGGAAGAGACCAAGAGACTCAGGCTCCTTGGCCTTTCACTAGCACTGGCACCAGGTGTCATCCAGGTATCACAGAGAGTGTCCATTTGGCCAGGATGGGGGCCCATGTGGTTATCCCAGATACTTGGAAGGCTGAGACAGAAGGATTTCCAGTTCTAGGCTACCTTAGGCATCACAGTGAGACTGTCTCAAAATTTAAAAAACAAAACAATAACAAAAAGAAGGTGATTTCTAATTGTTTTATCTTTCAAAAAACGGAACCTGGCAAGACGTGTTTGTTCCAGGGTCAGGGGAGCCCAGAGGACATCAGTGTGGTGCTGGGCCTGGAGGGGGAGACAACACACCTCAGGGACGGCCTGAGCCTTCTCAACACGTGGGCCCCACCTCAGCAGGGCTGCCAGGCCTGTGGCACTGGACACCATACAAAGATGGCATTCACAGGGAAGCCTGGGGTTCTCTCCAGAAGGAAGAGGCCAGGTCTGCGGCCAGCCCAGGCTCTGGCAAGTCCCTCCCACACACAACTCCTTTGTAACAGGGCTCCTATGTGTGCATCAGTGGGGGCTCGCAGGCACCCCACTTGAGGCAGATGTGAAAGGTTTGTGTTTGTTGATCCCTCTGGTGCCTGAGACAGTGGCGTGTTTCCTTCCCATGGGCCAGAAAGTCATTTCTGGGATCCAGGTGAGGACCTCCACCCTCCCAGACAACAATGCAGCAGGCCCTGGGATTCACTTGCTGTTAGGGGTTAGGGTGCAGAGAGGAGGTGGCCCCAAGATGGACTGTTCTGGTTTCGGGCAAGAAATGAGAAGCTTGAGCTGGGCGTGGCAGGGCAGAGCTGTGGTCCCAGCACGCAGGAGCCCTCTGCCTGGGCCGGGGTGCTATGTGCTGGGATCTGGTGGCCTGTGCCCTGGATAGGCTGGGAGTTTGGGAGGAGGTGGGGTGCCCATCTCACTCAGGCTCCACTTCCCAGAGCCTCGGGCCCTCCCCTCACCCAGTCCCACTGGTCAGCCCGGCCAGAGCAGAGATAAATTCGAGGGGAAGGGCGGGAGGACCCTCGACCTGGACAGGGGGTCACTGCTGCCCCAGGTTATGACACCGGGAAGGAGGGCCAATGAGAAGAAAAGAGGCCGCGCGCTCTGGCCCCATCAGATTGATTCCTGCGAGCTGTGCTTCTGGTGTTCTTCTACAGCCTCTCATTTTAATACAATTTTCAAAATCACCTGCCATTATCAGAGTGTGGATTGGCGTAACCTTTTTAGGAAAAAAACATTTCAAGCGGCCTCTTGCCGAGTTCTACTCAAATGGATGGGGTATTTGGGGCTCTTTTATTTCCTCCCCCAGCACTATTTGTGATGATAAAAAACTGCAGTGCCCTCGCTGTCCGTCGTTAGAGAAATAGCCAGCTGAACCTGGGTGACTCCCGCTCCTGGTCCCATCCCCATCCCCGATCTGGGCGACTGTTTACCGCACCGCTGCTGGGCAGACGCCGCTGTGGGGAAGCCCAGCATGCTGTCGGGAGCGGAGGCAAGTTGGGGAACGTATGTGTCGGCAGATCCCATCTGTTAAAAAAAAAGCGCGTTTGTACATATTTAGTTAAATGACTGTGTATGCCTAAAAATATTTAGAAGCAGCCGCAGCAACCGGTTTGTAGTGATTATTTTGGGGGCCGCACGTTCCTCTGCCTCAGAATCCGTGAGAGCCACTCTGCCATGCGAAAGTAAAGACCGGCGAGCTGCTGACCTGCGGATAAGCTCGTGGTCCCTGGGCCTCGCCTTGGCCACCCTGTGTCCTCCGGCCCAGTTCACGGCCACGGGCCTGTGTGTTCACTGCGGTGCTGGGGCCCCCACACCCCCACTGCTGGGCACAGGCCTGGAGCTCAGCACTCCCTGTCTGCTGGCCGGCACCGAGGAGAACTGACCAGGGGCAGCTTCTGTAGACTGGCAGAGCTCTTCCCTCCATTCCGGAAGTGAGTGGACAGCAGGGCCGGATGCCTCTGGAAATCCCCCCAGAGGGATAACGGACCCCGTTGTCTAGTAGAAGAGGGTGCATCCTGTGATTCAGGGGGCACCGCATGGCAAAGGCACAGAGCTAGAGGAAAGCTCACTTTCTTTGGGCTCCTCCCTCTGTCTTTTTTTTGGTACCAGGAATCGAACTTGGGTCCTTGTGCTTGTGAGGCAGGCAGCAGAAACACAGCTAAATCCCCCAGTCCTCCTCCCTCTGTTTTAATTCACCTCTGCCTCGCAAGCACAAGGGCCCGAGTTTGACCTTCGGTACCAAAAAAAAAGGTAAGAAATTCACCTCTGACTTTCACCAAAAAGGCAGGGCCAGTGGCACTGCCAGGTCACATGGGCAGTGCCTAGGTGGGGAGAGGTGGCTGGAGGGTCACGCAGATGAGACGGAGGACTGGGGCCATGAGGCTCCAATATGGCACCCGGGCACTGGGCCCAGGTTGGGAGAAGGCTGTGAAGAGGGTGCGACTTCCAGTGTGTGTGCAGACCCAGTGTACCCACCAGCATCAGGGTCTAGGCTGGGGATGCACCAGAGGGCAGACAGGAGCATAGAGGAAGGAGCGGACCGGGGGGCGGGAGTGCCTGGGCTTATCCTGCAGTCAAGGACACGAGCCCGGGCAGCTGAGACAGAGAGGGCAGAGGGGCTGGGAGGTGACCCCACGGCAGACGGGACAGATGCAGACTGGAAGAGGTCACTCAGGGGAGGGTGGAGATGGACACCGTTGAACTGAAAAGACCAGGAAGCCTGAGGAGACAGAAAGGAGCTGGAGTGTGAAGGTGCGGCCAGTGTGTCCCATGGTGCAGCTGTATAACACACGCACGTGCAGCTTGAATTGTTCATGCACAACCAGCCCAGCTATGCATGCTGACCCTTCGTGGCACGGAGATGTGCTATCTACGCAGGCGTGAGTCCCCTGGCAGGACAGCGGCCAGGCCCCCAGGTCAGGGGTCCCTATGTAAGCAGGAAGGAGAAAGAGGCCGAGAGGGCTTGGAAAAAGCAGCTGCCGGG
>NW_022900933.1:38565310-38577468 GCF_012274545.1 Fukomys damarensis | reverse complement strand
GGGCACAGGCCTGGAGCTCAGCACTCCCTGTCTGCTGGCCCAGTGGGCACCGAGGAGAACTGACCAGGGGCAGCTTCTGTAGACTGGCAGAGCTCTTCCCTCCATTCCGGAAGTGAGTGGACAGCAGGGCCGGATGCCTCTGGAAATCCCCCCAGAGGGATAACGGACCCCGTTGTCTAGTAGAAGAGGGTGCATCCTGTGATTCAGGGGGCACCGCATGGCAAAGGCACAGAGCTAGAGGAAAGCTCACTTTCTTTGGGCTCCTCCCTCTGTCTTTTTTTTGGTACCAGGAATCGAACTTGGGTCCTTGTGCTTGTGAGGCAGGCAGCAGAAACACAGCTAAATCCCCCAGTCCTCCTCCCTCTGTTTTAATTCACCTCTGCCTCGCAAGCACAAGGGCCCGAGTTTGACCTTCGGTACCAAAAAAAAAGGTAAGAAATTCACCTCTGACTTTCACCAAAAAGGCAGGGCCAGTGGCACTGCCAGGTCACATGGGCAGTGCCTAGGTGGGGAGAGGTGGCTGGAGGGTCACGCAGATGAGACGGAGGACTGGGGCCATGAGGCTCCAATATGGCACCCGGGCACTGGGCCCAGGTTGGGAGAAGGCTGTGAAGAGGGTGCGACTTCCAGTGTGTGTGCAGACCCAGTGTACCCACCAGCATCAGGGTCTAGGCTGGGGATGCACCAGAGGGCAGACAGGAGCATAGAGGAAGGAGCGGACCGGGGGGCGGGAGTGCCTGGGCTTATCCTGCAGTCAAGGACACGAGCCCGGGCAGCTGAGACAGAGAGGGCAGAGGGGCTGGGAGGTGACCCCACGGCAGACGGGACAGATGCAGACTGGAAGAGGTCACTCAGGGGAGGGTGGAGATGGACACCGTTGAACTGAAAAGACCAGGAAGCCTGAGGAGACAGAAAGGAGCTGGAGTGTGAAGGTGCGGCCAGTGTGTCCCATGGTGCAGCTGTATAACACACGCACGTGCAGCTTGAATTGTTCATGCACAACCAGCCCAGCTATGCATGCTGACCCTTCGTGGCACGGAGATGTGCTATCTACGCAGGCGTGAGTCCCCTGGCAGGACAGCGGCCAGGCCCCCAGGTCAGGGGTCCCTATGTAAGCAGGAAGGAGAAAGAGGCCGAGAGGGCTTGGAAAAAGCAGCTGCCGGGTTGAGGGACAGGGAGGCAAGGGCTATACCGGGGAGAACCCCAGGCCTGGCCCTGGGGCCCCCAAACCCCAAGGCTGACCTTGGGGCCTTGGAACCAGCCCAGGTAGAGCCGGGTTCGGATCCAGGCAGGGTGGCAAGCAGGCCTAGGAGTCAGGTCCCATGCTGTCCGCAACCTCCAGAGGGAGCAGGGAAACCGAGGCAGCCTTAATTAAGAGCCTCTGAGCCTGGGTCAGCTGCACCTCCTACATAGTCTCACTGCACAGATAATCCGGCCAGGTATCTCTGGCCCACCTGTCAATTAGTCACCACTCTGGGGCCTGGTGTAATTAATTATTCAGTTTGGAGCCGTCGCAGACTAATGCATCTGGAGTGATGTCCTGCAGCCCGGCCCTGTGCAGGGACAGAGGCAGCCAGGTCTGAACAGAGGCCCCGCCCGGCCCAGTGTGAACCTGCTCACCCATCGCTGTGCTGAGTAGGTGAGCACTGCACACAGCACTGCTGACCCCGCTGGCCCCGGGGCTGCCACCTCCTGGCCAATGAGCCCCACTTAATCAGCTCTCTGTCCCCAAGGGCTGGCCCTCCCCAGAGCCAGCTCCAAGCCCACTGAGCTGCCCTCCCCTGAGGGGAGGCTTTGCAGGGAGGGACCCCCTGCCTGCCACCACAGCGGGTGCTTTCCCTTCTGGGGTGCATGAAGCATCGTACAGTTTTCAAGGAGTGGTGATGGGAGGTACTGGTCCCCTAACTAGACCCCAGCACTCACATCTATCAAAGTGGAAATGCCACCTCTTGAACCATCTGTAGCTCCCTATTACCTCCGACCATCACAAACGTTCAGCTGGACTTGGAGGTTCCAGATCTGGACCCTGCCCTCCTCCTCACCCTCTTGCTCCCCTCTCACTTCTCACAGAGCAGCTCCTCTACCTCTGTGTCTTCTGAGCATCTAGACTGGCGACTAGCACTTAATGGGACCCTCCAGAAACGTTTGTTGGATTTGTGAAGGGAAAGGTGATTAAATCAGCCAAATGGAACCTACTGCCCCCTTTCTGCCTGTCACAGAGTGGGCCTGGGACCTGGGATCAGACCAATAGAGTCATTACCAGCCCTCAGCCACCCAGCTGCCCTGGCCACGTCCCTCCCTGGCTGCCCAGGTAGCCTCTGAATGAGCCCACTGCTTCAGCCACCTCGCCCAGTCCTAGCTTCATCCTCCCTCCCAGGGCCTTACCCAGCCTCCCATCTCGCCCTCCCCAAGCTCCCTGAGCTTCTGCGCTGTACAGCGCTCACTGGGACAGTGCCTGCCTGGTGAGCGCGATGCCCTGGGTTCCACCCCAGCACCACAGGAAGAACGCAGCATAGCTGGGCCTGGTGGTGCACACGCGAGAGGCTGAGACAGGGGGAACACGAGTTTGCGCCCAACCTGGGCAACTCAGTGAGAACTTGTCTCAAGATAAAAAATCAAACGTGCTGGAATCAGCCCCAGATACCCACGCCCACGGCTGCAAAGATCTGTCCCCGAGGGTCCATCCACTGGCGGACGCGCAAAACACGGTGGGGTGTCGAGGTTACTGGTCTTGAGAAGGGAAGAAGTTCTGGCAGTGGGTGTGGTGCAGATCCCAGGAGGGGAGTCCCTGCCTGAGGTCCTGAGAAGGCTCTGGAGCTGCTGGGAGAAGGCCCTTCGTGTTGTGCGGCTTCTCCTGGGCCTAACGGAGCTGAGAAATCTCATTGCCTGGTTCTGTTGGTTGCTTTGTTGGCTGGTTTTGCAGTCCTGGGGCCGGAACCCAGGGCCTGGCAAATGCCTGTGAGTGCCCCAGCACACAGCCACACTCCAGCCGGCGCCCGTCTGTGCTCGGGTGTGTACGGATGCACACGTGCACACTGAGAGACTCTAGAGTCCGGCGAGTGAGTGTGGTGTTCTCACAACCACGAAGAGCCGAAGGCCGCAGTCTCAGAAGCTGTCTTTGCCCCGACGTGAGTCGTGGCTGGTTTCTGACACTTTTTTCCACTTCCTTTTTTGGGGGATCGAACCCAGAGGCTACCCCTGAGCACCCCAGCCTTTTTATTTTATCTTGAGACAGGGTCTGTATGTAGCACCAGCTGGCCTCAAACCTGTGAGCCTCTGTATCAGCCCGATGGTGCTGCCTCTGCACCCAACTAACCAGGCTCTGAACAGCTAAGCAGGCAAATCAGAACACTGAGGGGCTCCAAGCTAACTGAATCAGCTGACCACAGCCCATCTTGCAGCCTGTCCCCTCCGGGTGTCCCCTGTGCCCCATTCCCTGCACTTCTGACCTCACCCCATGTTTCCCCTGTCAAGGTCTCTGCCTCTGTTCCCCCCAGAACCTGCTCACCCTCCCTGGCCGGGCTTGCTGTGTACTCCTTGGGCTTGGAACTTGTGCTTTCCGGGCCCCACCACCCTGCTTTCCCGGGTAACGGCAAGATATCGTTCCATCATTCTATTTTCTGAAGCAGTTCTGGAAGTCCTTTCATGAGTGTCCCTAGTAGTGATAAAAAATATGGTGAAGGCTGCTGTCAAGCACCATCCAACAGAGGCAGCTCATAAAAACACAGGGCTGTGTCCTCCTTATTCACCAGATCCAGCACCGTGCGACTTCCGGCTCTTCCCAAAGTCAAAATGACCGTGAAAGGTAAACGTTTTGAATCCATTCAGAATAGTAAGGCCACCAGGACAGCACAACTAAAGACACCCAGGAAAGAGGACTTCCAGAAGTGTGTTGGAAAGTGACAAGAACAACGGGTAAATGTGTTTGAAGCAAGGTTTGTTTATTTTTTTTGTTTTTTGTTTTTGTTTTCGTTTTTGTTTTTTTGGTAACGGGATTAAACTCAGGACCTTGCACTTGTGAGGTAGGCAGTAGAACCACTGAGCTAAATCCCTGGCCCAGCCCACAAGGGGGAAGATTTTTGAGGGAGATTAATGTGAATGTGTCTTTTACCATAATAATTTAAAAAAAATTTTAAAAATGTTCACTATATTTTTCTTTTTTGTTGTTGTTTTGTTTTGTTTTTTGAGACAGGGTTTCACTATGTAGTTGAGACTGACCTGGAACTCACTATGTAGCCCAGGCTGGTCTCGAACTCACAGCGATCCTCCTGCCTCAGCCTCCCGAGTGCTGGGATTACAGGCGTGCGTCACCACGCCCAGTTTATTCATTATATTTTTCAATCACACCTTGTATACCTGCCTAAACCATGTGCACTTTTCTGGGTATCTATTGCACTTTAATAAACAGAAGGCGAGGAAGGGGCTCCCGGGGTGTGGGAAGAAAGAGACCCACCAGATGTGCCTGAGAGGTCCAGGCAGATGGCAATGTAGGCCTCTCCTGGGTCATGAGGGGCAGCGGGAAGGGGCTGGTGGGCCCTGGGCTCTTTGCAGAGCAGAGAGTCCTCTGTCTGGAGACACTGCTGGTGACCGTCCCCAGGGGTCACAGAGGGCCTACGACCGGGTTCCTGGGCTGCCTGTGTCCACCGTCTGGGCCAGGACTGGAAGGGGGATTGCTATGGGGACTGTGGCCAGGGTGCTCTGTGCAGGGTCCAAGGCTTTGGTCATTGAGCTGGCATGGGTGTGGCCACGCCAGGGAACTCTGGGCCAGCACAGGTGAAGGTCAGTGATCAGGAAGGCCATGGTGCCAGGAGCCCCAAGCTCCTCTTTGCTGTGAGGCTCCCGGCTGCAGGGGAAGGGCCTTTTGTAGCCTCTTGTCCCCCTTTGTGATGTGGTGAGGATGGAGCTCCTGGCCTGGGACCCCCAATATGGCATGGAGGAACAGGTCAGCATTCATGGCCAGGCACATCTGCGGGTACCTAGCAAGCTGACCAAGCGGCCGTGGAGTTGCCTGGCTGGCACGGCTCCCAAGTGACACTGTTTCATTGCCCTAGAGGGTAGCTGATTAGCACGGCAGCTACCAGCCCCAGGCAGGAGGTGACCTTCCAAGCAAGGGCCAGGAATTAAGCGGAGACTTTGCAAGTTCCTGCCTACTCCTGCCCTGCTAGCACAGGGGCAAAACTGAGCCCCATCTGGACTGGGCTCTGATGCCCTCATTGTTGGCCAGAGTGAGTGAGCAACCCTGGGCTTGGCTCCTGCTCTGGCCACCCTGGCGAGGACCCAAGAGCCCCATATCCCCCAGGCGTGCATCCAGGAAGGGAACCCTGGTGCCTTGCTAGGCAGCCGCACCCTGGCCAGAGCCCCAGCCCAAGGCTTTCTAAGAAAGGATTTTGGCCAATGACTGTGGCAACAATGTGGCCACGCGGCTTGGCCACCGCAGCCGACTGGTTGGATTCTCCAGGAATTGCTGTTTCAGGATGTGGGCAGGGCTGAGAGCTCTCCCTGCAGCCTTTGGAGGGAGGGGTGGAGGCTGGGGCCTGGCAAGGCCAGGGTGATGCGGCCGCCCGTGGGGCTTGGCAGCAGACTGGGAAACTTTTTTTTTTTCTTTTTTATTGAGGTTATTGGTACAATCTAGGTATACAAATACAGTTACATTCATCATTGGGATTCTGTACCTTTACATAATAGGTCTTGATTCTCATTTTTCCCCTTGTCCCTGCCCTCCCTTCACCCCCTCCTCCCCTCCCCAAAGGCCAATAACATGTCAATAATAAGTCAGTACATATCAGTTATAACCAGCAATGTCAATGGCCTCAACTCACCAATCAAGAGAAATAGACTGGCAAAATGGAATAAGAAGCAAAATCCAATAATATGTTGTATACAAGAAACACACCTAGTGCAAAAAGAAGCCCATAGACTGAAAGTGAAAAGATAGAAAACAATTCTCCATGTGACAGGAGCCCAGAAAAAAACAGGGGTAGCAATCTTATTTGCAGACAAAGTAAATTTCAGACCAAAACTGAACCTAGTATTATTGATGTAGCACAGTATTGCATCATGCCTCTATGAATGTAAAATATCTAGTACCTGCTTTATGATACATAGTAGGGACCATGCTTTATCAGAGCTACATTTAATGATATTATTCTAGAATGTTTTCTTTCCAGATGACAATTAAGAGGCTAATAGAAAAAATTGTGCCAGGTACCACAGCAGCAACAGAACTTGGCTGTTGTCTGGATATTATTCTTTTTTTGTTTGTTTGTTTTTTTAACAGACTGGGAAACTTTTAAAAGTCTTTTTTGGGTGATTCCGGGGATTGAATTTAGGACTGAACTACATCCCATCCTCCAGCCCTTTTTTTATTGTATAGTTTGAGACAGGGTTTCACGAAGTCACTGATTGCTCAGGCTGGGCTCCAATTTTGGATGCTCCTGCCTCGACCTCCTCAAGTGACAGGATTACATGCAAGTACTACCACACCCACTAAAGAAAAAATTTTTAATGATGAAATTGTATCCCGCACACACAAAGGTGGCAAGAGGAAGGAGGCAGGTGATCTCTGGACAACTTCCTCGGGATCTGGGTGGTCAGGAATACAGTCTCAGGCCACCTTCTAACCCATGGTGGGGGACAGGAGTACTGGCTGCCCCCACCCCAGGCAGTTCCTCTGTCAGGAGGAGACCCCAGCACACACGTGTGCACAGGGCTCTCTGGAACGCCCCTCCACGTCTGAGGTGGCCCCGAACAGGTGGCTTGAAAGAGCCGAGACGGCTCCACCTGGCATTGTCAGGGCCCAGGCATCCTGCGATCCCAGTGCTGCACTCTGAAATAGGCTTCAAAGCCAGGCCACGTGCCACCCCGAATGCGGATGCCTGGGGCTATTGGGTTTCATGATTTCCTTTGCAGCCTTGGTTACGGGTTAGCACGAGTCTTCTCACCCCTTAATTATAGTCCTGGCATTCGAAAAACACACCAACACCTCTTGCTGCCTTGGCGCCAGCCCCTCATTCCAACCCACTCCCAAAGCTGGGTGAGCTGCAGTTAATCCCTGTGCCATTCATGACTGTCCCTGTCCCCAGCCCCCAGGGTCTGACCACATACCCACTGCCTGCCTTACAAGGCTATTCTGCCCTTCAGGGGAGACCACTCTGCAGGCATCAAGGGGACACAGAATGTCAGGATCTTTTTTTACACACTGAGCCAGCCATTCCCGGTCCGGGAGAACAGGCATCATTCTGAGCTGAGCCACACTCAAACATACACTGCTTTCAGCGAGTGGGAGGTAGGAAAAGGGAAGCCCGGAGCTTCTTTGGCTCTGCTTGGATGGAGCAAATTAAAACATTTAGGAATTTTCCTCTCGCAAATACAGATCCACTGTAGGGCTGGTGTCTGTCAACCAAATTAAAAAGGGTGGCCTCACCACTGTGGGGGACAACGGTGACCACATCCCCACTTTTCCCTAACTACTGTGCCTACAGGGTGGGAAAGAGTCCAAACACTGGCTCTCTTCCATGCCTCCCTGCAATGGGACACAGCTGGGGACCCTGCCAAGATCAAAAATGCTTTGGAGGCACAGAAAGAAAATGAGAGGAGAAGGACAAGCCCAGCAGAGCAGGCGGCCCTGAGTTCCACTGGCGGCCGAGGAGGAGAGCCCTGCAGTTCAACTCGCCAGGCCACGGATGCTATGTCCACCACAGGCTGCAAAGCGGAGCCCAGTGCTCCCCTCAGGATGGGGGAGGTGCCTAGCTGACCCCAGCCCTGCCCCTGCCAGGCACCACAGGGCAGAAAAGAGGAAACCGGACAATTGGCACCCTCCATGGGCAAGCAGGAAGGACACGAGTCACTCGGGGCTCAGGCCACCAGAGCCACTTAGTGGGAACCAGGACCCTGCCGGGCGGCTGGCAAGGCCATGCTGGGGCCCACAGGGAGCCCTCGCCCTGCAGCTGCCCCAGCCCCAGCCAACATCCCTTGTCCCAGCCACACACAGGAATGCCTGCTTCTGCATTCCCTCCACAGGGTTCAGCAGCCCAGGGCAGTGAGTGACACAGCCCCGGCCCAGACAGGTCTGGGGCTCTGGAGTGGCGGGGAGCAAGTGGGGGACGGTGGCAGAGACAGATGGGTGAGGAGGAGCTGCAGGAGCCCCTGGAGAAGGTGTCCTGGGGTGAGGACATCCCAGGGCTGGCCCCTCCGCAACAACACATGCCCTCCCTTAATCTCATAGCCTCCCTGGGTGGAAATCCGGCTGCCTCCTGCTTTCACACAACAGAGGCACGGAGCAAGCCAGGTTTGATGGTGCCCACTTGTCATCTAGCACTCGGGAGGCTGAGGCAGGAGGATCACTGTGAGTTTGAGTTTGGGCTACATAGTGAGTTCAAGTTCAGCCCGAGCTGCATAACAAGATCCTCTCAGAAAAAAAACCCTCTGCCTTGGACCCCTTGGCCACCCTGCTCACCCCAGCTCTGAGCCCTGGGGCTGGCCTGGGTCTGTCTGGGGATACCCTCAGCACAGGGAGGCACTGGCCAGCTCCCTGGTCTCATCCCTAGGGCCCGAGCTCTCTGCTGCTCCTGGTGGCTCATGGACCTGGGGGAAGGCACAGCAGGGCCTGAGCCCTTTTCCCAGTTGAGAAGGCAGCCTCCATGTACCGAGCCCACCTTTGGGAGCAGAGCCTACTGGCAGTGGGCTAGTGAGGCTCCTGCACCGGCGTATAGGGCTGGTGGGTGTCCAGCTGCAGGACCATGACCCCAGCTACCCGCTTATATGGAAAGAGAAACAGCCCAGCCAGAAAGCTGTAGCAGCAGACCTGGAAAGTGCCCCCCACCCATCACTTGTGCCTGTGGATTCTCACTGGGCCTCTGTGCTGCTTCCTGGTGGGCACCGTGGTGCATGGAGGGTGCACCCTCCGGGAACAGCCACGTCCCTGGTGGGGCCCTCTGCACAGCAAGAGTACCACACCCACCCCAAGGTGCACAGCACCTAAATAGCCAAAGCCAAGTAGACTACTAAATAGCTGCTGAGTGATTGCGGTGAATTCTCAGGATATGTTAAGTGAAAAACAAAAACAAAATCCAAAGTATAACACTGCATAAGCATTAACACAGAAAACCCCTGTGATATAGTGTTAGGTTAAAAAATGGAATATAAAAGTGTGCACAGACCCAGGCATCTTGGCACACGCCTGTAATCCCAGCACTTGGGAGGCTGAGGCAGGAGGACTGCTGTGAGTTTGAGGACAGCCTAAATTACACAGTGAGACCCTGTCTCAAAAAATAAAAAATAAAATCGTACATAATATAATAGCAAAAAATACAAGAGGCAATCGGTTCCAGCCCCAGCACAGGAAAAGGAAAAAGAAAAAAATTATATGAAGGAAATATGCTTAATTGTCAATAGTGGGTTATCCTGGAATAATGGATCTGCTTTGTATTTGCCTGGATTTTCTAAGATTCATTATGTAGGGTTTTATAATTAGAAAAATGCTTAATAGAATATTAGGAAGTTCCAAAAAGTAAATTCTAGAAAAGCCTCTGGGCAATGCCCATCTCCTCCAAGGGCACGGCTGCTTTCCAGCCTGCACTGGGCCGATGCCTGTGCTGTCCCTGGAGTCCACACCACCACCCCTGCGCCTCTGCCAGCCGCCTCTCCCAGGAGGCCAAGGTTTCTACCACAGAGGCCGAGCACTCTCACGTGTGAGGGCACCCAGGGACAGGAGACAGATGTGGGGTGGAAGAACACATGGGGCTGGGCTCCGGACAGCTGCGGACGGCTGCTGGGCAGAGGAAATTTGGACCAGGCAGAAGTGAGGGAGGAGGAGGAGGAGGCAGCTCCTCCCATCTTCAAGATCTGCGTCTCACCGAGCTTTCCTTTCCAATGGGCTCTGGTCTGGGCCTTCCCTCTGCCCCACACCGCATCCTTTTGACACCACTCTCCTAAGGGAGACCCCTGGGCTGAATCAGCCCCAACCAATGGCTCTTTCAGGACCCAGCAGGGAGCTCCATGTAGCCAGAGGCTTAGGGAGGCTGTGGGTGGTGTCCCTGGGCCCTGTCACTCTGATGGGTTCCCCCAGGACAGAGCTGGGGCCTCAGAGGTCCCTGCGGGCTCCAGAAGCCAGGTGTGGCAGCTTCTCTAAAAGCACTGGGCTCATCTCAGTAGCAGCTGCCTCCAAAGGCGGGAAAGCAAGGCCAGGGAGCCCAGGGCAGTTCTGGGTCCCGGCCCAGCCAAGCAGCCTAGGGGCTTCAACACAAGCATGCTGCCCTCCTGTGGAGGCCCAGGAGCCATGGGGCTCCCTCTGCCCCCCCACCCCTCCCTGCCTGCCTGCCTGCCTACCTACCTGCCTAAGTGAGCCCAGATGGCTCTGAAGCATGGCCTGGTAGGCTTGCGGCACCCCCAGGACCTAGACTTAGGCCAGCTGAGCCTGCCAGGGATGGGCATGCTGTTTGGAAAGGAGAACCTAACTCCGGGCCTTTGCAGGGAAGCCAGCAGCCTGAGTGGGAGGGGTCCTGGGGCCTGCCCGGAAGAGAGTCACTCAGATCCCCCCCACCCGCCTGCCCTACCACTCGGGAGCCAGAACAACCCCTCTTTCCAGCATTCGCAGCCTCATCAAAAACAGCTCTGGGTTCAGGGTACCCAGGAAGCAGCCACTCACTGGAGGATCCCACAGGAGAGCAGGTTGAAGGGAAGAAAACACCCTGAACAGTGGCACCACCATCGCCAGTAGGTGCCCATGTGGCCTCAGAGGCTGGCCGCTGGGCTCTGGGTCACTATCACCAGATTCTGCTGACCGTTCTGGTTGGGTTTGGCCTGTGGCTTTGGCCTTTGCTGCCTTGTCTTGGGCACATCTGCTTCTACTCCTTTGGCACTTCATGTATGTGTGTGTGTGTGTGTGTGTGTGTGTGTGTGTATGACAGCTTCCTGCTCTTGTCACCTCTAGGTTTTGCAGTGCCCCTTGATGGTTGTCATTCCCCCCACTCACATGTATCCATCAACAAAATTCTTTCATCTGGATGTGGTGGCACATGCCTGTAATCCCAGGACTTGGGAGGCTAAGGCAGGAGCTTTTCTGGGAGTTAGAGGCCAGCTGGGGCCACATAGAGAGTTCATACCCAACCTGAACTACATAAAGAGACCCTGTCTCAAAAAACAAACAATAAAAATAGCTTTCACTGTATATCCCAAATATTAGGTTCGACCCTCATATTGCTGGTGAAGGAATTCAGAATATGCTGTTCTGGCAAACTATTTTGAGTTAGGGGATCTGAGAAGCAGTAGGAATAGGAAGATCATGCTGCCCTCCCTTCTGTTTTTTAAAAGCAAGCAATGATGAACCCTGTATGGAAGATGCCTCCCTACACCAGTGGGAAATATCAGTATGATTAATGCATAATTTGTCAGTGCTGGTCATGGATCCCAGGACCTTTACATTCATCCACATCCTCAGCTTTGTCCCATTGAGACATTAAATTACTAAGTTGCCTAGACTACCTCAAACAAGATCCTCCTGCCTCAGCCTCCCAGAGTACTGGGATTACAGGTGGTGTGCACCATTCTTAGCCTCAAGGCTTGGACCTTGGGATCCTGCACACACAAATGCTGGCCCCCAGACACCCCAAGCTCAGCAGAGTGGAGCCCTCTGCCTGTGGAGCCCTCACAGCTCCTTCGCTGCTTGGCTCAGCCTCACCGGGCCCAGTGCAGGCTGCACTGGGGTCTGCTCTGCCCTGGGAGGGCGCCCACTTCCTCCGGAGCCCGCAGTCAGTGCCCAGTGGCTCTCCGGCTGGTCTGCAGTTACATTCTCAGGCCCATCCTCATCCCTACCACTGCGAGGCGCGGTTTGTTCCGCCGAGGCGGTCCCCAAATGTGCGCATTTCCTAGGGCTCCAAGACTGTCCACCGTCCTGCCCCGGCCTTCACCAGGGTTCCCCCGGCACTGTGGTCGTCCCCTCCTGCCGCAGTCCCGGGTTCGCCCCGCTCCAGCACACCTCCGAGGACATCCGCCAGCGCGTGTCACTCTCTGCGAGCACGCTCCCACACTCTCCCACGTCGACCTCGCTCACAAGACCCCGCAGGCACTGCCGCCGCAGTCCCTCGGCCCCTGCTCCTCTCGGGCCCTCACAATGGCCCCCTCGTTCCCCACGCGGAGCCTTGGCTGGGCCTCCGCTCCTC
>NW_022900933.1:38556535-38565031 GCF_012274545.1 Fukomys damarensis | reverse complement strand
CTCCTCCTCCTCCTCCTCCTCCTCCTCCTCCCCTGTCTGCGGGAGCTGCAGACCCCTGAGGGGCCTGGACCCAGATGCCGGTCCCTTCCTGCTAGAGACACCTCCGCAGAGTGTCACAGAACCTGGCAGGCACAACCAGGAACACCCCAGGGTCTGACAGCCCTGGAGGAAAGGAAGGGCCTGAGTGACTCCTCTTTAATTAAGAGCTGTCCTTCCGGCTGACAGACCAGGCCTCCTTTCCCAAAGTGGCGACACACTTCACTCACTTCTGGTTCTCCCTGTGGCTCCAGGTGCCGGGCAGGGGTGCCAAGAGCACCCCAAAAGCCTGCCTGCGAGGTCCAGCTCCTCTCGTCCCACACGGACAGTGAGTGTGCTTGTCACGCCCACGGGGCTGCAGCACCAGTCCTTGCGCCCGTGCCAGCGCTCACAGCGGGGCTTCGTTGGCACCACTGACAGGCAGATGCATCAGCAGGAAGATGGGACACCTCCTGCCTGGGCCGAGCAGCTTGGCGGTGCTGGGGGGACTTGGGCGGAAACACTCGCCAGTGCCCAGGAGGGGCGGGCCGCGCACCCGGGCGTGCGCACACTCCAGAGTTGCATGTACAGCCTGTCCCGTCCCGCCCACCCCCGCGTTCCCTGCAAAACAAGCAACAACCAGGAGCCAGAGGGGAGAGAGGAGAGATGTGGGGCACCAAGCACCCACTGTGGCTTCGGCCACAGGATGAAGACATTTTCTTTCTCCTGCTGCTGTCTGTTCTCTAGCTGGGAAATCAGGTCTCCGGTGGGACTCAGGCCCAGGAAGGGTGGCATCACACAGGCTAAGTGTCCACCCAGCAGCGGCGTGTGCGGACACACTACACACTGTGTGTGCTGGGTCGGTGGCTGCTGAGTACTCCACTCAGTGAGCCAGGGAGAGCAGAAACGTCCAGGCCGGAAGGGGCCGGAGTGGCACCAGCTGGCCTTGCACACTGGGCTCCCATCCCTCCCTCCCTCCCTTCCTTCATATTTGTGAGGCAGAGGACAGAACCCCAGAGGCCCTCTTTCCACTAAGCTATGTCCAAACTCTATTTTGAGACACAATCTTGCCAAATTGTCCAGGCTGGCCTCAAACTTGCCATCCTCCTGCCTCAGCTTCCTGAGTAGCTAGGCATCCCCTTTCTTTTTTCCTTCTGGAAACCAAGCTCCTCACTGTGTCCCTGGAGTGCAGGGTGGTGCCCCGACCCCTCACCAAGGGGCCAGTTGACTAGAGAATGCACCCCGTCGGCCTGTCAGTGTGAGAGGCCCAGGAACAGTCCTGAATCTAGTGTTGTTGCCCCTGGGGCCTAGGTCTCCTGGGAACTTGAAGCTGGGAGGCTCCAGCCCAGGCCTGGACTGGAAGTGGGAGCTCTCACCCAGGGCGAGCCCTGGCAGAATGAAAGGGTCTTCACTGGGGCAGACTCAGGGTGGGAGAGCCTCTCACCTCAGCCTCCAGCAGGGACCAGCACAACTCCAGGTCTAGGAAGCTCCTGGGAGGGGAGCAGCCAGAACAGGGAGCCTCACATTTTTCTTCTTTGTTAGTCCATGCTCGTAGAACATAGCGGTTGCATTCGCTGGGGAGGGTGGGCGTGTGTGAGTAACACATCTTCATTCTTCTGTCCCTTCCCCCTCCATCTCTCGGTCCCTTTCTCATTTGCAAAAGATCTATCTCTCTATTTCCTATTATCTTCTATTTTGCTTTGATTTATTTATACTTTGGGTTTCTCATATAGGAGAAGCTGTGCAATATTTAATCGTCTGTGTCTGATTTATTTCACTTAGCGTGATGGTCGCAAGGTGCATAAATGATGCCAGTTTAGCCTTCTTTGTAGCCTTCCCAAGCAGTTCCCCTGTGGATCACGGGGGTCCATCCCTGGGGACCCCAGGACACAGCATGGAGTGTGTCCGAGGTGTCCCGCTTGGGTCTGAACTCCCACACCACAAGCTTGTGGCACTCCCAGCAGGCAGAAGTGTCCACTGTGTTCACCAAAGGAGGGACAGCCCCGGATCCAGAGGATCAGCACTCGGCCTGGCGAGGGCCCTGCACATGCAGTGCCAGGCTCATGTCCCATGGAGGGCTCTAGCCCAGGCTTCGCAGTTGCCACCCCTGTCTACAGCCCCCATCTTTCCTCCCTGCCCATTGGTGACCACCCCCAAACCGCATCCCAATCCCACAGGCTCAGGCAGCCCGGACAGGTGAACTTTGTGGGTGCCTGCTCTGTACAGCCCGGCCCTGGGCCCAGGGCTCTGGACAGTGGACAGCCACCCTGCCCCCAGGGGCGCCCAGTGCCGTGTGTCGAGGACCCACTGGCACCCAGAGAGAGGATCCTGCTGTTACAGGTGACAGTGGTGATTCACTGTCCGCACCAGTGAAGGTCCCCCGTGAGCCATGCTTTTCAGCTTTTGACACACTCCCATCCATCACAGTTTTTAAATCTTGTGTAAAGTCCTAAAGCCAAGTGTTCATCTATAAAAGCAGGGGAGCATTGTTCCATAGTCCCAACCCCACGGGGGCAGGAATCTGTGCCTGAAAATGCTTAGTACGAGGGGATGTGTGTGCCATGCTGGGGACCCCATGTGGACCTCCAGGGAGACCCTCTGTGTCCACCTGGACCTCACCCAAGAGAGGAGACTTAGGGATTTAAAATTACAAAATCCAAGGGCTCAAGTACTTCATTTTCCCTCCTCCTCCTCCTCCTTCATCTTTCCCTTCTTCCTCTTCCTCTCATTCTCCTTCTCCCTCACCTCTCCCCCTCCTCCGTCTGTTTTCTTCTTATCTCTCCTTCCCCCTTTCTTCCCCTTCCTGCAGATGCTTCCCCTCGGAGAGCCGTGCTTCCCTGCTCTTCTAGCCAGCTGATGACCACAGTGGGAAGGGTCTGTTTGCCCCCTGTCCACAGGTCCTGGCTGGGGACCTGTGTCCATCCTTGGAGCCATGCCAGGAGGTGGGTAGCGGTGTGTGATTGGCCAGGAGGAGAGGGGCGAGATTTGCAGTTGACAGTGCCCTGAACCCCCAGCATGATTCCCCAAGGCTGGGATGTCGGTTGTCAAAACAGCACTGCAGGGAACGTATTTCCATCGTGACACGGTGCCTGGTGCCTGGTGGGTGCTTGCATTGATTCGCTAATAAATGAATGGATGCGAAGTTTGATGAACGCAGTGTGTACAATGTTATTTTTAAAAAGAACACTCCTGTTTCTCTCTGCTTAGGTACATCTAGCTGTGGGATTTGGATAATTTATTTTTCCCAGCATGAAAACAAAGTCACTGCCTTTTGTACTGCAAACTTCCATCTTTCAGAACATGACGCACGAAATCCAGAAGATGGGTTATCAAGTTGATGGTCTGTTCCTTCTAGGGTTTCCAAGAAGTTACCCCAATATGTCTTAGGTCTCATAGTCAAGCTTGGGCTTGTTGCTGTTGTTTTGTTCTGTTTTGTTTTCTGAGACAGGGTCTCACTGTGTGGCTCAGGCTAGCCTCAAATGCACAGCGGTTGGTTCTCCTGCCTCGGCCTCCTGAGTGTGACACCACGACTTCCAGCTTGGGTCTTCGTGCCATTTTGGACACAGAGGCAGAGTAAGTGCACCAGTGTGTCCAGGGGTCCAGTGTGCGGCTGAGGCACCCATTTCCGCCCTGCTGGCGGTTGTGGGCGGATCCCTTTGGGGGTTCCTTACTTAAGAGTCTCAGCCCCTCGACGCGCAGGTGACAGCAGCAGGGATGCGTGAGGGCTCCCCTCTGCCGGTGTGTGACAACTCTGAGGGCCACCCCTCCGCAGCTCAGCCCCGTCCCACTGCTGCCAACCTGGGTCCTAGAAAAGGGTCTCAAGGACTCTCCCCAGCCTTCGTGCGAATTTCTGCCTCCCAGGTCAACACAGGGGAACGTAACCTGCAGCAGATGGTCTGGGACTGGCCCGGGAGTCCAACGTGGGACCCGGCACAGCCACCAGATGGCCGCAATCAGGCCTCCGTCACCAGCTCGGAGGGTCCCGGCAAGGGGCAGTCAGACACACAGGGAAGGATGCAGGGGGCTGTGGATCAGGATTCTGAGGAGAATCAGAGGGATGTCTGTCGTCAAGGGGCTGTGGACAGACAGGGGCTGTTGCTGGGGGCAACTGTGGCATTGGCAGCAGACAATCAAAGGCTGAGGATGGTTAATCACCAATTAAAGGCTAATTAAGATAACCAGAAGGTCTCCTTAGCATTCTATGAATTAGAGCCTCTCATCTCCCACGGCTGGAGGGCAAAAAGAGCTGAGGATCTGGGCCTAGGACTTAATTATAATATCACAGAGCACAGAAGGAGGCTGGATTCTTGACTTAGGTAGCGCTGGTGCCCAGTAGCCTGGCGCTCCAGCTCGTGTCTGGCACCTGTGGCAGCCGGTAGGCAGGGCAACCGCATTCCTCACCCTGTGGTGTGTCCAACAAAGACTCAGAGCAGCCACGTCTCCTGGGACAGCTCTGGGCCCCAAATCAAGTGTTCCCAATTTAGCTCAGTGGTTCCGCTGCCTGCCTCGCAAGTTCAAGGCCTGAATTTGATCTGGGGTACCACAAACAAAAACAAAAATGGGGAGCTGTGTCCTGCTGGTTGAGGGGAAGCTGCCCTGGGCGCCCTGTCCCCACTGTGGTTTTCGGCTCCTCAGTGCTGGCTGGAGTTTGCCTGGCTTTCCAGGAGCCCCAGAGGAAAAGCTTGGGAGATCTGGGCAGAGGAGGGCTGAGAGGCAGGCAGATGGGCTGGTTTAGGAGAGGGCATGGCACAGGGAGACCATGCGTTTAGAAGGGGCAGGGCAGCCCTGGCAGGGCCTCAGCCTGTGCTCTGGTGCCCCACAGCACGGGAAGGGGGAGCTTCAGACAGACACAAGACGGGTGGCATCCAGCAAGGGTCTTCTTGCTGTGTCTCAAGGCAGAGGGTGGGCCACCATGCTGAGGCAGAGATAGGAACCAGGCCAAGTTGAGGCCTTTTATCAGGAGCCTGCTCCCCTTCCACTGAGGAAAGCAGGGCCTTGGCATGCTGGTCACCCCCTATGTACCCACCCGATTCTGTTGTAACTGGGGATTCCTAACCCCTTTTATTTAGTTTTTCTTGGTTTTAAGACAAGGTCTTGCTAAGTCACCAAACTGTCTATGTTGGGCTCGAAATTGTGATCCTCCTGCCTCAGCCTCCCAGAGTGCTAGGATTACAAGCAAGCACTGCTATGCCCGGCACAGTACGTGCACCTCTTAACAGGGGTACACAGGCCATTGCGTTTGAGAGGGACTGTTCAAACCATAGCCATTGGGGCATGATTTGGCCAGCTTCAGCCAGCCTTTGTTCCTGGCCATTCTTGGCATGGACAGGGCACAGGACTGGCGGCATGGCCTCCCAGTCACCCACCAGGGCTGCCATGGAATGCAGTGTTTGAACCTCAACATAGGGTCTCCCCTAAACTTGTTTCAAGGAGATACGGTAGAGAACACATCATTGTGGGATCCACTGATTGGACCACAGATCATACCATTTAAAAGCTGCTGGACAGGCGGTGGCAGGATGGCTGTGGCAGGCCCAGCTGCAGTGCATGGGAAGCCACATCCTGAGTACACAGGAAGCTCCCCTCCAGGATGTGCACCCTCTAACCGATGGCCACAACCAGTGTGCTGCCTTGAATGGGTAAAACACATAGGTGTGGGAATGAAGAGGCGGAAGTAGGAGTGGCCCTGCTTATGATCATGCTTCTGACCCACTTGGGGACTGGGGTTCCCATTCAGCACCCTACGACTGTGGACATGTTGGTTCTCACAGGGGAATCCTCTACGAAGTCATGGGAAGTACAGAAAGAGTGCCATTGAACATCATTTTTTTTTTAAAGCTTCATAAAAATTCACCCATGTTAAGTATGCAAGTCAATGCTTTTCAATAATTTTTCTGGGTTTTATAACCACCATCATCATCCTTTAATTTTAGAATGTTTTCATCATCTCAAGGAGATCAGTCATGTTTTACAGTTAATTCCCATCCCAACCCCAGCCTCAGGCAATTACCAATCTGCTTTCTATCGCCACATCAGCACCTCACCTGTTCTGACTTTCTGCATCAAGAGTCCTAGTGTGTGGTCCCGGGCCAGCTTCCTCTGCCCCTTGGTGTGGAGAGGGTCAGCCACGTGGTAGCATGTGTCTCTGCTTCTGTCCTTTTCTTGATGAACAGAGTTTGTTGGATGAACAAACCATGTTTTGTTTATCCATCTACCAGTTGATGGACGTTTGAGTTGTTTCTACTTTTTGACTCTTGGGAATTAAATTGTGGTGAACATTTACATGCAAGTTTTGTATGGACTTGTGTTTCCATTTTTCTTAGCTACCCAGGAAGGTAGGACTGTTGAGTCACTCAGTCAATTTATATTTAACTTTATTTATATTTATTAGTGGTGGGGGTGGAACCCAGGACCTTGCACAGGCTAAGCATACATTCTACCCCTAAACCATACCCATACTATGTTTAATTAATTTTTCTTTGAAAACAAGGTCTTGCTGAATTGCCCAGGCTGGTTTCAAACTCATGATCCTCCTGCTCCCGCCTCCAGAGTACTGGAATTACGTGTGGGCACCCAGTTTCCACTTTTAACTTTTTCAGAAAATGCCAAACCATTTTCTAAAGTAGCAGTACTATTTTATCATTGTTGTTTTTGTTTTTGGTACCAGGGATCAAACTCCAGACCTTGAGCTTGCCAGGCAGGAGGGGGTGCCACTGCACTAAAACCCCCGGCCCAAGCAGTACTATTTTATATTTCTACCAGCCATGAATGAGGAAACCCATTTCTCCAAGCCCTTGCTAATATTTGTTATTCTCTCTTTTTAATTATAGAGACTCTAGCATGTGTGAAGTAGTAGCTAGTTATGGTTTTAATTTGCATTTCTCTAATGACTAATGACATTGTGCAACTCTTCAAGTGCATATTAGTCATTTGCTTATCTTCTGTGGTGAAACGTCTATTCAAACCTCTTGCCTGTTTTTTCTAATTCCATGTTTGTCGGATTCTTTATATATCTGGATACAAGTCCATTTGCTCATTTATCTGGATCAAATATCCAAATCACAAACATTTTCTTTCAGACCATGGCTTATCTTTGCAGTTATTTTCCTAATAGTGTCTTTTGATGAACAAACATTTTCATTTTGATAAAGTTCAATTTACCAATTTTTTTCCCTTTACACGGTGTGCTTTTGACATTGAATCTAAGATACGTTTACCTAACCCAAGCATGGTCATAAAGATATTTTGCTGTATGTGCCTTGAAAGCATGTATAGCTTCATCCCCTGTAGTTAGGTCTATGGTCCATTCTGAGTTAATTTTGTGTACGGTGTGAAGTAAAGATCAAGGTTCTCCCTTCTGTATGTGGCTATTCGGCTATCCCTGTGCCATTTTTGAAGACCTGTTCTTTCCTTATTGAGGGCACTTTTATAAAAAATCAACTGACCAGGGCCAGGGATTTAGCTCAGTGACACCGTGCCTGCCTCCCAAGTGCAAGGTCCTGAGTTGGATCTCTAGTACCCAAAAAAATAATCCACTGACCATAAAGTCAAGGGCCGATCACCAAACTCTCAGTTCTGTTTCATTGATCTATTTCCATTTTTATGCCCACATCATGATGTCTCAATTACCAAAGCTATAAAGTTCTGGGATTGGGAAATGAATGTTTTCCTATCCTGTTCTTTTGCAAAATTGTTTTTGCTATTCTGGGTCTTTCCATTTCCATATAAATTTTTAAATCAGCCTGTCAATTTCTATGAAAAGCTTGCTGGGATTTGGATAGAGGTTGTGTTTGCTCTACAGATCAATTTGGGGAGAATTGCCATCTTAACAATATGATTCTTCTAATCCATGAACATGAAATGTCTCCATTTATTTAGATATTCTTTAATTTCCCGCAGCAGCCCTATAGTTCTCTGTGTACATGTCCTGCACTTCTTTCATTAAATTTATTCCTAAGGATTTTATCCTTTTTGATGATACTGAGTAGAATTGCTTTCCTAACTTCCTTTCAGGCTGTTCATTGCCAGTATGTAGAGATGTTACTGATTCTGTATATCCATTTCGTAGCTATATCCTTGCCAAATTTATTTATTAATTGTAATACTATTTATGTGGATTCCTAGGATTTTCTACATGTAGGATCAGGTCGAGTGTACAGAGACAGGTGCATTCCCCTTCTCCAGCATGGAGTCTTCACCTGGAATGTCTAACGGCACCATCTCAAAGCTCCCATTCAGTTTTGTTTGCAGTGCTGGAGATGAAAGACCAAGCTAGGAAATCCCCTCTCCCACTGAGCTATACCCAGGCCCCTGCATTGTGGAACCAAGGGGCAAGAGTGAAATTCCTTGCCTCATTCTTTTTATCTTTTTGTTGGTACCAGGGATTGAACTCGGGACCTTGTGCTTGTGAGGCAGGTGGTGGCAACACTGAACTAAACCCCTGGTCCCACCTCGTTCTTTTTTTTTTTTTTTTTTTTTTTT
>NW_022900933.1:38548470-38555979 GCF_012274545.1 Fukomys damarensis | reverse complement strand
TTTTTTTTTTTTTTTTTTGATACCGGTATTGAACTTGGGACCTTGAGCTTTCGAGGCAGGCAGCAGAACCATTGAGCCAAATCCTCAGCCCTCCCACCTCATTCTTGATCAGGAGGCAAAAACTTCAGTGTCTTCTCATCAAGTGTGACCAAAGGTAGCCTCTCTTTGTCCATTTGGCAGAGTCTCCATCTCCCCTGAACTTATTGAGACTTTTTTCTGTTTTGGTACCAGGGATCAAACTCAGGACCTGTCACTTCTGAGGCAGGCACTGCACCACTGAGCTAAATCTGCCCCCCTATTGAGACTTTTATCATGAACGCACACTGAATTTCATCAAATGTTGCTTCTGAGTCTATAGAGATGATCAACTGGTTTCATTCCTTATTGCATCAGTACAGCTGGTTACATTCATTGATTTGGGGATATTAATCCAGCCTTGCACTTCTGGGACAAGTCTCCCTTGGCTATGACATGCAATCCTTTTTGTAAGTGCAGCCTCTACCTTGCTAATGTTTTGTTGAAGAGTTTTTCGTCTATCTTCCTAGAGGGGATTGGTCTGTACTTTTATTTCTTCTGTTATTTTCACTGAGGTAATACTGGCCTCAGAGCATGAGCTGAGGACTGGGAGTGTAGCTCAGTGGTTAGAGAGCCTGCCTAGCTCTACAAGGCCCTGGATTCTGTCCCAGCACAGTAGAAAAAAATGAGTGATAAATGTTCCTTTCCCCCTCTGTCTTCTGGAAGAGACTTTGAGCGATTGATGTTATTTCCCCATGGACATCACAGTGGTGCAATCTGAACCCAGGATTCTCACAATCATATTTTATTTTCCCTTGTCATACAAAATCCATTCAGATTTCCTATTTCTTCCGGAATGAATTGTGGTGATTTGTGTCCTTCTAGGAATTTACCCATTTCCTGAGTAGCCTATGTTGCTGGGACAAAGTTGTTCATAGTATTCCCAATATAGTGTTTTTAAAATTCTATCGAGTGGGAGATTATGCTCCTCTTTTATTTTCTCCACAGTCTCTTCTTTTTATTTTTTGGTTTGTATGTTTTCATTTTTTATAGTACATGTTTGGAGTGCATAATGATTACATTCCTCCTGTGCAGTAGGTACATGTAAATGACACATCTGAATTTGTTTTATGCTCCTTTCACCTCCCCTCTCTCCCTCCTGCCTCTATCTCTTGGTTTCTTTCCCTTTTGCAAAAGACCTGTCTCCTTGTTTCCTATTATATGTCTTTTATTATGTTATATTATGTTATGTTATTTATTTATTCATTTAGTTTTTTGAGACAGGCTCTCAGGCTGGCCTTGAACTCACTGAGTAGTTCAGCCTGGCCTAGAACTCTCCGTGATCCTCCTTCCTTTGTCTCCTGAGTGCTGGGGTTACAGGCGTGCACCCCTACATTGGCTTATTATGTTTTTTAATTTAACTATATTTTAGGTTTCTCATAAAAGAGAAACCACACGATAATTAAACTCATCTGTCTGACTTATTTCACTTACCATTACGGTCTCCAGGTGCATCCATTTTCCTACCAATGACTCAAGTTTAGCTTCTTTGTGGCTGAGTGTTACTTCACCGTGTATAAATATTACATTTTCAGCAGGTGTGGTGGCACCTGTCTGCAATCCCAGCGCACCAGAGGCTGAGGCAGAAGGATTGCAGCAAGTTCAAGACCAGCCTGGAATGCAAAGCTAGTTCAAGGCCAACCTGAAATACATAATGAGACCCAGTTTCAAAAACACTCAAAGAGGGCTGGAGATTTAGCTCAGTGGTTCCACTGCCTGCTTTGCGAGCTCAAGGTCTCAAATTCAATCCCTGGTACCAAAAAAAAAAAAAAAAAAAAAAAAAAAAGGAAGAAAGAAAGAAAAGAAATTAAATACCGTATTTTCTCCATCCCTTCATCAGATGATGGACATATAGCCCACCTATGAGATTGAAGGTGATAGCCCTCCCCACTTCCAAGTCTTAGCGATTATGAGTTGTGCTGCTATAAACATCGATGTGCACATATCATTATAATATGTCTTTAACTCTTTGGGGGAAGATACCTAGAAGGGGAAGGGCTGGATCAAGTGGAACTTCTAGTTTTAGTTTTCTGAAGCTCTCCATACTGATTTCCATAGTGGTTGTATTGATTTATATTCCCATCAACAGTGTAGAAGGTTCCTTTTCCCCACAGCCCCGACAGCATTTGTTATTGTTTCATTTTTTTTCTTTCTTTCTTTCTTTTTTGTATCTGGGATCGAACTTGGGACCTTGCACTGTGAGGCAGGTGGAGGAAGACGGAGGAACCACTGAGCTATATCCCTGGCCCAATGTCTGATTTCTTAATGATGGACATTCTTTCTGGAGTAAGATGGAATCTCAGTGTTGTTCTAATTTGGCCTTCTCTAACAGCCGGTGATGTTGAACATTTTTTCATATATTTATTGGGTTATTTGTATCTGTTCTGAGACACAAGTGCCTATTCATTTCAGCTGGGGTTTTTTTTTTCTTTCTTTTCTTTTTCCTTTTCTACATTCTTTATGTATTCTAGATATTAGTCCTCTGTCCAAGGTGTAGCTGGCAGATTTTTTTTCCCATTCTGTAGGTCATCTCTTCACTCTGTTTGTTGTTTCCTTTGCTGTGCAGAAGTTTCCTAATTTGATATGATCCCACTTGTCAATTCTTGATGTTATTTCTTTTTCGTTCTTTGCTTTGTGTGTGTGTGTGGTACTGGGGATCGAACTTGGGCACTGTGCTTGCAAGGCAGGCAGTGGAACCTCTGAGCCAAATCTCCAGCCTTCTTGATGTTATTTCTTGTGCGATTGGGGTTCTCATCAGAAAGTCTTTATCTATGCCTATGTCTTCAAGGGTTTAACCTATTTTATATTTCAGCAGATTAAATGTTTCTGTTTTAACACTTAGACCTTTGGTCCATTTTGGTTTTAGTTGAGTACATGGTAGAAATATGGGCCTAGATTTAAATCTTCTGCAGGTAGATAGCCAGTTTTCCCAGCACCATTTGTTAAAGAGACTATATTTCTTCCAGGGCAGATGTTTGGCTGCTTTCTCAAATAGCAGGTAGCTGAGTTGCCTGGAGTTATTTCCATATCCTCTATTCTATTCCATTGATCCACATGTCTGTTTTTGTGCCAGTACCATTGTATTGTAATCCCTGTAGCTTTGTAGTACTATTATAGATAGGTAAGTTAATTAGATATCTTGTAGGCAGTTAGACAGGGCTGGCTCCTAAGGAGCCAACATGGAGGACAATGGAGACACTGTCACTGAAGGCCAGCATTGTAAAAAGAAGAGAAAATACCACACCCTGTGCTTCCCCTAGGGATAAACAGCAGTGATTGACATTCTAAATAGGTATCAGTCACCTGGGTGGGGGACCAAGATTTCCAAGGAAAGATCTCCGACCCACCCCTTACCAAAAATCTTTGTCCCTGTACCCTTGCTGCACAATTTCTGCCCCACTTGATCCCCATTTAATCAATATTACCTCAGCGACTACACTTGTCATAATCTTATTGGTTGATCATAGTTTTGTCCCATCTTGTGATTTCCCACTGGGTCAATATTAGCTAAGCAACTGTACTTGTAATCTTACTAGTTGACTAAAGTTTTGTCCCACCTGGAATCTGTTTCACCTCATGGCATTGTCCCGTAAAACACTTTTGAGAAGTAGGGTGGGTGGGAAACCCACTTCCTGGTCCCCCTTCTGTCTCTCCTACACAGAAACTATCCTTCCCGCAGTAAGTTGTTCCTACTCTTAACTGCCATTGTTCCTAGAATTCATTCTTTGATTTTAGAGAACATGAACTTGGAGTGTCGGACATCTAGCAGGTTTTGAGTTCTATTTACTTTACCTGCATCACTATAATTTAGTCAGGGATTGTGCTGGCTCCTGGATGCCCAGTACTGGTTTTTGGGTCTTGTCAGGTGATATATGAATTTTAGGATTTGAATCCAGCTCTGTGAAGAAGGCTATTGGTGTTTTAACTGGGAGTATATTATATCTGTATATAAGTTTGGAAGTATGACCATTTTGACAGTATTGTTTCTGCCTATCCAGGAGCAAGGGGTGTCCTTCTATTTTCTGATGTCTTCTTCAATCTTCTTTTTCCAAGTACTATAATTTTCATTGTAGAGGTCCTTTATTTCCTTGGTTAGATTAATTCATACCTATTGAATTTTTCTTGATGTTTATTTTAATTACAATGTTTTTCTAACTTCTTTGTGTACAGGAGTGCTATTGACTTTCATGTGCTGATTTTGTGTTCTGTTACATTGCTGAATTTGATTTTTTAAAATTTGATTATTAATTCTAAGGGCCTTTCGGTGGAATTGTTGGGGGTGATTTTCTGTGTAGAGAATTGTGTAATCTGAAAATAATGATATTTTGACTTCTTTCTTGTATGAATCGCTTTTATTTCTTTTTCTTGTGTGGTTACTTTGGCTAGTTTTCAAGAAGTATAATGAACACGAGTGGTGACAGTGAATACTCTTGCTTTGTTCTTGATTTTACTAGCAAGCCTTTCAACTGTTTTTCCCCTTTAATATGATGATGTTGGCCACTGGTTTGTCTTAAATGACTTGGAGGGGGCTGGTTTTAAATAGGGTCTTGGTGTGTAAATTCAGGGTGGCCTTGAATTCACTGTATACCCCAGGTTGGCCTTGAACTCTCAGCCATCTTCCTACTTCAGCCTCCTGAGTGTTGAGATTATGGGCATAAATGACTTTTATCAGATTGAGATAAGGTCCTTCTTAAATGCCTATTTTAGGGCTGGAGATTTAGCTCAGTGGTTCTGCCACCTGCCTCACAAGCACAAGGTCATGAGTTTGATCCCCAGTACCACAAAAAGAAAAAGAAAAAAATAAATAAAATGCCTGTTTTCTTCAAGGTTTTACCATGAATGGGTGTTGGATTTTTGTCAAAAGCTTTCCTCTGTCTATTGAGATGATCATGTGATTTTTGTCCTTTCTTCTGTTCATGTGATGTGTTATATTTATTGATTTGAATATATCAAACCATCCTCATATACCTGGGATGAAGCCTATCTGGTCATGGTGTATGATCTTTTTGATGATTTGTTGCATTCTGCTTGCCAGTATCTTGATGAGGATTTTTGCACCTATGTTCATTGAATAGAGTGGCCTGTAGTTCTCTTTTCTGTAGTTCATTATCTGGTTTTGAAATCAGGGTCATGCTAGCTTCCAAGAATAACTTTGGGAGTTTAGCTTTCCATTAAACTTCACTAAAGAGCTTGAGGAGCATTGGTGTTTGGATATCTGGATGTCCCCCCAAAGCCTCATGTCATCAGCGGTGGCTGAATCTGGAATGTATGATACTGGGGTTAAGGATATGTAATTGCTAAACCACTACATGTGAGTGATTAGTTTGGCAACGCCCTGATTCCAGTAGTCTGGATGGGATAAAAGAAGCAGAAAGACATGCTGAAGGCCCCTTGTTGCCTTTGCTGTTTCATGTGAACCATGTTGTTTCTCCTCTGTGGTGCCTGTTTGCCATTCTGGCCTCAGAGCCAGCCGATTGTGGACCAAAACCTCCACAAACTGTGAGCCAAATAAACCCCTTCCCCTCTCACTTTGAGTGTGAGGTATTTTGTTTCAGCAATGGAAGATAAGTAACTAGACCTTCCCTGAAGTTCTTGTAGTACTCAGCAGTGAATCCATCCTGGCTTGTACATTTCTTTTTTTTTTTTTTTCATCATCACACATTTAATCCCAGCATCACAACCGTACATCCAGACATGCACAAAAGCATCTCCTTTGACGGCATGAGACTTTGGGGAGACATCTAGACACAAGCCATAACAAAACAGAACATAACACAAATTTTATTTTCAATGAGCTAAGGTAAAGTGTTAGTGTAAATGAAACAAATCTCTTTTTACGTCTAATTGTGTCACTCTAGCCAGATCCTTAACGCCATTTATCCAGATTACTGTAATCACATTGATTGGCCTTTAGGTCTCCAGTTAACATATTTTATTATTATAGTAGTTAGATTGAATTGTGAACATTTTGGCAAAAGTTATCTGTGTTTAGAAGGTTGGATGGTTTTTACATTGCCTCCTAATGAAATTCAAGCTTTCCACATGGAGTCTATCAAATATGTAAGGAGAATCCACTATGTGTAGATTATGTGGTTGCTAATAGAAGGTAACCATTTTCAACCCCAGCATGAAGGGAAAATGCTCACAACTTACACTCATCTCCTCATATTGAATCTCCAAAACAATGTTATGATCCAGAGACATTTATTATGCTACATATAAAAGTGTGATAATTGAGAAACAAGAGCTACCCAAAATTTTACCAAAGTGCACTAGCACAATTGCTATTCAAATGCATGTCACGGCATCTCTAAATGCCATTGCCATTTTTTGAGACATTAGAAATTACCACAGAAAAATTCCCAATCAAGGAACAAGGAAAATGTGTTGTTTTGTTGTTATTGTTTATGAGCATTTGGAAGAAAAAACCTCTTTCATTTGAAGGAAATCTCAACAAATATGAAATACTAATAAATATCTCTTTAGCATATAGGCATGATCTTCTAAATACCTCAGGAAAGTGACAATAAAGAAGTTACTAATAATAAGTAGAAGGGGCTGTGTTTGCAGCTGGACACATAAAGCAAAATAGCTCCTCTGCAATTTTGCTTGGTTATCACCATTTCTTTGGAGAAATCAGTGCTACTGGACACAGATCACAGTAATGACCCCGTAGTTTTGATTGCATTATGAATGCCAAGATCTTTTTGTATATATGCTTTTTTTTTTTATTGAGTTTATCGGTACATTTAGGGATACAGTACAGTTACATTCATTGTTGGGAATGTGTTTGCATGGACACATAAAGCAAAATAGCTCCTCTGCAATTTTGCTTGGTTATCACCATTTCTTTGGAGAAATCAGTGCTACTGGACACAGATCACAGTAATGACCCCGTAGTTTTGATTGCATTATGAATGCCAAGAGATTTTTGTATATATGCTTTTTTTTTTTATTGAGTTTATCGGTACATTTAGGGATACAGTACAGTTACATTCATTGTTGGGATCATGTACCTTTACATGGCAAGTCTTGATTCTCATTTTTTTCCCCTTACCTCTGCCCTCCCTTCACCCCCTCCTCCCCTCCCCATCTACAAACACTTTATTTTCATCTTTTCATTCTCTCACATTTTTTTCTTTTCCCTTTTTGTTCTTCCCCTATGTATCACACCTTCCCTACACCTTTAGCTCCTTTCCTCCCATTTCTAAATGTCACTAATCTTATTAGAATCTTATGCATTGTTGCAGAATATTCACACCAGGGAAACTATTTGGTATTTACACATGTGGGACTTATTTATTTCACTTAGGAGTATATCTTCAATATGTATCCATTTTCCTATGAATGAATCTATTCTCTCGCTCTTTATGGCTGAGTAATATTCCATTTTATAGAAAAACCACATCTTCTTTATCCAGTTTCCAACGGATG
>NW_022900933.1:38536393-38545010 GCF_012274545.1 Fukomys damarensis | reverse complement strand
TGATCGCAGGCAGGCAGGCAGGCAGGCAGCTGAAAAAAAACCCCTCTGGGGTCTTTGGGGCCTTCCTGGTCTGTTGTTGCCCAGGCCGGGGGCTCCCGCGCAGGCCAGGAGCTCGTGTGAACGCCGCTGGGTGATCGCAGGCAGGCAGGCAGGCAGGCAGCTGAAAAAAAACCCCTCTGGGGTCTTTGGGGCCTTCCTGGTCTGTTGTTGCCCAGGCCGGGGGCTCCCGCGCAGGCCAGGAGCTCGTGTGAACGCCGCTGGGTGATCGCAGGCAGGCAGGCAGGCAGGCAGCTGAAAAAAAACCCCTCTGGGGTCTTTGGGGCCTTCCTGGTCTGTTGTTGCCCAGGCCGGGGGCTCCCGCGCAGGCCAGGAGCTCGTGTGAACGCCGCTGGGTGATCGCAGGCAGGCAGGCAGGCAGGCAGCTGAAAAAAAACCCCTCTGGGGTCTTTGGGGCCTTCCTGGTCTGTTGTTGCCCAGGCCGGGGGCTCCCGCGCAGGCCAGGAGCTCGTGTGAACGCCGCTGGGTGATCGCAGGCAGGCAGGCAGGCAGGCAGCTGAAAAAAAACCCCTCTGGGGTCTTTGGGGCCTTCCTGGTCTGTTGTTGCCCAGGCCGGGGGCTCCCGCGCAGGCCAGGAGCTCGTGTGAACGCCGCTGGGTGATCGCAGGCAGGCAGGCAGGCAGGCAGCTGAAAAAAAACCCCTCTGGGGTCTTTGGGGCCTTCCTGGTCTGTTGTTGCCCAGGCCGGGGGCTCCCGCGCAGGCCAGGAGCTCGTGTGAACGCCGCTGGGTGATCGCAGGCAGGCAGGCAGGCAGGCAGCTGAAAAAAAACCCCTCTGGGGTCTTTGGGGCCTTCCTGGTCTGTTGTTGCCCAGGCCGGGGGCTCCCGCACAGGCCCTGGCTTGTACATTTCTTAATTGGTGAGTTGTTTTTATTTATTACTACCTCAATTTCATTGCTTATTATTGGATTATTTGGGGTTTTTATATCTTCAGTTCAGTTTTCATTATTCATATATATTTAAGAATCAACCCATTTCTTCTTAATTCTCCAATTTTTTGGAGTATAGGCTCTCAAATTAGTTAATACTCATCTGAATTTCTGTGGTGTCCATCGTGTTTTCACCTCTTTCATTTCTAATTGCTTTGGTTTGGGTCCTTTCTTTCCCTTTTTTGGTAACAGATTGGCTAAGGGTTTGTCCATTTTTGTTTATTGTTTTCAAGAACCAGCTCTTTGGTTTTTTGGTGCTTAGTATTGTGTTTTTAGTTGCAATTTCATTCATCTCTGCTCTGATCTTTATAGCTTCCTGATACTAGCTTTGCATTTGGATTGTTCTTATTTTTATAGGACTTTGAAATACGTCATTAAGTATTTATCTGGGCTTGCTCTATTTTCCTGATGTCAACATGTGCAGCTACAAACTTCCCTCTCAGGACTGCTCTCATTGTGTCCCATGAGTTCCTATATGTCATACCAGCATTATTGTTTGAGTCCAGTAGCTACCTAGATTCTTTCTTGATTTTTTTTTTTCCGTGACCCATTGATTATTCAACAGAGTATTGTTTAATCTCCATGCAGCGGTACACTTTCTGTGGTTTCTTTTGCCATTGATTTCTAGCCTCACTGCATTATCATCTGATAATAAGCACGGTACAATTTTGATTCCTTTGCACTTACTTCAGCGTGCCTTATTGCCTGGCGTGTGGTTTATTTTGGAGAAAGCACTATGCGCTGCAAAGAAGAATGCATCTTCTGGCACAGAAAGCACGAGGAGGGATAAGCTATAGCTGCAGCCCTGTGTGGCTGCTGTAACCCCTGCCCAGCCACATTAGCACAGGAAGAAGCCTGGCAGACCCGGAGCCCACCGAGGAGCCTGAAAGCGAAGCTGAAGATAACCTCAAAGGCTTAGGGAAGACCCCGCAGGAACAGGCCCCGGGATTTACTCGGAAGGCTTGTGTCCCCACAGTCCTAGGTGTAAGTGTCTGTTGCGTTGTGAATTCTGTTTGGTTCGTACTCAGTTCAATTTCAGAATCGCTAAAACGCACTTGGACTTTAGCCTACGACATCTGTTGTACAAAATGCTAGGTGGGAAGCTGGCTGTGTGAAGGAGGGGGCACATTCACATTGCAATGCGTGCCCCCAGTGTGCAGTATTCTGCTGTGCTTTCACGGAAAGCGGACATAAACTAATTTAGAGTAAACTATTTTAATTTTTATTGATTGATCTATTTTTTGGTACCGGGGATCAAACTGGGGAACTTGCGCTTGCAAAGCAGGCGGCGGAATCACTGAGCTAAAACCCCGGTCCAATCTTTTAATCTTTTTTAAAAATCCCTTTTACAGGCGGGGAATGTAGCTCAGTGGCATCGTGCCTATTGCGCAGATGTAGGGTCCTGGCTTTGAACCTCGGCACCAGAAACAAACAAACAAAAAAAAAACAAAGAAAAGTCCCTTCTACAGAAAGGGGTTTGAGTGTTGCAGGTATTCTTATGGTGTCTTTCAATATCCTTGGCTATCCCCAGGGGGACTTTGCCCCCTCTTTTTCCTCTTTTTTCTTTACTTTCTGTCACTAGTCTTCCCACCCGTCTCCATACGCTTCAACCTTGCATGGTTTGTAAACTGGTCCAGAAATAAGACCACTGCTGAGGTATCACAAAAGTATAAATGAATGGTTTAATCCCACAGTCTTTCCTGTTGCCTGTGGAACTACCTCTGAAATGAATCAGGATTCGAGCTCTAGGAGGGGACAGAATATGAAAGCATATTCTCCAGAACACTAGGCTTACACGGATGGGTAACTGGCTGATTTGGAACACTGGAACTTCATTCTACTCCGTTCTTCTGGGTTTCTTTTTCTTCTCCCTCCCTCTTTATCATCCCCCTTCCTTCCCTTCCCCTCTCCCTTTTGTATTACTTCAGCCCAGAAGGGCCTTTCAGTTATATATAAAGTTTTTGTTTTCTGAAATGTCGTGGCTCTTATTCTTCCAATTGGAATATATGACATCAGGGTTCTTGTCTTTGGAAGCTGCAAGGATCTGGACTTTTGAGCAGTGTCTTGATTCTCCTGTTGGTTTGTTTGCTTGTTTGTTCATGGCACTGGGGATCGAACTTGGGACCTCGCCCTTGTGAGGCAGGCACGGTGCCACTAAGCTAAATCCCCAGCCCTGTTTGTTTTTTTGTTTGTTTAACTAAAGCTATGTGAAGCTAGTGGATTAAACAATAGATTTCTAATTTTTTTTTTCAAAAAGAAGAATGTGTCTTCTGATTTTAGGGGTAGAGCACACTATAGATACCTATTAAGTTTTTGTTTGAAGATTGGCTCAACTGATATTTCCTTGGGTTGTATTTCCTTGTTGATATTTTGGCAGTTGACCTATTGGAGACATTGGGTATTGAAGTCCCCTACTGCAGTGTATTGATACCTTTTCTATCTAGTAATTCTTTATGAAGTTGGAGATGCTTGTTTTTGGTGTATACATGTTTATCATCGCTACCTTTTCCTGCTGTACTATTAACCAATATGTAGTATTCTTCATTGCCTCTTCTAATCAGTTGTGGCTTGATGTCTACCTTGTTTGAAAATATGACCACTACTCCTGGTTGTTTTCAGGCTCCCATTGCATGGGATACTGTTTTCCATCCTTTGATTTTTTTACTGCATAAATTTCTTTTTGGATTAAATGTGCTTTTTGTATATGACATATTTTGGGATTTTGTTTCTTGAATCAGTGTGCCAATTTGTGATTTTCTTTTTTTTTTGTTCCAACTGAGTTAGCCTTTTCATTGTGTTGATAATCTCTTTCAGAGTTAACTGCTTCCACTGCAGGTGATGAAATATATAAGGCTCCACTTCAAATGTTGGCACTGCTATGAGCAATGTCTTTTCCCCTGCACTGAAACTCAGAATTAAAACTTTGATTCTTGTCTTATATTCTAGGCCCAGTAGTTTCCACTGCAGAACTTGTCTGAGGGCCATCTCATGCTTTCCAGCAGTGGACCGTGACAACTCTCTATCTTCTCCACAAACACTACATAGATTTAGTTTATATGTGTACTGAACTAAGGCATTCTCTCAAATGAGTTTAAATGCACTTTATTTTTAGACAACCTACATGACATATTTTGAATTTTTCCCTAAAAAACAATGCCTCCACTTCCAATAAATCATGGTCAAAATAAACGAAGCATTCAAGATGACATCGGTCCCATTTGTCTAAAATCCGGGTGTTGTGTGGATGACAGGCAGCTTTATGACAAGCGATAGATCTAAGGTAACTGCTGAATCCATTAACATTTTTTCATTTCTAAACCATCCTTAAACAAGATCATAAATGGGGTCACAACATCCTCATGGATAAGCAACCAGGAAAGCAACCATGCCATCTGGATTCGTGTTTACACCAATAAAGAACTGATAGTTTTTTTAAAAAAGTTGCAAGGATGTGCTTGATTTGTTCTGCAGCCCCTGTCATAAAAGGTTTCGCTCTTTCTGGTCTTTGTTCTTCAAGTTTGCCTTTGACTGATTTTATAGAATCTTTGACGTGCTTCTCATAGGCCTCTTTTGTGAAGCTGGTTTCCTGCAGGTGATGGTTCGGGCTGATATCCACACCAGTGACCTTCGCCCTGCAGGCTTCTGGGGAGGTGTTTTCAACAATGAGCGAGTCATCAGTTTATCTTCTGTTCTCCTGACCATCTTTGCCCTCCACCTCCAGGCACGTCCTGTCCGCCATCTGGGGACCTTGTAAATGTGGCAAAACATCTCACGATGGCTGATGAGGTCCCAATAGATTAATCATGATGGTGGCTGGAGAGGAGACAAGGCCACCCTAGCTAAGCAGGCACCCGGAGCTCAGAGTGAGCGCAGTGAGGGCGGGAAAGCCAATTTGTGATTTTTGATAGAGGCATTAAGCTCATTCATTTTGAGAATCACTACTTAGAAGTACTGATTTCTGAATTTTCCTGTTGCTGATTTCTTTTTACTTCTCCTTCCTTTTTTTTTTTTTTCCAAACGTTGGCGCTGCTATGAGCATGGTCTTTTCCCCTGCACTGCAGCTCAGAATGAAAACTTTGATTCTTGTCTTACATTCCAGGCCCAGTAGTTTCCACGAACTTGTCTCTAACTCAGGACCTTTCGCTTTAGAGTCAGGTGGCGGCACCACTGAGCTAAATCCCCCGCCCCTTCTTCCCCTTATTTTTATGTGCACGACTGTCCTATTGCATTCATTCTGTTAGACAGTTTGTCATTGTTGGCCTGAGTGTCTCTTTCTAGGGTTTCTTTGAGAATTTTTGTAGGGCTGATTTTTTTTGTCATGAATTCCTTAAGGTGTTGTTTCACAGAAAGAACTTATTTCTCCATCTATTTTGAAAGATAAGTTTGCAGAATATGTCAGTCTGGGTTGGACGTTGTTTTCTTTTGGGGCTAGAAACACTTTACTCCAAGCTCTCCTGGCCTTTAAAGTTTGTGTCGAGAAGTCTGCTATAATTCCAGTGGGTTTACTTTTATAAGTGATGTGTTGCTTTTCTCTAACAGTTTTTAAGATTCTGCCCCTGAGTTTGGACTTCTGGAATTCTGACTGTTAGGTGTTATGGAGAAGTTCTTTTGTGATTGTGGCTAATTTGGATTATGGTTGCCTCATTTATCTGTATGTTACATACTTTCTCCACATTTGGAGCATTTGGTTGATATTATTTTTATAAACAGGTTTTTTAATGCCATTTGTACTGTCTTTGGATTTTTCAGTAATTCCATCTAATCTTAGATTATTCTTCTTTACATCATCCAGCAGCTCTTGGATCCACTTTTTCATGTGCTTTTGTTTTTAAGGTATCTGTGTATAACTGGTCACCAACAATAGCCCTGTGCTCCTGACATGCCGCCTTCATACTGGTTGCTTCTGTTGCTCATAATTTCAACAGAATTTTTAATCTCCTGAATTTGTGTGTGGTACCTTTTCATGGACTCTAATTCTTTAGTAAATCACTCATTCGTGCTTTGTATCATTCGGTTTAGCTCATCTAGTTTTTTATTAGTGTCTTATGTTAACTTGTTGATATATTAAGTCCATTACCTGCTAAGTTATATCTTCCATGAGTTCACTGAGTACCTTTTTATCATTTTTTCCTTTTTTAAAATTTGTTGTCCTTTTGAATAACTGGGCTGTGTGGCTTTTGATCTCTCCCCCAACACCCCATGAATTAGCTTTGCAGAACTTAGGAAATTTTAGAGGCATTTTGTTGCCTTGTCTTCCAATGTTTCTACTTGTGTTGTTGCTTTATTTTGCCTTGTGCTGAGTTTACAGACACTAATAGTGGACAGATTTTGTTGCTAGTATGAAGATCTCTTAAGTTAGTGTATGCTTTTCAGTGGTGCACTCGCGGCTTAGCTAATTGCTGGCCTTTGCCACCATCTCGTGATCTAACCACCTCCATTAATTTTGGAGGGGAGGATGTAACATAATTTTCCGGTTCCCTGGGAGTGGACTCTAGTGTTGGTAATGACATAAAGGTAATCTGGGTATCAGCAGCAGAGAAAATTGATTAATAGCAACAAGTATGGCCCCTTGACTATATCTACTACATCAGCAACAATCAGAGAATCAAAGAAAAACCAGTTCTCGACATACCATAGGAACCATTAACTACAGAAAAGAGAACTATAATTATAAAGGAAATGCTGTGAGAAACCAAATCTTGACATATGGTAAATGCCTCCTGAATTCAACAGAAACTAAAAATAGAAAATAATTCAACAGTAGGGGCAGAGATTTAGCTCAGTGGTTTTGCCGCCTGCCGTGCAAGCACAAGGACCTGAGTTCGATCCCCGGTACCAAAAAAAAAAAAAGAAAAGAAAATAATTCAACAGTAATAGCACAGAATCAACTACCTAAAACTTAATAAAGCTTATTTGTACTAGTAAGGATAGCAGGGTTGGGAGCAGAAGAATGAAAGAAGAATATTTGAAAAATTAAGCAACAGAAGCTGAAAAGCAGGAGAGAAACGTGAGCTAAAAGATCCTGCAGTGGTGCACAATTGGCAGAGTTAAATAAAGGTAATAAGAAAAACTGAACTTGAAAAGGAGAAAAAATAGAAGAATTTTTTTTAAGAAAAAGGAGAAAGAAAAACAAAGAATATCCTCCAAACTCTTAAAACACAACAAAAAAAAATAAACAAAACAAAACAAAAAACTGAAAACAAGGGAAAATGTTGAGTCCAAAATTTTTTTCTCTGTATTTTTTATTCTTTCCAAGATCCACATTTTTTCAGTCCAACATGTCACGGTTTTCTCCTCCTAACATCATAGCCTATAGGTTTTTAGGTATTGTCTTGTTCCAGAAGTCCATTTTGCCATTCACACAAGGCTGTGGTAACTCTCTGTTGAGGTATGTCCTTGCTCACGTTGCTAGACAGGCAAACAATCAGATCTTTCATCTATGTTCAGTGTAGGCAGCAGGGCAAGGTATCAAGCAGACTGCTGGATTTAATGCCAGCACTTTGAGAACCAGACACTTTTTTTTTTGGTACTGGGTATCGAACTTGAGTCTTTGTGTTTGTGAGGCAGGCGGTGGAACCACTGAGCTAAATTCCGACCCTGAAAACCAGCCACTTTTGAAAAACACACCCTAACGTCTCAACATGGAGGTCAGGGCCTCGTGGCCTTCGCAATCCTGAGCTTAAAATTCTCAGAGGATCTACATCTAGACCACACCCTCTCCATGACTGTCCTATGGCTATCTCTCACCCAGTCACTGTGGGAGCGTGACACTGAGAACCCTGAAGTTAAGCTGTTTTTTAGTTGTTCTGAGGCTTGTTTTGAATAATCAACCCCTTTATGAAATTGTGCCTGATTAAACACTCTGGCAATATACTGGGTGCTGCATTGGATTCCTTATCCACCTGTTGCCTGCCATATGGAAGGAATCATTTTTGCAGTCAAAGCCCACACCATTTTGACAGCTTCCAATAGCTATAAGTTTTTCTTGGGTCTAGAGCTTCTGGTCTGTTGTTTCTCCCTGGAGCTCCCAATCTCAAGGGCTTACCTTGTTTCTGCAGACAGGTTCCCCTTTCTCGGACCTTCATTCTTCTCTCTCTCTCTCTCTCTTTTTCTTTTTTCTTTTTGTACCAGGGATCAAACTCAGAACCTTGCACTTGTGAGGCAGGCAACAGCACCACTGAGCTAAAACCCCAGCCCTAAACTGCTGCATTCTTTTCTCTGCATTGTGGTCTATTTCTTCAGCTTCCCTGTAAGTTTTAATTATTTCTATCAGTTTCTTCTCAACTCCAGCGGATGTACTTCTTTTCTTCTCTTCACCAAATTGTTATTTTCCAGGTGTCTAGATTCTGGATCCTGGAAAGTCTGTATTTTACTGCTTTTTTCTTCTTCTTCTTCTTTTTTTTTGGGATTGAACTCAGGACCTTGCACTTGTGAGGCAGGTGGTGGAACCACTGAGCTAAATCTCCAGCCCTGTATTTTACTTCTCATTGCTAGTCTACCATTTTAGGTCTTTCTTCCTTGCTTTCTTTCATGCTTGCTTGCTTGCTTAATTTTTGGTAATGGATACTTTGGAACCTAGGGCCTTTGTACTGTTTTGTCCCCAGGCCATTTTTTTTTTTTTTTTTTTTTTTT
>NW_022900933.1:38521627-38535680 GCF_012274545.1 Fukomys damarensis | reverse complement strand
TTTTTTTTTTTGTACCAGGGTTCAAACTCAGGACCTTACACTTGTGAGGCAGGTGGCAGAATCACTGAGCCAAATCCCCAGCCTCCCCAGGACTTATTTATTTATTTATTTATTTTATTTTGTTTTTTTGAGACAAGGTCTCACTGTGTAGTTGAGACTGACCTGAAACTCACTATGCAGCCCAGGCTGGTCTCGAACTCATAGCAATCCTCCTGCCTCAGGCTCCCAAGTTCTGGGATTATAGCCGTGCACTACCATGCCCTACCCTAGGACTTTTAAATTTGTTTTTAATTTTGAGTCAGGGTCTCACTAAGTTACTAAGCTTTTTCTAGATTCTCAGTGAAAAAATCAGATCACAGATTCAAGATCTTTCTATTTTTCTAACATAGCTATATACTCTCCTTTAACATCTCTTTTTGATACATTGTGTTATGATCCTCAATTGCTTTTCCAAATACTTTTGATTTCTCAAATCTCTCCTTGTTCCTTTTCTAATTTAACTTCTTCAAGGTTTTTTTAAAAATTGCTTTTGTTATTGTGGTTCAGTTTGGTTCGGTTCCATTTGGTTTGGTCTGGTTTGAGGCAGAGTCTTGCTGTGTAGTCTGGACTAGTTTATTTGCCATCTTCTTGCCTCAGGCTTACATTGCTTGCAATGCTCAGAGCATGGTTTTTAGGATTTCACATTTGTTGGGGGCCGTTCTACATACTTTGTGGGGGGAGTATGATGATTGCTGTCTAAGGTCCAATGTTGCCTTGCCAACAAGCTGGTTATGACGTGCCAAAACGTAATTCCACTTTGCCTCCTGTCACAGCTGAGACCTCAGTGGTCCTGTGGGGCTGTGAGGTTATACCAGCTGAAGACACCCTGGTTCTTTGAGAACCAAGTAGAAAGGCCTCACCTGAGGAGGGACAAATTCCTTATCAACTTAACTCATCCCAGTTACTATTATAAGAATGCTTTCTTTAAAGAATTATTTTATTTTTTTAATATTTTTGGTCCAAGGGATCAAACTCGGGTCCTTGCGCTTGCGAGGCAGGCGGTGGAACCACTGAGCCAAGTCCCCGGCCCTAAGAATGCTTTTCTTACAGCCCTCATCAACATAAAACCTCCTGACCTATAAGATTCTCATCAGCATAAGATCTGCGTGGGCATTGGATCACCTCTGCCCCTAAGTTACCTGATTCTCCTTCCAATTTCTGTGGTGCCCAGCAGATAGCGGTGAGCTCTGAGAGCCCTTGCCTTTGCCTACTCTGAGGCACTGGCCTCTGGGCCTCCCATATACTTTAAAATTACACAAGCTGCTGTTGTCTTCTTTTCTTTTGCCCTCACAGTCCCCCTTTCTAGGCAGGTGGAGAATTGATCGTCCTCCGATAAAAATTTTTATTAAGGAATGTTTTATGGTAATGGCACATTTCCTACCCTGGAGCATAGATCTTGTGTATTTGGAAATAATGGACATCTTGCTGATGTCAGGTGAGTATTCTATAGACATATTAGGTTCAGGGTGTTTCAAGGCTTCTTTCTGTATACTTCTTCTTTTAGAAACAGCTATCTTAAGGTGCTCCTGCTACTACTATAAGAAAGCATCTTAGACTGAGAAGTTTATAAATAATAGAAATTCATTTCTCATCATTTTGGAGACTGAGAAATCTAAGATCGTAGCTCTGGTAGACTTGTGTCTGACAGTGGCCTATTCACCGGGTAGCATTCTCTCAAGGCACTTGTACATGGTAGAAGGGACAAGGACTGTGTCCCTGCTGGGTAAAATGTGGGAAGGGCAACGAGCTCTCCCAAACCTTGTTTATAAGGTTATTGCCTTAGTCACTTTCCTTGTCACTGAATGCCACGACCACTCCAGTGGAGTCTGCGTGACAATGCCGGTCACCTGGCAGAAACCAGACCCGAGGTATCGTCCCCACGGGGTTAAGTCTCCTGGAGGTCCTTGGCACACACCGCATGCAAAGTCAGCCGTGAAGAGAATAGCTGGCGTCTCTGCCTGCACTTTGGGGACATTGGGTTCATCTATAATTCTGTTCTATTTTGTCTTTATTACTATTTGTTCATTATCTGTAGAATTGTATTCTGGGCCCAGGAAAGGTTAGGAACAATTAGATGTTCCTAGAGATGGGGAGGTATTGAGGCACAAGAGGACGGGCGGCCAAAGTGCTGACCCTGAGCCCCGGACTGTGAAGTCCTGAAGGTGATCCTGAAGGTGACATGCTGAAGCCAGTCCTTTGTTTTACAAAGTTCCCCTTCTGACTGCGTATAGGTGTGGTCTTACCTTGACTTAATGGTCTTAGCTTTTGTGATGGTATATAGGTGTGGTCTTAACTTGACCTTGTGGTCTTAGTTTTTACAGTACTATTGTCTATCTTTCTCATGCCTGCCTGTGCCTGAAATCACTCTTGAGGTGTGCCCTTGAAACTAGTATATAAACACCTAGAGTTAGAAATAAAATTGCAGCAGCATTTGCAAACTTCACCTCGGTGTTGAGTGCTTTTGTCTGACTGTCATCGCCGAACCTGCTCCCACCTTTCAGAGAACCTGTATCTCGTGAAATCCCGTGTTTGCTGCCCTACGGTCGGTAGCAACTGAACACCCAAAACTTAAAGGGAAGAGAGGTTCATTTTTGGCTCACAATCTTTAGAGGTACGACTGTACATAATTCACTGGCTCCAAGACTGGATGGCGCAGAAGAAGGGCATAACTGACATAGCAGAGGATAGGATACCCACTTCAGGGCAGTGAGGAAGCAGAGAGCCAATGAAGGGAGGAGCCAGGGAGAGAGAGAAACCTTCCTAGACCATGCGTCTAGTGACTTGTTGCTTAGGACCCACCTCCTAACAACACAACATGTATGAGCCCTTTTAGTCCAGTTACCTTCCTATGAGCTCAGGCTCCTTGGGGATACCTAGACATAAATCATAACTCCTGGCCCCATGCACAACCCTTTATTATACGAAGCGGATTTAGTTTCCAACCTGAAAAGCTGCCAGAATATTTACAGTTTTAGCATTACTGACAAGTTCAAATCTAAATTCTCCTCTGAATTTTTTTTTTTTTTTTGAGACCGGGTCTCACTACGTAGTTCAGGCTGACCTTAAACTCACTATGTAGCCAAGGATGACCTAAAAATCAAGGTGATCCTCCTGCCTCAGCCTCCCGAGCACTGGGATTATAGGTGTGTGCTGTTGGAGACCAAGACAAGTGGCACCCAAACGTGGGGCTCGAGGAACGGGGTCTTCACCCAGTGGACACTGCTCGGAGAATCAGAAGATCAACACCTGAACTACTGCCTGGACCTGGCGAGCCCAGATCCACGGACATTCTGCCGAGACCTACCTAAGATTGGATTACTTCCTGCCCTATTCTGACGAGTTTGGATCTACGTCCAGTCCGCACGGCCCCCATCCAGCTGTGAGAACAACCTAGGAGATGAGTGATCGACACAAATAAGGGATAAGAACTAAAACTTAGATAGGATCCTGAAACTTATGACGATTACACAAAATCTGCAGATATATCCATTGTTTCTGGCGCTTTCTTTTTCTGAGTTTCTTTAGCTTCTGAAATATTTGGAGGCTAAGGAGATTCGGGGAAGGAAACCACTAGAGGCAAGGCTCCCAGAGAGCCAAGAGACAAAGCTCCCAGACGGCCGAGAGATAAAGCTAGAGAGAGTGAAAAAATATGATATAGTCGGGTGGTGAAGGAAATCAAGGGACCACTTGACTATATTTCATTAGGATTAAATTCCTAGGTTCCTATAAATAAAATTAAAATCAGGCCCAGCTCCCAGAGAGAGCAAATACAGCTGTGGAAAAATGATGTAATCGGGTGGTGAAGGAAATCGAGGGACCACTTGATTATATCGCATTAGGATTAAATTCCTAGGTTTCTATAAATAGAACTAAACTTAAAATAGAATAATTTTGAGGCTAGCTTAACTTTTAATTATTAATGTGTTTATTTTACCTTCAAATTAGATTTAGAGAATTAGATGGGATATTATGAAGCTTTTACAGTCACATCCTTTTTTAATGTGTCAAGCCTTCTCCTGATAATTCTTACTAGAGGGCTCCTAAGAATAGGCTTGGCTTCTACAGCTCCTTCAGATTTTACATCAAGAGATAGGATAACTTTAATGCTTATTTATTACTTTATTATTAGTGTGTTTGCTTTCCTTATCTGCCTACAAAAAGTTTAAATTTACATAGGAATAAATAATTTAAGATGTAAGTTTAAGTTTACATATATATAATTAATAAAAATAAAATCTCTAATAAAACATATAAAATGGGTCAAAGCTTAGATAAAACTCAGAGTTTTATAGAAGACATAAAATCTTCTCTACCGACATGGAGAGTTCATACTAAGAAAAAGGACTTAATAAGATTTTTTAACTTTATAAACCAAACCTATCCATGGTTCTCACAGGAAGAAATTATTGATGAAAAACGTTGGAATAGGGTTAAAGAATGTTTTGATGATTACTATAAGGAATATGGACCTGAAAAGGTTCCCATACAGACATATACTTATTGGAATATGATTGATGAAATTTTACAATATCATCATTCTCATCCTGTTATAGACAAGGCTATAAATGCTTCTGAAAAATTTCTTAAATTAGAAAACAAAAAGAGCCAAGCCTCATCACCTAGATCTTCCCCCTGCCCTTCTGTCATTACTTCCATGCCTAAGCCAAGTGCCCCTGAGGCACTCCCATCACCCAAAATAAAGCCTTCTTCTATTTACCCTATCTTAGATACCCTTAAGGATGATAATACTCCCCCTCTATGATTAATACCTACCAGCCTCTACGGAGGCTTCTACGAACAACCCATAAAAGTCACAAGATGTTACTCAGTCTAGATGTCATTAAATTTCCTTCTATTTGGTTTCCTTCTAAATTTTAGGCCCTAAGTCTTGACATGAATGACTCTATTTTCCCTCTACTCTATTTTACTTCTTTTAAAACTATTAAATATAAAATTGCTTCTTTTAAATTTAATAAATATCATAAGGTTTCTTCCTAAAATAGCTATAAGTTAATTTAAGATTTCTTCATAGTTTAATGACAAGTTCATTTTTAAATTAAAATTTTTCTCCAGTTTAGTTATAAATTAATTCAGAAATTATACAATTCACACAATTTCTTTTTCATTTTATTAAATAGACTTTTAAATTTAATAAAAAGGGAGGAGATGTTGGAGACCAAGACAGTGTGCCACCACACCCAGCTTCTCCTCTGAATTTTAAGGTAAAGTCTTAGCTGTGAGCCCCTGTAAAAATCAAAATGAAAGGTAAATCCTGCCAACATCCAAATGCACAGGGTAAATATTCCCATTCCAAAAGTGAGGACTAGGAGGATAGAAACCAATGGGACCAAAGCAAGGCCAAAAACAAGCAGAGCAAACATTAAATCCTGTAGCTCCACGCCCAGCAATCCAAACAAGTTGTGGCAAGATGCAGCCCCCAAAGGGCTTGGCTGGCCCTGCCCCGTGGTATTGCTGGTGGCCGTAGCCCTCGTGGCTTCTCTCATGGCATGGCTCCGGTCACTCCTTGTGGCTTTCCTGAGATGCTCCTGGCTTCTCCGACTTCCTAGACTCCACGGCACTTTTGGCCTCACTCTCAGTTTTACACACTGTCTTCTCAGGGGCACACTGCCTGGCCTCCTAAGCCTTCTTCAGAAGTCTGTGTGGAAGCCCCCCCGCATCTCTTGCACTGTGCACACCTGCAAAACTAGAAGCCCATGGGTGATACCAAGGTCTGCCACCAACAGAAGCAGTAGCCGGGCCACGGACTTGCAGCCATTTCAGCCTCTGTTTGCCTGAAGGACTGAGGACTAGAAACTGAATGCTAGGGAATCAGTTCCCTACACTGCAGTTCTCCTTCTCCAGCAAGGTCCCCTGAGGTTGTCTTCTAAAAGCAAACTCACTGTAACAGTTCAGAGCCTATGAAGGGTGGAGTCTTGCTGATTTCTCGCATGCCATTAAGCCAGTTATATATTTTCCTGATCCAGCTGGATTCTTTTTAGTGCTAATCTTTTCAGGAACCACCTGTCTTCTTCATCTTTGGGCTTTGTTTGTTTTTGTTTTTATTTTTGCTTTTGAGACAAGGTCTCGCTACCTAGTCCAGGCTGGCCTTGAACTCACTATGTAGTCCAGGCTGGCCTCAAACTCATGGCAATCAATTCTCCTGCCTCAGCCTCCTGAACAATGGGATTACAGGTGTGCACTACTGCTGTGCCTGGCTTTGCAGGTACTTTCTTTAAAGGATCTTCCTTTCCAGTAAAATTAAATTTTAAAATCACTCAGCTATGCCATTTGCTCTCAATTATCAACATACTGCTGGCAAAAAACCCCAATAGTACTCATGCCACAGCCTCAAAGTTGGTCTGCCTTGAAATCTTCTCTACCAGACTAATTAATTTCTTCCCTTAATCTCAGTATCATACAAAATACAGACAATTTTTTGCTAGAGCATAACACACATGACCTAGAGACCAATTGCCAATGGAGTCTTTGTTCGCAGTTGAAACCTACTGAACCTGGTCTTTTTCATCTATTTTTTTTTTCAGTCAGCATTCTGGGCTTCTGAACTCTAACCAGAATCTCCATCAAACTCAGTTTAAAGGACCTGGGGTTTTTCTAGATAGCAACTCCTCCTGAGCACCAGTTCCAAAGACTTCTAAACCACAGGGTCAAGTAGAGTCACAATGATAACCTCACTCCTGGTACCAAAATCTGTCTTCACTTTCCTCATGATTGAGGAGCAATATGCAATGCTCAAAAGTTAAATGGAGGAGAAGCTTATTTTGACTCAGTCTGTAGAGGTTTCAGAACATAGTCTTTTGGCTTCACGGCAGTATCATGTAGCAGTAGGGCAGGGCAGAGGAGAAGCTGATCCTGGCAGGGTGGAGATGGAGTTGAAGGGAGGATAATTCCAGGTCACATCCATAGTGACCTGCTTCTTTAGGCAAGATCCCACCTCCTAACGCCACATCCAGTCAGCCTCCAAAATCTCCACCTATGAGCACGTGAGGCTCTTAGATGGACCCCAGATCTGAACCGTGACAGTCATTACGTAGTCCCATCCATGGTGGCTGGCTCCAGGCTCCTGACTTAATCAGCTACCACATTAGCAATGTGGCTTTTTGAACTTTTTTTGTTTGTTTTGGTTTTTGTTTTTTTTGAGACAGGGGCTCACTATGTGGTTGAGACTGACCTGGAACTCACTACGTAGCCCAGGCTGGTCTCAAACTCACAGCGATCCTCCTGCCTCAGCTTCCCAAGTGCAGGGATTATAGGCATGTGCCACCACACCCGGCCTTTTGGAACCTTTTGCTTTTAAAATATGGTCTCTCTCACTGTGGTTTCTAGGCTGGCTTTGAACCCTTTTGCTCAAACAATCTTTCTGTCTTCACTTCATGGGTAGTAGCAGTACCCCTTGCTAGTAACTGGGTTTTCACAGAATTTCGAGGGGGAAACATTCAACTATGGAGTTGGTTGCTTTCTCTTTATGTTAATACCAGTTTTCGTTTTGTGTGTTGGAAACTCTGTCCTTGGTTGCACAAAACATAGGTGAGATTTTGTTGTTGTTATCATTGTTGTTTTGGGTACTGGGGATTGAACCCAAGGCTTTTGCACGGAGCTAACTTGCCAGCCCTTTTTTATTTTTTTATTTTGAGACAAGGTCTTGCTAAATCCCTAAGTTGCCCAGGCTAGACTTGAACTTGCGATCTTCCTACCTCAGGCTCCCTGAGTGTTGGTATCATAAGTGTCTATCACTATGCCCAAAATAAATTTAGGGCTTTTATGTCCCCCTGGTTGAAAATATTATCATTACAAAACGTCCTTTCTTTGTACTTAAGGTCTATTTTTCTGATATTAATATAACCACCACCGTCTCCCTTTTATTGATTTGTTTGTGTTTTGGTCCTGAGGGTGAACCCAGAGCATCATGCACTTGCTCCTCCCCGATCTCCACCTGGCTGCCCCTCTAGTCTTCAGTGACTGTTTTGTCGGCACATCTTTTCTATGCTTTAATTTCAGCCTAGTCAACTTCTTTGCCTCTTTGACTTCAAAGCATGTCCTCCTGGAGAGAACAAACAGTTGAAGCCCCATTTTCATACAGCCTGTTTGAGTATTTTACTTGAATTCTACTGCTCCAGTAGGTCTCTATTCCAACCCTCTCCTCTCCTTTGTGCTAATATTGTCATAAGTTACATCTTCATATGGTGTAAGCCTGACAATTACATTTTTATAATTATTGTTTTGTGCTATTGTGTTTTCCATCAATTAAGAGAAGAAAAGCATGAAAGTACATTTATTATATCTTTTATATGTACTTATATAATCATCTTTCTGGGTGCTCTTTATTTCTTCATGTAGACTCAAGTTACCGTCAAGTGTTATTTTCTGGTAGCCTAAAGGATGTTTTTTAGTATTTTTTGCAAGGTGGACCTGCCAGCAATGAATTCTTTCAGGCTTTGTTTATCTGAGAATGTCATTGTGTTGCATTCATGTTTGAAGAATAATTTTACTGATTATAAAATTCTTTTTTTAAGTGGGATCAAACCCAGAAGCACACTATTGCTGAGCTATATCCCCAATCATTTTTTTTTTCATTTTTATTTTTGAATCAGGCTCTCACTCAGTTTTCGGGTTGGCCTCAGATTTGCAATCCTCCTGCCTCTGTATGTGGGATTACAGGGTGCGCCAGCGTGCCTCGCCTAAATAAAAATTCTTGATTGAATGCTTTATTCTTTCAGCACCTTGAATGTGTCATCTACCGTGCCTCATGACCTCCATTGTTTCTGAAGATGAGTCAGCTATCTCTTAACTGTGATTCTCTCGTACATGATGAATCATTTTACTGCTGCTGCTTTTAAGACCTTGTCTCTGACGACACGTGTCATAACCATAGTCTTTGTGTATGATATGTCTAGGTGAAGATTTCTTTCAGTGTATCCTGTCCTATGGTCCGAATGTTTGTGTCCTTCCAAAATTTACATTGAGCTGGGGATTTAGCTCAGTGGTTCTGCTTCCTGCCTCACAAGTGCAAGGTCCCGAGTTCGATCCCTGGTACAAAACAAAACAAACAAACAAACAACAACAACACCAAAATTTACATTGAAATCCTGAATCCCAAGGAAATGGTAATAGCAGATGTGGCCTTTGGTGTTGGGAAGACAGATCAGGTCATGAGGACAGAGCCCTTGTGAAAGGGCCTCGTGTGTTTATAAAATGGCCCAGGGGAGCCTGTATGCGCCCCCTGCCCTGGGAGATATCACTGGGAGCCAGTGCTGCAGAATCATCTTGGAACCAGAAAGGGGGTCCTTGCCCAAATAGAACTGCTGCCCTCCGTATTGGCTTCCTCCATCTCTAGAACTGTAAAAAACACCTGTTTCTGTTGTTTATAATCTATCCTATGTATGGTGTTTTGTTGAACCAGCCCAGACTAAGACATTCCACTTGGAATTTGATGGGTTTTTTAGATACACATATTCGAGCTTCTTTCATCAAATTTTGGAGATTTTCAGCTATTAGTCCTTGGAAAAAACCCTGCTCTTTTCGCTTCGTGTTGGCCCCAAGAGGATTTATTTATTCACTTTATTTCACTAAGTTTGTTTGTTTGTTTGTTTTGTTTTTTGAGACAGGGTTTCACTATGTAGTTCAGACTGACCTGGAACTCACTATGTAGCCCAGGCTGGTCTCAAACTCACAGCAATCCTCCTGCCTCAGCCTCCCGAGTGCTGGGATTACAGGTGTGAGCCACCACGCCCGGCTTATTTCACTAAGTTTTATTTCTGTCCTTTAGACTAGTTTCTATCACTTTATCTTCAAGTGTGTTGCCTTTCTTCTTCCATGTCAAATCCTCTGCTGAGTTGTTCTAAGGAACATTTTCATTTCAGTTCTGATATTTTTCTCTTCCAGAATTTCTGTTTTGTTTCAGAAATTTGGAGGAGGGTATGGCACTAAGGATTGAACCCAAGGTTTCTAAAAATTTTTGTTTGTTCCTTTTGTTTTGAGACAAGGTCTCACTAAATTGCTAAATTGTCCAGGCTAGCCTCAAACTTTTCATCCTTCTGCCTCAGGCTGGAGAATGCTGAGATTAAATGTGAGGCCACTATTCCTGGCTTCACCTCCACAATTTCTACATAATTCATTTTATACTTTGTATCTTGTTTACATTTTGTGTTTGGTAAACCACCCTTATACTTTGCTTCAATTCTTTTCTTTCTTTCTTTCTTTTTTTTTGGTACCGGGAATCGAATTTGGGTCTTTGCACTTGTGCGGCAGGTGGTGGAGCCACTGAGCTAAATCCCTGGCCTGCCTTGCTTTAATTCTTTAAACATGGCTTCCTTTATGTCTTTGAACATACTTGTGCTAGTTGATTTTAAAACTTCGTCTACCAAGTCCAACACCTAGGGCTCCTCAAGGTAATTTCTATTGGCTGTGTCTCTTCCCGGGTATGTCCTTGCATTCCTGTTTCTTTATACACTTCACTGTTATTCTGGAAGCAGGATATTTTGGATAAACATTATAACAAATGTAAATCCTGATTTGTCTTCCACATGAGTTGTTGCTGCATTTTTTTGTCCACTCCCTGGATGAATTATTTAGCATGCATTTTTGCCCAAGTATGAGAACACAGAAATCTATACTTTTAAAAAATATATATATTTTGGGGGGCTGCAGATTTAGCTCAGTAGTTCTGCCACCTGCCTCACAAGCACAAGGTCCTGAGTTTGATCCCCAGTACCAAAAAAAAAAAAAAATTTTTTTTTGCCTTCATTTTTAAATGTATCTTTCTATATGTTGACCCTAGGTAATCACCACTTAATCACACAATGATTGTTTAGAGGTTTTCCCGAAATAAAGGACAAAACTTCCTGAGCCAGTAAGCCTTCCACCTTCTGGCATGGTAAGACACACATTCAAAGTTCCAGCAGTTCACAGATCTGCCCCAGCTTTTACTCTCTGCTGGTGCAGAGCCTCATGGCCAACAGGGACACATAAATACCGGGGACCTCCAATCCCTCACGAACATGCGTGTGCACAGCGCTCAGGTCCCCAGGAGCACATGGGGCTTTATCAGCTTCCCTGTGGCTACCTCATCTTCTGCTCCTCTCTTGCAAATTTTTGGCTGGCTCCTACTTCCCTGAATCAGTTTCCCGGCCTTGGGCCGCTCTGAGATTGGCCTTCCTTAATTGTTCGCTGCAGAGAAGGCAATTGCTTTTGATGCAGTCCCTGGACATGGCATTTTTCTACAGGACATCAAATCAGATCAGTCCCTTCCAGCAGCAGAGGGACTCTGGGTCTTGAGGCTACAGAAGTCACACCACAAAATTCACACAGAGGTGGACGGGAGCAGCTCTACGCAGAGGTGGCAGAGACCCTGCCATTGTCAACCAAGGCTCAGCAGTTTTTATTGAATAACTGTCTCAATTTGTTATATGCCTTTGGTGAATTTCCAGAGTTCTGAAATGGTTATCCTTGTCAATTTTGTCCAATTGTTTTATTGCTTTGCCAGAGACAAAGTTTGCTGAGGTCCTCCTTCCACCTTTGTGCCCAGGAAACTTTAAGCTCAATTACTACCTTGTTGTTTCTTGCTCTCCATAAGAAGACACCACCAGTAGATGAGGGAGGAAGATGATACTCTGGCAGGAGAAACAGGTCCAACCCAGGAAGACAGCACTCTGTTACACGGTGCAGATTGGAAAGAATGCATTTGGAACCTTAGTGATCATCTGGGTACTTCTTTGCCCAATTTGATGGTAAATGGGTAAGGGTCACAACCATGACCAGAGCAGAGCTTGGTGATCAAGTTTCAGACCACTTAGTGGTGGGGTTCTGGGTTGCCACACCACGGAGTCACCTAGACGGTTACAGGTGACACACAGGTATAAGGACCACGCAGAGTGAATGTAGAACTGGGGACAGCGAGTGTCTACTTTGGCTTCAAGATCCGCCACAGCCGAAGGGCAGCAAGTTTGCCCCATTAACATTTCCTGAGTCTGCCCAGCAGAAGCTCCCTTCAGGGCCTACTCTCAGGAGTTCCTGAATGAAGCAAGCAGAGTCAAAAGTCATGTGGGGTATCCTGTGGTCTATACGAACTGGGGTGGAAATGTGAATTTCCCTTGCAGCTGAGAGCCTTGGCCAGCTGAGCCCCCCTCTCCCTTGTATGGTGCCTTTGGGCGAAGGGAGCCCCTTGTCCAAGGCCACAATCCCTGTCCTGGACAGCCCTTCTCCAGTGCCTGCCCAATGTGGAGATGAAAAGGCCTCTCCCCTGCCCCCAGTGTGGGACAGCTCTGAAAGGCCAGGTAGTTCTAAAGGCCCAGGTGCGACTGCCAAGCCTTTCCATTGCAATAGTTTGCAACAATTCAGCTTGTCCAGCTGTCCCCTCAGTGTTTCCAGACCTCCTGTCAAGGTGCTGATTTCCAGAACATTGGCCAGAACATTTGTCCTGCAGAAATCTCCACTCAAAATCTCCTTCAGGGGAACCCAGTAGGCAACAACTGATATTTCCCTCCCTGAATGCAATCACACAAATTAAGCCCAACAACCCCCATGAATCAGTCCTCCTCTTCCATTTTTCTGGAAGCTGGCAGGGAGAGAAGGGTGACACAAAAGAAAGCCAATAAGCTAAATGACAGATGTTAACATTGAGGGCAACTGTTTTATGAATGGGTAATTAAAACATTTTGGATGACAATGTCTAAAATGATGAAAAGTATTGTTTGCACAAGCATGTGACCTCTGGGACTCTGACAATAACTTCTGACGATTGTATAGCACTTAAGAGGATCAAGCTGGAAACAGCCTCAGATCTTGGACCGAGTCCGTTACATCCTCAGCACCAGCACCGGGCACTGCTCCCAGAGGGTGGAAGGCCGCAATTCTAAGAGAATGAAGATAAAGCCCTTCTGGGTGTGTTGGGGCTGTGATCTCCTAGGACTCTCGCTTTGGGGAGGGGATGAGCCATAGAACAGTTGGGAGCGTGGCATGTGAGTGGCACCAGAGAACACAGGGAGAGCAAGTGAGCTGTTTGTTCCAGGAATCTGGCTGGCCAGGCGGGCTCTGGAAGCCTGCTGTCTTCCCATGGGATGCGGGAGCTTGGGAACACAAGGTGGGCAGGGTGCGAAGCAAGGATGAATGTGCAGTGTGGGAGATCAGGAGCAAGCCAGTGTCCACAGGGGGCTGGAACCACACAGGACAGTACACTGAATAAGTTCTCCATTCCCCGAAAATCGGAGTATGAGCACCCACTGCCGAAGTGCTAGTCTTTTGTCCCAGAGCTGGACACACACACTCTTTCCTGGAGCTGGAAAGGCAGGAGGAGGAGCTGGGAGAAGAGGAGTAGGTGTGGGCTGGGCACAGTCCTATGCCAGGGAGGCCCGGGGGCCGATCAGCAGCCACCTAAGGACCAGGCTCCCCCCGCCCCAGGACCTGCTCTGCAGTCCACTGGAAGCAGAAATATACAGGAAAGGAAATTCTGAGTAACAGCTCAGCAGTGTCAAGCTGCCACATTACAAATCCACAAAATCTACCTCTTGTCACCATGGCACCCACACACATCTCCTTTAGCTACACTTACTCTGCAAGCTGAAAAATAGCCACAAAGCCAAGCTTCTGCATTATGTAACTGTCTTACAACCACATACCGCACCACTGTCCTGTGTGCAGTTAAAAGCACACTGACCCTTCCCCAAGAAGAAAATACAAAGCCCCTCTTTTTGTCCTCAGGTGACATTCACCTCTCTAGCTCACTCCCTTCCACCCCCTTCTAGATCCTGTATCTTAAGCACGGAGATAGAAAGTTAGCTGACTATTGCCACCTCTTCTGCTACATGAAAAGGAGTGAGGAAAGGGAAGAGAGCACAGATGTTTGCTTGATATACATTTATACACACTCAAACATATTCAAAATAAGGAAGAAACGCTTATCAAGATTACAGGGCTGGGGATGTAGCTCAGTGGTTCTAGTGCCTGCCTCACAAGCACAAGGACCCGAGCTCAATCCCTGGTACCAAAAAAAAAAAAAAAA
>NW_022900933.1:38504844-38521513 GCF_012274545.1 Fukomys damarensis | reverse complement strand
AAAAAAAAAAAAAAAGACAAACAAACATTACAGTCATCCTTTCCGCCCTGGTTATGACATCACAACGGGCATTACTTACTATCTTATTCCCATGACTTCCCTATTCCTTCTGCCCCTCGTAAACACGCCAGCCGGTTGGGGTCCATTGCTTTGGGAGAGTGGCCAAGCTTTTCTTCACAAACAGTGTGGGCCTTTAGAGGCTCTACCTGAATTGTGTCATGAAAGGTTTTCATTGATTTTTTAATTTTTCTTTTTAATTGACCAAAGAAAATATCATCAATGTAGTCTCAGGACGCGAGAATAATGAGAAGTACACAGGGACGCTTGGCCCTGCAGACAGAGTCCTCCACATCCTCAGCATGTGACAGCGACCCAACTTCTCCCACATCAGGGCTGGCTAGAGGGGCCGGGGATGTGGCTCAGTGGCACTGCACCTGCCTGACAAACGCAACATCCTGAGTTCAATCCCTGCTACTGAGAGGGAAAAATGGACTGGCTAGGATCAATCCCCTGTTCAGCACAGCAAGCCTGCATCTTTGCCTGGGGATTAGTGGCATGAGATCAGAGCCCTGGGAGGCCGTCTAAGCATCCCCCTTCTTGGCAGCGTTGTGTGTCCGTGCTGGAGGACTAGGTAGGTCCATGGCTGCTCATTTCGATGGAAGTGTTGAGGGTACAGAAGGCAAATTCAATTCTAGACTCAATGCCTCTTCCAGCAAGAACAAAGTGCTGCCTGTTCCCGTGAAGGATGTGGTCTAACCAGGAGTCTGCCCCTGGTCCCTCTGGGCAGTGCCACCACGCTGGTCTTTGCTGTTGGCACACTAGGCACTCAACAGTGGCTGTGGATGACTGGCCTCACTGGGGGCAGCCAGTGTCAAGTGTCTGAGACCATACCTAACCTCCCTCCCTCCCCACAGGGCTGCTCTGTTCTTGAGTAGGAAAAGAAGGCCAATAACCACACAACCAGGCATCCTAGCCACTTGGTGAGTGAATCTTCCTCGGCTGAGACACCTGCGGATGTCTTTTGGTGAAAATTCTCAGGGACACAAACATCTTTCACACTGTGATCTGTGGAGGCCTACCCATTTCTTTCTTCTGTGACCTTCTCACAGATGTTTGATTACTACCACAGAAAAACCCAACATTTCCCCTCTCCACTGGTTCACTTTTTTTTTTTTTTTTTTTTTTTTTTTTTTATAGACAGGGTCTCACTATGTAGTTGAGACTGTCCTGGAACTATGTAGCCCAGGCTGGTCTCGAACTCACAGCGATCCTCCTGCCTCAGCCTCCCGAGTGCTGGGATTACAGGTGTGCGCCACCACACCCGGCTCTCCATTGGTTCACTTTTGATGGTACCTGTGAATCATGCAGAGCTACCTGAAAATCAGGACTGGAATTTTTCTTCCTCAATTAGCTGCTCATCCCCACAAGGCCATAAATACCGCCGATAAGGGATCAGCAAAAGGCAGGGATACATCTTCCTTGTCACTTACTTCTGCCTTTGGGATTGGCTGGAGACCAAGCCCACCCCACCACTCCCACCCAATAGAGTGCTGCTGTGCATGCCCACATTTAAGGCTTAGTCCATGACACAGGCATCTTCAGGCACATGAACTTGGTTGCCCACGGTCACAAGTTCAGTCTCTACCAAAGCCTAGAAGCAAATCAAAAGCAATCCCTCAGCTGCTCAGGGAGAGAGTCGACACCCACAGAGATGGCAGGACTTCACTGCAAAAATTCTAATGGTCTGCTCCATTACTCACCCACTGTGACCTGCCAAAAGCTCCCGGTAACTCCCCGTCTGTCTCTGTCACTCCAAACACCACAGGCCCCACTGGGGCAGCCGGCAGAGCAGCCTGCACTGCAGCTCACATCTGCTGCAGAGCCTCCCGTGTCCTGGGTCCCTCTCCAGTTTGGCAGATTTTCAGGTCACTCGGTAAGTGGGCCACAGCAGCGGGCCCAGAGGAGCAACGCACTGCCTCTAAACTCCAAAGAAGTTCACTAGGAGTTGGGTTTCTCCCATGGAAGATGTGAGCTCCCAGCTGAAGCCATTTGTCCTTCAACTTTGGAAAGAATATTTCTACATGCCTGAGAACTACTGGACTCCTAGAATATTCACGGAGGTAGAAGGCCTCTGAATTTTGATAGGGTTTATTTTCTGCCCTCTGGCATCCAAGTGTCTCAGCAATGTGTTCCACACCCCGGGTACAATCAGCAGAACAACTTCAATGTCATGAGCCAGCAGGATGCCATGTGTAAGGGGAAGACAATCAGAGTCCTGGGGAGTAGATGATCACACAGTGCTGGCAAGATCATACACCCCTGAGGCTGGGCGGGATGATGGATTACTGGCTTTGCCAACAGCAAGATTTGGTAGCAAACTTCGTCTGATGGTCTTTGCTAACAGGCACAGAGAAAAAACACTCAGCCACTCAAAGCTGTATCAGCCCAAGCATCAGGTGCTGTGTTGACGTTCTCCAGCAATGGAACCACGTCTGGATCAGCAGCTGCAACTTGGAACCAACACCTGATTAAATTTTTAATAACTCACTCTCATTCTCCAAGATTGATCTGTTTTCTTCCAAGACCATGGAGGTAAGTCAGATGAAGATTTCATTGGAATCACCTCCCTTCCATCCTTTGGGTTCATGATAGTGCTGTAATGGTTTATTTTATGTTGCTACATTGAAATGCCTGGGGTTTATTTAGCTCACCATTTTGGATGCTGGAAGTCGAGGCTCAGGTGGCCCCATCTTTCCACCTTTGGTGAGGGTCTTGTGGCCACATCACAGCATGGCTGATGGTGCCATGGAGGGAGTGCATGTAAAGGGAGCTGTTGATGTCTCTACCACCCTAGCGCCGCCACACCAGAGACCAGTACATGAGCCTTTGGAGGACAAATTACATCTAAACCCTGGCTCTGCCATCTCTACAGGAATACAGAGTTACAGTTAGAGTAGACAGAAGCAGTTCTAGCAGCTCCCACTTGGCCTTTTCTACCATAACAGCCTCACTGCATAGGTCAAAGAGCCTGCACAAGGGTTGTTCCTGTTGTTCAACGCCTCTTTTCAATTATGAACCCCAGAATTGGGAAGATAGCCGGAGGGTATGCTCAGGGCCCCGCGGGGTCCTTTGTGAGACAGATCTGAATAAAGCTCCATGACCACTAGACTTCTAAAAGCCCCTGCTCAGATCAGTGAACCACACTGATGTTTAGGGTCTCCAGGAATCAGCGTTAACTCAGAGCCAGTGTCCAGGAATCACTAAAAAGTCTCATAGGATGAAAATGAAGTGAGGTGGCATAGCATTCAAAAAAAGCAGGCAGTGATGAGCCATGTTCATTACAGCAAAGGGTCTCGACTCTATAGGTACCTTCAGCTTGGCAAAGCACCATCGTGACTCTCCTCAGCACTTGCCAGGGACAGAGGGCATCGGCACAGCAGGTTATTCCCCAGTGGGTGGGCAGTGGGAACAGGTCAGCATAGAGGTTCCACCCTGGAATGGCCCTATTCTACTTGGGACTTTTGTTGACAACTTGCAGGAGGAGATGGAGGCTGAAATGGTCTGTTTCCCAAAATATTCACGAAGCACACTTGCTCTTTCTATTTGTTTTTTGGCTGTTTGTTTGTTTTTCAGTACTGGGAATTGAAGGCAGGACCTTTAGCTTGCCAGGCAGGCACAGTCACACTTGCTGGTATTGAGGAATTGTGGATAAATCATTCTGAAAAGTCCAAAGGCAGAAGTAGGCAGTAGCAAGAGGGAAATCGGTGTAAGTGGCCACACAGTTAGCCCACTCCTGGCTCGCCGGGCCGTCCAGGATGTGATTTCACTCCCTGGAGCCTTGTATCTGCCATCTGCATTGGAAGAAGGCATTCTCTACCTCATCATTCAGTCAATACCATGGGTTTGAGATTCACAGCACGGCACCTGTAGTTGTCGCACAGTGTGTGTGTGTGTGTGTGTGTGTGTGTGTGTGTGTGTGTGTGTTTTATAAAGACAGAATCCAGGGACTTGTGGTAAATGCTCTACCACTGAGCTACAGCCCAGCCCTTTTTCAATTTTTTTTTTTTTTGGACACCAGCTCTCCCAAAGTTGGCCTTGAACTCAAGATGTTCCTGTCTCACAAGTAGCTGGGGTTACCTACACGTGGCACCACACCTACCTCGCACTATTGTTTTTAACAGTGGTCCCCCTGCCCCTTCACCTTCTACCAGGGTTTCTCAGACTGCATATTATTGGCATTTGGGGCCAAATGACTCTTGTCGTGGAGCTGTCCTGTGCCTTGTGGACTGTGCCCGGCAGCCAGTGACACCTGCCTAACCCAGACAATGAAGGCTGTCACCAGGCATCGCCAAATACCATCTAGAGGGAAGAGTTGTCCTCAGCTGAGAAGCCTGAAGCAGCCCTTCCTGAGGTCTCTGTTTGCACCTTTGTAAATACGCAGATGAGTCTGGGGCTCTGGATTCCTCCGTGCATTTGCTCATTAATTCCACCATTCAGGAAAACAATCTGAACAGTGTGGGCTCCATGCCAGGCCTGAGAGACACTATTTTTGTTTTTAAAGCTTTCTATTTCAATGTCAGATGATGCAAGTTTAATTACTCAAATCATATTTGAACAGGTTTTGTTGGAATATAAATTAGGTGTTTGTTTGTTTGTTTGCTTATTTGTTTTTCGGTGCTGGAGATGGAGCCTGGGGCCTCACACAAGCTGGGCAAGTGCACCACACTGGGCTAGAGCTGAGCCCTGTACTCACTCGCCTTTATAGTGCTTTGAGCAATGAGATACTGGACATTGGTCTGAGATGGATCTTTAGGACTTTAAGGAGATGCATACTCTTCCTAGTTTGCCAAGACTTCTTTTAAAATTAGGAATTTATTTTGTCACATCCTCTCTGGCATCTATTGAGCTGGTGTTACACGTTTTTCTTGTGGCCCACTGTCCAGTTGGGACTCGGTCCCTCTCGTGTTAGCATTTTTGTTGTGGTCAGGGTGCGGCAGCAGCCACAGGCGAACAAGCTTCTCCATGGGGCTGAGCAGACAGCGGGCCTGGAGAAGCTGGGCTGGCCCTAGGGCTTCCCAGCAACAGCTCAGGCTTTGGAGTAGAATGGGGGACGGGGTCATTAAGTGAGCTTTTTGCTTCGGGGATACAGAGGCCAGTGCGTTCTCCAGCAGTAGGAGAGTCACTAAAGAAAGCCACAACCATTGGTGAGTTATCCACAGTGTGGTTTGGACAGAGCCTGGACCCGGGTGCCTGAGGGCTGTGGAACTGGCCTCCTACTTTAAGATGCCCACAACCTGTGCTGTGTTAGGGGCCTGGACTAGCTGCTGACCACAAGGACTCCCCACAAAGCCCACCTTCCTCTCTATTCCCCATCCCAGGGCATTCTCCCCTCTTCCTGGCTTCTTGGCTCTCCTTCTAGAACCTCCCATCTACCTGCTTATCATTTCCTTTCTCTACTCCCAGTTCTCTGGCTATGGCAGTCAACCTTTCATTACTGTAACAAATAACTGAGCTACTCAACCTATAAAGCAAAAGGGTTTATTCTGGCTCCCAGATTTGGAGGCTCCAGTCCCGGGTTCGCAGGCTACACTGATTGTCTTGGGCCTGTGCTCGGACATGATGGCAGGGTCATGTGTAGAGCAGAACCTCTGCCCTCCTGACTGGGCAGCAGACAGGATCCCCTGACCTTCCTTCAAGAGACAAGCTGGGGACCAGGCCTCTTGGAGGACACTTGAGATCCAGACCCAGCCCTGGGGATTCCCCACAGCTGCTCCCCGAGAGGCGGGCATGGCAGTGCAGAGTCCCTCCCTCACAGCTGCAATTCTACTTGCTGCCCCCAGAGCCCCATCCTGGTGCCCCAGAGCCTCTGAGGAGGGTTGGCTGCCTGACTCCAAGTGACTCAGCTTCGGCGTCTCCGTCCGACCACTCTGGCATTCGCTGCCTATTAGTGCACCTGCGACATTTCAGGTGTTTCTAGGAAAACAAGCCGGACTGCTTTGGCTGTGTTACTTTCCTGAGGATTTTTGTGTATCTGCTCAGGGTGAGGACAGCAACTTTCCTTTCATTACCTTTTGAGGGGTTTTGGCATCGTGGTCTTCCAAGCTTCCCACCTGACTTGAGCCACCTATGCCCCTCTTCTTTGCTCGGGCTCAGTTTCTCTAGCCCGGGTGGTCCTTGTGCCTCTGAGGGCCACACATTGTGACCCTGAGTCATGTCGGCCCTGCCTTCTCCCCAGTTCTCTGTCAGCCACACGCACTGAAGAAAGGCGCTTGGTATTTTACTGAAGACCCCACACACACATAGTCAGCCTTGTCATATTATCATCTATGGGCTTTGTGTTTTGTTTCTGGTACTGAGAATTGAACCCAGGGCCTTCACACCGAGATACAGCCACAGCCTTTTTTTATTTTATATTTTGAGGCAGGGGCTTACTACTCCCCAGGCTGGGTTCCCCTTTGTGATTCTCCTGCCTCAGCTTCCCAGAGTGCTAGGATTACAGGTGTGTGCTGCCACCCCCAGCTTCTCGAAGATTTTAGAACAGCATCCTCCCGTGAGGCGTGATGCCCTTCTTGTCCTTCTGTCTGTTCTGCACCCAACTGAGTGGAATGGGGTGGGAAGGCTGGCATGGGAAGACCAGAGTAGCAAAGGGAAGGGAAGGGCCACCTGCCTTTCATGCCCAAGGTCCCAAGTTCGATCCCTGGTTAAAAAAAGGGGGGGATGAGGGGATAAGTGTGACACTGGGGGCCAAGGTTAGAAGGAGGGAGGACGAGGGAGAAAAATGGCTATCACCGTGGTCCAAGGAGGAGGAGTCCAGGGACTCGAGGCCCTGAGCCTGGCTGGTGGGAGGTGGCAGCAGCCCGACAGAGTCTGAGAAGAGACACCGGTCACAAAGGAGGTGCAGAGGGGACCCCAGACCAAATGTGGCATCCAGGGCCAAGAGGGAGTGGTTTGGGCAGCTTGGTCCCACGGGTGGGCTTGTGGACTGGGTGAGCCGTGGCTGTCATGCAGGAGTGCAGGCCTGGGGTTTGGAGTATGAAGGGCAATGTCCCGCCACCCTCACCACGCTGCCCCCTCCAGGAAGCCCCACAAGGTCTGCATGGAATCCTGGCCCACACTGGGTACACGGGGACAGCTGGCTCTGGGTTCAGGCTATCCACGCTGGGACTCCAATGCCAGGTGTGTGTCCTCTTGACTCCCCACCCTCACCCTCCTCTCCCTGCTCCATCCCAAGCCACCCACAAATAGCCACACCAAGGGGCATGAGTGGTCTCAGGAGGAATTCTGGGTCCTTGGTACCCAGAGCGTGGCCCAGAAAGGGAAGGGGTCCCCAGGCCTGAGGGCCACACAGGAAAGCTGGGTCAGGCCCAAGCAGGGGCTCAAAACAGGGACCCCAAAGCCGTGTCCTGAATCTGAGGCCAGCACCAGAAGGGGACGAGCGAATGTCATCGGCGCTATTAACCAAGAAACAGACACTTAGAAGCCCTTGTTGTTTATTTCGCAATAAACAAGGTTTTTTGCATTGTCTGGACTTTTAGTAGGCCGGAAAAGCTCAAAAGATCACCAAAGGCATCTCTTTGTGAACATTTTGGTTACAAATCATCAGTACTCCTCCCCTCTCAGAATTTGGGTCCGAATAGAGAATGTGTTTCAGCTTTCCTTTAGCTTCTCCCTCGTAAACTGCATACCACACCGGGGCCAGGGGCGCCCGGGCAGTCAGATCCCGACACTCTCAGCAGATATGGCTGCCCACTGAGTATGGAGTGGACCATTTCTGCATGACGTGGAGACAGAGGCGAGACGCTAGCGCTGCTCCTGCGGCACTGGGGTGGGCTCTGTGAAATTTGAGGGGGCGGCCTCATCGTGTGCTGGCTAGAGATCTTTCGTCACGTGGGAAGGGTGGTGGCATTCAAAGGGAGACGTCTGCTCAGGACTCTCCACTCCCACGGCATTTTACCTGCACTGCGCTTGGCTCCGGGACACCTGTGCGCCCCCGCCCCTCCCAGACTGTCCCCCTCGGTCTGCACGTCCTGCAGCTCCCTGCACTCTGCCTCGCGAGCGCGCAGGGCAGGTGCCTGGAAATGCTCCCTGATCGATGGAGGTGGAGAATGAGGCGGTGAAAGGAGGAGCCAGTCCTCACGGACGGTGGCCGGGCCTGTGACCGGCTAATCTCTGCCACGTGAAGATCACAAAGAAAACATGAAGAACCGGATGGGTGCATCCAATTGTCAAATTGTACATCGGGGAAACCGAGGACCAGAATCGTTAGCGCTCGATCAACGCCCCACGCTGAGAGCGGCCCGGCGGCGTACCAGACGACCGCCGGGCACAGCCAACTATTCTTTTTTTTTTGTCTTTTTAATTTTTTGTTTCTTAAAACAAACTCAAAAATGAGATGGCATGGTGACTTGGTTGGGGGGAGGGTCACCAGAGACGGGGTTGGGAGTTGGGTCGGGGAAAGGGGGCAGAGAAGAGGGGCCCCTGGCGGGCGGCGGCGGAACTGGGAGGGGGCGGAGCCCCCAGCAGCAGGCAGGACGGAGGGGGCAGGAGATTGGAGTTTAAGGGAGGGCTGGGTGAAGCGGGGAGGGGCTGGTGCAAACCAGCACGGGGAGCCAGGGGCGTGGGGTTGGGCGGGGACCGTGGGGAGAGTGGGGCGGGCTCTGAGGCGGGAGGACAGCGGACTTGGGGATCGGAAGGGGGAAGGGGGTGATCTGTCAATGGCCTTGTGATGACGGTGGCGCATGATCCATGAGTGACCGCGAGGTCATGAGTGCTGTGACTGAGATGTGATGACTGTAATGAAGTGACCCATGGCTTGCAGCAAGGTAAACATGGCACTATACTCAATAAAGCTAAGAATATAGACTCTCATCCAAAAAATTTAAGAAGCAAAATATATCTAACTGGTACCCAAGGGCTGCGTAGCTGGCCGATCCTAAAAGGAGTTAGAAAGCTACACAGAGCTCTGTCCCATTTCTCTCTGTTTTTGCAAAAAAGATAGATTGCTCTTGTAAAAAAAAAAAAAAAAAGTCCAATTCATAATTCAGAAGCTGGCTAGGTCTTACAGGATCTGAGAATTCTTTGCAACACAAACGCAAACCCTGGCTGTGCAGTCCAGGGCTCGAACCACTGTAGCCACAGAGCAAGAAAATGCCCCACAAGCGGCCATTTCCACTGCAGTCTGTGAAAACCTCAGTGAGGGTGGTGTTGCTACTCAGATTCGGCCACGGGCACTTACGGTCAAGGCGCACTTAAATCTCAGAGACATCTCTAGTCTACTGGTAGGGGCTCCACTGTGGGGAGAGGGGCCAGGCAGGCCCAAGGTAGGAGTGGGGGGCTGGCTGCCTACATGGCAGCTCCAGGTGGCACATTATGACTCAAAAGGGCCAACTTCTCCCACGTGGGAAGTGAGCCAGGAGGCTCCCGCTTTGAGAAAAGCAGCCGGGACCAACCCCAACATCAAGTGAACATCCAGGATAGGCCAAAACCTTTGGGATCCCAGGGTGGTACCTGGACTTGGTCAGGCCCTATGCTCGGGGTCAGGACACATTTTGGTAGCTATGCCTCGTTCCTAATTCTGAATCTTAGAGTCAGAGAGGACCTCGATGGTGAGAGTTCAAACCGCTCCTCCGAGAGGGGAGACAGTGGGCCCAGGACTGGGATGGAGACTCGGCAAGGATTACACAGCGAGTTACTGGCAGGGCTGGGACAGGGTCCCAACCCCCAGCAGCCAACCCGGGCTCTCTCTGCCTGAAACAAACCACTGCACTCTGAAATCTCAAACCGATCAATCAGAAAGCTGTAACAGGTTGCGGTGGAGCTGGATGTGAGTGCGAGTCGGATGTGACAGGTGAGAATTAACGAATGAAAGAGATTTAGCTTTTCACAGTGAGTGGTCATGCATGGAACTTGTAATGGTTGGACAAGGGCCCCGTGTTTGAGACCCCTGGGTCAGGGGTGTCAGCACTGGGTCCTGGTTCTGTTGCCTTGTTTTTTTTTGGTCTTTTTGATATTTTTTGATCTTAAGAGTTTAGAATAACATACTTATATCTTTTACTTGTTTAGAGATGAAATTCTTATTATTCTTATTATTTGTAAGCATGCATTAATAGAGTAAGGAGGATCTGTTTAGCATTCTGTTTGTCACACGGCAACACAAAGACAATATATGTAAGCGTAGCGTTCACCAGATTCAGCACAAAAGACAGCAAATTCCACCACAAAGATGAGCACAGACCGCATATACTGAGCTCTGCGGAACCCCGAGAACAGCGCGGGGCCCGTGGGAATGCTGCTCAGACCTCCTCCTCGCCCACCTCCCTGTGGAAGGTGGTCACGTCGACCTTCTCCGGGAAGATGACGCTCACCGCCATGTCTTCCCCATTGTGGTACTGCAGCAGCAGGTTTTTCTTCTGGCGCAGAGTGCTGTTGTAGCGCAGGTTGGACACCCAGGTCTCGCACTTGTTGATGAAGATGATGATCACCGTGCCCAGCACCACCAGGCCAGCGAGCATGCCCAGAATGGTGAAGCAGATGGCCTGGCCCTCGGTGAGGAGAGGGGTGCTCTTGTTGAGCTGCTTCATGGACACCTTCAGGATGCGGTGCTCGGGCTGCGGCAGCGGCAGCTCGTGCACCCCGGGGGTCACGCGGTAGGACAGGCCATAGCCCCTGGGCACGTGCAGGGTGCCCGCCTCGCGCTTCTTGGCGCAGGTGGGGCCTGTGAACGGGGGCTTGCACAGACACTTGTAGCTCACCTGGGTGTGCTGCAGGCAGGTGCCCCCATTCAGGCACGGGCTGCTGGTGCAGCTGGTCACCGGACGGCTGCAAGTCTTGTCGATGAAGCCGGCTGGGCAGCGGCAGCGGAAGTCACCCCCGATGTCGGTGCACATGCCATCGTTCTCGCATGGGTTCGGGGTGCAGCTGTTGGCCACGATCTCGCAGAAATTGCCTGAGAAGCCAGGGGGGCACAGGCAGGAGGCATGGAAGGCCCAGCCCTCATCGTCCACACAGGTGCCTCCGTGCTGACAGGGGGAACTGAAACAAAGGACAGGTGACAGGCCCTCGGGGGCTGGGCAGGGACAGGCTCAGCTCATCCTTGCCACGCCTTGGCCCGCACTCACTCGGCAAGACACGTCAGGTGAGGGCGGGAGGGCAGGGTGCCAGTCCAGGTGGCACCTGCGTGGGGTACCCACCTCAGCACACCACGGTGCCAACCTGGACCACACCTGACCTCCCATGCCAGGAAGCCCAGGTCCTCTCCCACCTCATTTCATCTCTCTGGCCGGAGCAGTGACGGCCAGTTATTAGACAGAGGGGAAACCGAGGCTGGGGGAGGAATCACAAGTCAGAGCTCAGACCTGGATCGAGCCCCCTCCCTCACACTCCCCCGGGGGCCACTGAGGCAGAACCAAGCAAGGCGGGCTCACCTGTCTGGGGTCCTGCTGTCCTGCCTGTGGCCCCCGCCCTACCCCACCCGAGTGTGATATTTTTTTCTGGTAGAGTGGGCCCGGAGCTCTTGGGATGGAAACCTTCGGAGTTGTGCTTGGCCGTGGGGAGCCGGTCTGGGGCTGGCCATTTCCCAGGGGTTCATTTACCCAAGCTTGCAAACCTGGGCTGTTAGACCAAAGTGAGCACACACATTTAGTGTAAGAGCTTTTAAATGAGCAGGCCCTTTGTCATCTGACAAATGCCAAAACTGCGGGGAAGAAAGGGGCCATAAACACAAGAAATCAGCATTGCTGCTTGCGGGTGAGGAGCAGGGCCCTGGAGGAATTTCAAGGATTCGAGACTCTATTTTGACAGACCCTCAAGTCTGACAGAGAGAAGAACAAAATATTTTAAAGGTCTTGCTGTTTTTCTTCCCCACTTGCTAATAAGCAGCAATGGGTTTCCACTATCACCCCCCTGCCACCCTCCTCCCTCCTAAACACTGGGTTCCCTACCCACCCAGGGGGCCAGGGCCTCATGAACTATTCTGGAAGGACCCTCCTTCTCTCAGCTCCCAGCCCAGCACTGGGTTCTGCTCCTGGATTCTTAACTCAGTCTCTGCCTCTGTCACCAGCCATCCAGGGAAGGACTCGACATGAGGCGTGAGGCAGGACCGGGGCTGGGCTGGCAGGAGCTCCTTGGTCTGAAGTCGCAGGGCCTCCTCCCCACAAGGATAGCTGGGGCTGGCCCACTGCCCACTGGTCGGGCAGCTTCCCCCCAGCTATCCCAGACACCCAAGCACAGAGCCCACCATGTCCCACAGACAAACACCTCCGCTGAACTCTGATCTCTTATTATGTTGCCTTCAGAAAATTATGCAGCCCAATCTCCTGCCATTCACACACATCAGAACTTGGGACACCAGGGGAATCGGCAATCACCTTGGATCGGGATCGTTTGACAAAATGATGGAAGGACACTTTCCAGCAGCCCCCCGCAGGCAGCCTGCAGCACTTGCTTCTTTTGTGGGGCAACAGGTCCCGCAGGGTGGGGCTAAAGGGGGTCTGGGGTGAAAAGTAAGCCCGAGTGGGAACGAGGGTTTACCCATTGATCACGCAGGGCCCGTCCTTCTTCTGGCAGTCCTTCCCCGAGTACCCAGGGACACAGGCGCATTCGTAGTGGCCACTTCCAAGGTCCATGCAGGTCCCATTGTTGGCGCAGGGGGTCGAGATGCAAGCCCGGACGTCTGAGGGACAGAGAGAACTGGACTTTAGCTTCTCCTCCATGTGCCAGCATGGCCCCCAGGGAGCTGCTAAATGGCCCCACTATGACTGCGAAGTGGGGCTTACAGCAAGAGGGTACAGTGACTCCCTCAGGAAACCCTACAGTGCTGAGCTGGAAGTGTGGAAGCCTGTGTCAGTCTGTGTCACTGCCACAGGGCTTTAACACAGGACAGCGAAACCCTTTCCTGGAACCCTAGTCTGGCAGCACAACTGTGACCTTCACGGCAGATGGCAGGGCATCTCTGAGGGACTGCCCCCCACAAGGTGTCTGGGGCCGGGGTGACTGCCCCTTCCTTGGAGAAACCCTGTTCAGCCTGCCCCTGGTGATTTCAAGGCCCCCTGTGGGTACTGAGAAAGCTGACTTCACCACCCCCTGGTCTTTCTGCTTCAGGTTTTACACTAAGGGGGTCCAGGATAAAACGGCAGCATCTTTTGAAGCCAGAAAAATGAGAACTATTGAGTACTCCCCTATACGTGTGGGTTTCCACAAGCACTGGTTTATTTCCACTGCCTTTTCACACCTCCCGTCAGCTGGCTTCATTATTCGGGCTCAGCAAGCCGGGGATGAGCTGCACAGAGGGGCCCAGGCCAGGGTCTCTCTGACGGAAGAGACCCCAGCTCCATGGCAGCGCCATGCCCAGGCCTGCTGTTGTGGCCAAGAGTTCAGCCACGCCCCACTCTGCCTCAGTCTCCCTCCTCCTAAAAGAAAAGGCTCTCTATCCTGAGTTTGCTATCATCTGAGCTGCTGCACCTGCTACAAAAGTAGAAAGCCAGGGCTGGCCAGAAACAAGGCCAGTCAAGGAAGGCTGGCAGGGGCTGGATTCCCTCCCTTTCCCCACACCCTCGTGGAGGGGATATAGCAATCCATCAAGGAGCAAAAGCCCAAACGCCATGTTGATGGACTCTGTGGGCTCCTGGCATGATCCAAGGAGACACAGAGAGGGTTTATCTTTATGGGACAGCACTGGCACATGGGCCTCTGCTGCAGGACCCTAATTCTCCACTCCTGGCTCTCCAGTCACTTGGAATCTTAAATTTAAGATAAAGAGCTGCTGACCACCCCCAGCCTGGCCCTGCTCCTTTCCCCAAAACACCAAGCCTGGTGAGCTGTCAGCCTCCTGGGCCTCCCACCCAAAGCAGGGGTGGATTAAACTGTGGCAGAGGGCTGGGGCAGGGGGCTCTGCCCCAAAGGCAGCTGAGCGGGGCCGGCAACAATCCAGAGGGCTGTTCCCTCCCTAGGATTCATACTGGGCAGGTAGTAACCCCCAAAAGCCAGCCTTTGACAGCCTGATGGGGAGGGGATCTGTGGAAGGCCCAAGGGGAGGGGGCTTTCATCTAGAAAAATCCTCCTGGGTGTAAAGAGGGTAGGCTTCAGCCTAAAAGCCTCGCCCTGATACCAAATCAGCTCAGAGCTGCTGCTGCTGCTGCTGCTGCTGCAAGGGGTTGCAGAGGTGTGGGCCAGAGCATGAGTCAGCTGCAGACAAACCCTGCATGGGGGGTTGGGGGAGTAGGGACCAGAGACCACGTGGGGCAAAGGCCCTTTGCTTCTCTGATCCTCAGTTTCCCTATTTGTACCGCCCGCCTTTGTGAATGCTGTAAATGAGACCCCGGGGCAGCTACCTATACTGCTGCCATGGCTGCTGGGAGATTTTTCAAAGACTTTAGTTTGCCCAGAATTTAGGGTAGCATTTGCCAAATGAGAATGGGCTCCAACGAGCATTTAGCAGCCTGGAGATGCAGTGACAGCCAACTCTCAACTGCTCAGGGTAATGGAGAATTAAGATTGCATAAATTAATGAAATCAACAGATAGCCTCAACTTGCTGTGAACCCCTCCTCAGCCTCCAGCTCCTGCCACACCTGCCCTCACTGGGGAATGGGCACCACACTCCTGTGGGCCAGATGCACCCCCCCATTTGTCACTGGCCTTGTGCAGCCCCCTTCCACTCTTTCCTGTGACTCTCTTGGCATCTAAACCCTGAGATGCCCCAAGTCCTTCCCCATGGCTGGTTGTACTCAGCAATCTACACAGGTGTCTGGAGCCTGCATCCCACCAGCTCAGTTCTGTGTGTGTGTTGTGTGTTTATTTTGCGCATCTTTATTCGACAGGCAGGCCCAGCCCCCGTGTCACTGGGTGCTGGTATGGCAGAGGTGAACAAAACAAAGTCCCTACCTTGAGGAGTCATCTGGAACCCACGGGCGGTGCATAAACAGATCTTTGCAAGAGTGGGCCTCAGGTGTGTGGGAAAAAGGTTGGGGGGGCAGCCACCAGGCAGGGATGGCAGGAGGGGGAGGAGGTGGGCAGGGGCAGTGCCCACCTATGTTGCAGAGTTTGCCATCCCAGCCATCCTCACAGATGCACTCCCCAGGTTCTTCGCAGTGTCCGTTAACACAGCCAGAAAAGGGCACGCACTGGTCACACAGGTCGCCCTGCCAGCCAGGCTGGCACCTGTAGGGAGGGGCAGATGGGGACATTTGAGGGGCTTCGGTGGAGAGGGGCTCAGGCTGCTTTCTGTATACCAAGAGCCCTTGGGGGATCCTTGCGCAGGGCCGGGCCAGTGGGTCCCAGGAGCACATGCCAAGCCACCTGCATGAAGGAACTCAGAGGAAGAGGCTGAGGGGCGGGCACCCAGGGCCCTGAGAGCTCAAGGAAACTGCGTTTTGCCACAGTGGCCCCCCCACCTCCACTCCACCCGACTCCCCCTCCAGTGTTCTGCAAGGAAGCTGTGTGACGCAGCACAGCAGTGAGCCCCCCTCCCTTCTCCAGTCCGACTCCTCCCTCCCCAGGCCTGCGTGGCCCCCATAAGCCATCCCGAGGACCACAGTTACCTGCAAACGTCACCAGCGCAGAATCCATTTTTAGGGTCACAGGCCGGGAAGCATTCAGCTCCTGAGGTACAAGAAAGGTTACACAATTCACCCCACAAGGTCCCAGGAGCAGGGGCACAGCCCCTCTTGTGTCCTCCTCACCCTTCAGGGAGACATCGTCCCCCTTGAGCCCCACAGCCTGGCACCCAGTAGGTCTTTCTTATCTGTGACGCATGTGGCTCAGCCTACGCAGTAAGAATTCTCTGCCACGTTCCTGGCCATGGGACCATCTCAGAACACTGTCTTAGTTTCCAAAAGCAAGACGACAGACACCTTTCCCACCAAATAAAAACACGAAACCTCAAAGCCCCCTGAATGAGAGCTTCTGACCCCAGCATTCAGCCAAATCTTCACTTTTGCAAAGTGAGCTAGAAGGGAGGTACAGATTTGGAGGTGTCCTGCCCTGGGAAAGCCCAGTCAGGTTCACCTGATGGGCTTCCAGGTAAGGCGTCTGGGCCTGGGGTTTTGTTTTTTGTTTTTTTTTTAAGATTAATTCTGTCAAACCAGACACCCAGGTCACATTTCCCCCATTCCCCCTACCCCACGCTCTTCACATTAAGAGGCATATGCAAGGGTTTTGCAAAGCAAGTTGAGATTCCAACAGTCAAGGACTCTGATGCTTTAATTGGCGCCTGCTGTATGCATTCTCCCAACAGGCTCCCCAGCTTCCCAGGCAGCCCCCACACGGCCACTGGCGCAGTGGGGGCGGGGGACGCTGCGGGAAGGGGCAACTCGGCCGCTGCAGACAGAAGTGTCGCAGCCCCTCACCAAAGACACCCACCACGCAGAAGCGGCTCCGGCCGGGCTCCTGTTGCGAATCTAAGGCTACGACGGCAAAGTCGCCCCAGTACGTCGCCCCAGGTCCGTTCCCCAACACGCACGCTGGGTCACCCCCAAAGTTGCACCCCAGATGGTCTGCCCCGAGACCTCCCCGCACCGCCTCGTTCTCTCCATGCCTCCTTCCCCAGCCGGCGCCACGCCACCCAGGAACGAACGCCACTTACTCGGCGCGGGAAGGGCCGGGGTCCCGACCGTGCCTCTCTCACCCCCGGGCCCCGGGCAGGGCCAGCGGGAGGGCAGCTTAGGGTTAGGAGG